>NW_022196894.1:85829895-85856863 GCF_008632895.1 Mastomys coucha
AAACAAAAAAAAACAAACACAAAAAAACAAAAAAACAAAAAAAACAAAAAAAAAAACTAAAACAATCCCTTGTTCCCTCCCCCCTCCTGCTCACCATCCCACCTTGTCCTGTTTACTGGCCCTGGCATTCCCCTACACTGGGGCACAGAACCTTCACAAGGCCAAGGGCCTCTCCTCCCATTGATGACCGGCTTGGCCATCTTCTGCTATACACATGCTGCTGGAGCCATGAGTCCCACCATGTGTACTCTTTGGTTGGAGTTTTAGTCCCTGGGAGCTCTGAGGGTACTGGTTAGTTCATATTGTTGTTCCTCCTAAGAGACTGTAAACCCTTCAGCTCCTTGGGTCCTTTCTCTAGCTCCTTCATTGGGGACCCTTACAAAGTCCAATGGATGGCTGTGAGCCTCTACAAAAACCATATTTAAAGATGTATTGAACAAAATATAATTCTGAAAATATGTAACTTTTTGATTTTCCAGATAGTACAAAAATAAAGCCATTATTGTTCCAAATTCTACTGGAATGTTTCTAATAGGTGAATGTTCATCTGGAGGGCAAAGACATTGAGCTTGGAACAAAGAAGCAAACTTGCCTGTCTTGTGCCCTGGCTTCAGCAGGCTATGAGAAGCTAAGTAGAATTTATCTCCTCCATCTCTTGGAATAAAACTGTTCTGCTGGGCAGTGGAAGGCAGAGACAGGTGGATTTCTGAGTTCAAGCCCAGCCTGGTCTACAGAGTTCCAGGAGAGCCAGGGCTACACAGAGAAACCCTGTCTCAACCCACCCCCCCCCCACCAAAAAAAAAAGTTCTACATTCCACTTAAATAGGTGAAGGCATGTAATGAGAAGACCCTTAAGTGAAACTGTATTTCTTCTTGGATTCATACTTATCTGTTGTCAAAATGTGGTAGCTAGTCCCTGTAGCTCAGTCATGGTGGCACCTGCCTACCAAGCACTATATAAAACCTGGCCTGGTGCATGTGTGCAATCCTAACACTGGCCAGGAGGTGGAAGCAGAAAGATTAAGAGCCCATGGTGGAGACCAGCCTGGACTACATGAGGCTTTGTCTCAAAATGCATAAGAGGGGCAAATGCAGGCTCAGCAGGTGAGGTTGCTTGTTGAGAAGTCTGACAATCTGAGTTATTCCAGGGAAGTACATGGTAAAAGGAGAGAACCAATTTCTAAAAGTTTTCTCCTCACTTCCAGATGCATACTATGGAATGCATGCATCATTGCAACACCTCTGCCCCCACTGAATAAACAAATAAGTGTTTTAACAGAAAACTGTTGATAGCATAGATCCTGTTATATCATGCATTCTTTCTTCTATGAGGGTTACTTTTCTAGCCCGTTTCCCATGCCTTGTCCACAGTAACATGGTTCTTAATTAATTGTGCTCATTATTAAGCTACTTTCTTCAACTATATTTCATATTATTGGCAAAATATTAAATTTCAATAGTGTCAGCAGGCAAACTGTTTTAAAAAACAAGATATTTCTTGCTTTTGATTTTTCTATCTTGTAACTCAACTAACCACATCATCTATCTCCCAATATTTGTCCTTAGGACAGTCCTGCTAATCTCTTCTGGAAAACTCTTCATTCCTCTTTGCAGGATGAACCCTGAGTTCTCTGACTTTTCTGTCTTCTCTCCAAATGGTCATTTTATCATTTTATCTCTCCTTCAAAGATCAAGTCAAATTCTACCTCTGCTAAAATATTCAGTCTCACCCCTCCCAAGGGGGAAGTTAATCTGTTAAAAAAAAAGATATCTTTCCATAATATAGTATTTCTCCCAGTGTTTGTTGAGAATACATTATGAGTGGCTTCTCTTTTGATAAAATATGAGTTCAATGACCATGTATATTTTATCCCACTGAGCCCTCACATCCTCATCATGGCCTTTTACATACTCTATCCACAGACAAATCCTTCTTGAAATGACCTGAATTTAGAAACTCTATCAATAACAATAAAAACAATTGTAGAAGTTGAATATATATATATATTTGCTTCTTTCTCAATAGTATTAGATGAAATAGTATCAAAATCACATATCAAGAGAGTGATCAAGGTTCTAGAGAGATGGAACAGCAGATTAAAACACTAGATGTTATTGCAGATTTGGGTTCAATCCCCAGCACCCACATGGCAACCTGCAGCCTTCTGTAACTCCATTTCCTGAGTGTTTGATGCCTTTCTCTGCCTCCACAGGCACTACATGCATATGATATGCATGTCCATTGAGGGAAGGCATTTATACACACAAATTAAAAAGAAATGAATCTTTTTTTTTTTTTAAGCCTACAGCACCCGGTATTCCTAGGCGGTCTCCCATTCAAGTACTAACCAGGCCCGACCTTGCTTAGCTTACGAGATCGGGCTTGTTCAGGGTGGTATGGCCATAGACAAGAAAATGAATCTTTAAAAGTATGGGGGTGAAATGATTTTTTATCTAACTTCCACTTCCATCCAGCTTTCATTTGGACTCTAGTGAAAGTATGTGAAATTTTACTTCTTCCGACCTTCCTTACAATGACCATTAACACACTGATAATCGCCCTCAATGACAACATCTCTTGGAAGTTAGATACAAATTCAGAATTTCAAGCCAAAGAAAAGTCTGCCAATCCAAGAGTTTAATGCTATCCAGATTCCAGGATTTGTTTCCATGTGTACCAAGTTTGAGAAAAAGTGCTATGCTGTATTTCTAAAGACATTGCTCCTCACTGATCCTCCTGTTAAGTAAACTCAGTTAACTCACTGGTTCATTGATACACATGATACACATGTGTGTTTCTTTAAACATCTGCCATTAGAGCCCTGTCTAGGGTTGTAGATGTTTATACATGACTTCTTGGACAATGTTCATACAATAATCATATGTACACAAACACAAACAGACAAACCGACAGGCACCTACACACACACACACACACACACACACACACACACACACACACACACACAAACACACACTCATACACATATATAAGTCCCACTTAGTTTTGGTTTCTAATGTATTAAGAGAGTTAGTGAATGCCTTTTCATCTGGTGCATATGTATGCGAGATTTCCTTGGGTGTTATGTAGAGGAGTTATTTGTTCACGTCACACTTGTTTACTTTAGGCTTTAATTACTTATTTCATTTCAAGGTTTGGTACAAGGTTAAATAAAGCATTGGTACAAGATTAAATAAAGCATTGTTCCTTTTAGTGAAAGAAGACTGATCTGTAGAGAAAGAATACTTTTGGCTTTTCATTCCGTAAATTTATCAATCCTAATCTAGATCATGTTGATGATTTTGAAAGAATATGTTTTGGCTTACAGTTCAAGGTGCATTCTATCTTGACAGAAAAGTTGTAGCAGTAGGAGACTGAGGCACCTACTCAGATTGTCTTCACAGTCAGAAAGCAAGGGTGAATGCTATCTCTTGGCTCATTCATTATTTTTCTTCAGTCCAGCACTTCATTTCAGAAAATGCTCCTGGTTATATTCAGGGTGGGTCTTCCTTCTATAGTTAATCCTTTCTGAAAAGGACTGCACAGACAAGCCCAATAGCTTGTGTGTGTGTGTGTGTGTGTGTGCGTGTGTGTGTGTGTGTGTTGGGGAGGTGACTAACACAAAATCATGTCAAATTGGCACTTTGAGAGAAAGATATTTTCCTAAAATGACAAACATCAAAATGTGTAAGACTTTGACCAAAATAGGTACCAGTCTATAAGTGTGAAGACCAGTTTAGGGCCCCATTAAAGAGAAACAGGTCTTAATTCTGGCCTTTATTCAAAGTTTTGGGAGTAAGGTTCTAGTCTTTCAATCTGTATGTACTGATGGACCAACTACCTAGTTTCTTGTGACAATGAGGGTGAAATTGTGATAGTTACCTGCAACAAAAGCCGAAAGGCAGCAATGGGTTTAGTACAAAGTATTGACCAATGTCAAAATGCAGGGTGTGTTTGGTGAATATGTAAATGATTATAATTGTAAGCAAATAATACATTTGACCGCTTTTCATTGCTCAAATACATTCCTTCTTATTGTGCAGACTTCTTAGGATGGGGAGAAAGTTAAAGAATGACAAGAGAAGGCAGGATAAAACTTTCAAAAAATACCATTTTAAGCAGCAATCCTCAAATTGCTTATCACTGCTTACGTAAAAATGAACAAGAAGACCAGTTTAGGGCCCTAACTTGCTCAAAAAGCTGAAAAATAAACTAATGACAATAAATAAAATCTCTGTTCCTTCCTGGCCCAAAGGAGACAAAAGCTGAAGGGAACACATGTGTCTTGTTAGCTACTTCACATCTTAAATACTCATCGCAAATGTGCGGCCACACAGAACGGCCTTTAACTGAGTGAACACAAAACCAGCAGAAATGTGGTTAATCCTTTCCTGTTTTGGCTCACACAAGGATGTCAACTCATATAAAGCCCCAGGAATCCTAGGCAGGACATAGTTTTGCACAAACTGTCAAATCTGTCAAAGTCTCTTTGTTCTTTTCCTGCTCTACATGCCTTGCCCCTTCATAGAGTGTCTTTTAACCTTTTCCCTATTTTAACAAAAAACAAAAAAAAACCAAAATAATTCAAACAACAACAACAACAACAACTGAAAACAAAATAACCAACCATTCCTTTCTAAGAATTTCTCATTGGCTCCTTGTCTGAAATGTGTTCCAGGAGAGACATTTCTAATACTAAGTTGAGTCACTTAAAAAGCAAAGAGGCTTCCCAGAAAAAGGTTCTTCAGTAGAGTTAGACAAAACCTTTCTGTTATATAAATATAGCTATTTTGTCATTGTGTTATGAAGTTAATAAATCACAAACATTAATGGATCACTGAGTTCTAACAGTCACATGTTCTTTTAAAGGCCATAGTTTATATCAAAACATTTTTGGCTTATGTTTTGCAATACCTTCATATTTACTTTGAATTTAGATGTTGATGGCTTTTAGTCATTGTTTCAAGTACCAATCAGATGTATGGAGATGTATATGTATTCTGTGAGGGTTATGTTTAGATGACAGAGTTGATAATGGCAACCAAATAGCTTCTGATCCGTGGATACCACATTCTGTTTCATATAACTTCATTCCTACCTCTCATAGCAAACTGGACTAGTGATGGGTGTCTCATTTCATTAGATGGTTTGTGGATTGGTATAAGGGGAAGTCTAAATGTAGGATATTTCCTACAGATTGATTATGCTTTACATAATGTTAAATTCAAATTTGGAATTTAATATGCATCTTGAAGCATCAATAGAGTAGACACAACTCAAATCTATCTTTTATATGTGGGACTTCTTGTATGTAGTGTGGTTTAGATACAGTCATTAGCCTGAACACATCTCTGAATAATGAGGACTTTGCAAGAGACAGAGAGAGAGACAAGAATACATACACATAAACATAAACACACACACACACAAACATACACACACACATACACATACACACACAGATACAGTGACAGAGAGAGACAGAGATAGAGAGAGGAGGGTTTCTACCTTAAGATGTCCTATAACTCTTGGGACTCTAACAGTCAAAAGGCAGTCATAAGATGCAGTCCATAGACCAAGATTTCTCAACCTATGAGTTAAAATAACTCTCCATTCTTTAAAACATACACTAATATGTGACATTGCTTAATCAGAGGCAGAAAATGGATGGACGCAGACAATGGGTACTAAGACATGGGGTCACTGCTAATAAACACTTGTAAATGTAGATTTGATTTGGGAACTGTAGCTACAGTTGAGGGTACAATTGAGTGTTGGGTATGTCTGTCATAAGAAGTTGAAGCAAATGGAAAGAAACTGGAAGAATTAAATTGTAAGGCAGATGCAAGGCAGCTGGTTGCTTAATGTGAAAGAAGCCCTTTGAGTATCTCATCAAGCTAGAAGACTCTTCTCATCACATACTTGAGGCTAGCATTTCTCACCTTGTGGGCAGTGACCCCTTTGGGGGTCAAATGACCCTTTCACAGGGATCACCTACGAGCATGGTAAAATATAAGTATTTACATTAAGATTATAATAGTAGCAAAATTACAATTATGAACTAACAGCCAAAATAATTTTATGGTTGAGGTTACCCAATATGTAAAACTGTATTAAAGGGTTACAGCAGTAGGGAGGTTGAGAACCACTGCTCTAAGGTTTTCAAGGCAGAGTTATTTAAGGCAAGATTCTCAGAGCAAAAATGCATAGACTTATTATCCATGGAATCCTTCAAATGTTCCATGTCCTCTACAGTCAAGGTCTAAGCAGGGATGGGTGCTAGTTGTTTTGCTTACAGATATTGATATCTCTATGATGTTTGCAAACAGGTACAATGCAATATTATGACACCATGGGGATGCCTTTCCTTAAGCTATAAGAAAGACTGGACGGTGAACAAAGCATAAATATAAGATTAAAAGTCCCTACAGAGATACTCTACCACAAGCCTTCTGGAGGTGTGAAGTGAGTGCAGAGCTGGTATATGTCTACTCTAATGTTACATGCATTCCTTTAAGTATTAATTTCCCGATTGATAATATGATTTGATGCTCAATAAAAAATAAGCCTAGTGATTTGAGGGCCACATTTCCTGTAGAATTCAGAGCTTGGCCTCTATCAATGGAACAGGAGAGTTTAAAAAATATGCTTGCCTATGGTGAGGTTTAGTGTTAGTCTCAGCTGTCAGCTTATGTGGATTGAGAGACATTCAGGACCAGACCATTGAGATGACTGTATGCATCTGCAGGTCTCTCTCAAAGAAGTCACATGTAGGACAATGGTAGGAGGCACAGGAGCATCCTTAGTATGGGTGGGACCTTCCAAATCCAACTTAGATAAAAAGGAAGTCTAATTAAAAGCTACTATGGACACTTGAGTGTTTATATGTTTGCTCTGTGTTAGCATAACTATGTCTATGGGGCTGCAGATGGCATCAGACATAATTCATCTAGCCATATAAAAATGGGAACTCTTAAAAACACTTTACTAGAATTTTCATAATTAAGATCTTGTATTATTGGATTGAGTCAAACAGTGAAGAAGACAAACAGTTGGAAAGTTTTGCTTGTAGTAATGTAATACCTGAATCATGTATCTATAATTATTTCTATTGGTTAGCAAACCTTGTTTTTATAATTTTACACTAGTAATAATCTTTTCTCCACAATTCTACTTTTTTTCCATGTTCTTAACTCACTTTTGAAATCATGAAACATAACCCTTGAATAAACCTAAATATTGAAAGTTTGAAATTTAGGATTTAGAGTTAGACAAGTATAAGTAGTTTGGGAGCTTTGGAGTCTATGAAGCAAACAACAGTTATTCCATGAGATTTAAAAGCAACTATTGCTAAAATTCTTTGAGTCCAGTTTTGATTTGATATCTAGATCTAACTTCCACTGTCCAAATAATAAAACAAGCAGACAGATAGTATTAAGGGAATGCAACCAGCAAAGCTCAAAATCTTTGTAACCAGCTTGGTCATCAAATGTAGCTTGAAGGAACTAAAGGGAATTTAAACACGAGAACAGCGTCTGCAGTGCAAACTGTACTACTAAGTAAAAATAAATAAAGACAAGTATGACTGTTTTCCATCCTGACTGCATCCCTTGTGTACAGGATCAGAAATATCCCTGGAACTCACAATGACTGTTAATTTTTTCCGATTGATCAAATGGATACATAGGTGAATGGGAGAATTTGTTGCAGGCATCTCATTTAAGGTTGAATATTTTTGCCCATTTTCACATCTTGTTGGTGAATTCATGCAGCTGCCTTTCTTTACTGACATAAGAATCAAGATTATTCAGCTTTTCAACTTGTAGAGGGACACAGTAGCTCTCCAGGATGCTCCAGATCCTTTGTGCTAGTCAGAGTTCTGAGACATCCAATATCATGGACTGAGTAGCTACCAGGTTCTTATCTTTTACAATGTGAAGACAATCACTACAAGACTTCACAAACTGTATTGTATGAACGGAGCCAATAATTTCAATATATAGTTATTCTGTTTATTCTGATCCCTTAGAGAACCTTGACTAATCCAAAGATTAAACACAATATTTTTGGTTGCAATAACCAAGGAAATGTCTTAAGAGAAATAATTGAATTCCACCTTGAAATTGTATACAGAATTTAGAAAATTGTGCAGATGCTGGGAAATAGAAAAAGAACTTGGAAGGAGCCCATGGATTTCAAAGCTTAAGTTAATGAGACAGAAATATAAAAATGATCATGTACTTTGAGTTGAGAGAGATTCTGAATCTATTGAACAGAATTTATTAGAGTAGAGTTATTGCATTTCATAAAAACCATGATACCATTAATTATCTGCATCACTATTTTATATAAGCATAAAGCAGGAGAGAAGATGAATATTTTGAATCATTAATTATATGATTCATCCAATTTAATTCTGAAAATTATATATACAAATAGAAAAATATCAAACTAATAAGAAAATGGACCCTATATTTTATCATAAATATATTTAGTTTTTATCTTTATGACATTTCCAAATAAACATTTCACTTGAGAGTTGTAAGATGTCATATTACATAAGATTTAATAGTTGTGCAGGTAGTTATTCAAATAACTTTTGCCAAAACTTCAGAGGGTGGTGGATATAATACAACTATATTAAACAGCAGGCAAGATGAAGTGTTAACATAATTGTGTGCTTCATAAATGATGAGAGAGTAAAAGCTTTGGTTCACTCATTTGTGTGAAGTTTATATTACCATGTAAGTAGTCTTGTGACTGAACTTCAACAGTTGCATTCATTGGGCTATGCTTCTTCAATACATGGCCATAAACCTGACAGACAACCATGCACATTTTTTTTCTTTCCCAATTATTCCACTTTTGCCTTTCTGCTGAGAAAGTAACAAATCTTGAGGGATTATGTTTTGTACTGTAAGTTAAAATGAAGTGCAACTCTTCCTATGATTCTGACATGTTTTTTTTCATAAATTAGTGAACTCATGGGCTTAGCTTGTACGTAATGATTCAAGAGGTCTTACCACATGTCAGTATTTTTGACACTCTTTGGGGGAAAATGGTCTCTTTTTTTTTTTTTTAAATCAAAATAAGTAGGAAAAGTGCGAAAATAATGGGCTCCATGGGTTGTAATGCGCCTCAGAGAACTGAACATTTTTTTTACTGGTTGTTATTTTGTTTGTTATTTTCATTAATCCAAAAATTTATAATAGGTGAATCAAGTAGATAAGGTTTTACTTTCTCTTTGGGAAAATATGCTTTTTCTGAACAGATGCATATTTTAAAACATGTGCAACTGGTAGAAAATTAGCAGCTGACAAATTGCAAATGCATTCATTCATTAATTCATTAATTTCTGTCTAGGACATGCATACAGCCATGCTAATAAATATGAATATTGAAACTAAGGAGCTGTGATAAACTGTGCTTACTGTCACATAGAATATTATTTATGAAATCGGGACTGGGAATCCTCCCCATTGAGTGTAGTTATGTGACACTTAATAGTTGTAAAAAGACATTAGAAATCTATCAGGTACCTGACCTACAGAATGGCAACTCAATAGTTTGTGTGTGTGTGTGTCTGTGTGTGTGC
Organism: Mastomys coucha; assembly: GCF_008632895.1. NCBI lineage: Eukaryota > Metazoa > Chordata > Mammalia > Rodentia > Muridae > Mastomys > Mastomys coucha. The sequence goes on from NW_022196894.1 coordinate 85,839,492, forward strand.
ATGCATGTGCTCACATCTGTGTTAACTGGAACTTTAAAAAGAACCATATATATATATATGTATATATATATATATAATTTCTAGCTTATACTTATGAAATATCCCTAATTGAAATGTCTAAAATTTGTTACACATTGATTTTTTTTAAAACTAAACTTTATATAAATATATTCCAAGAATTTGAAATTGGGTTTGGCAGCTGTTTAGCTTATATAAGAAATGACAAATAACACATTTGCATTGTCTTATATCAGTTTTGTTACTTAAAAATAAAAAAGACATATTATGCCTAGCTGTAATCAAGGTATAATCTCATTCTTTTCTTAGCCAATATTGTTAGGTTTCTGGATTTTATTTTTATTCATGCAAGTGAGTGTGCGTGTTGTTGTGTGTGTCTCTTTTGGTGCATATGTCTGTTTTTGTGTAGGTGTGGATGTATAAATGCATGCATGAATGAGTGAAGGTTTCACTAAAGCCAGAAGAGGGCATTAGACTTTGTTGAATTGGAGTAATAGATGGATATGAGTCACTTTCTACGAGTGAGGCCAACAAAGCTCAGATCCTCTGCACGAACATCACATACTCTTAACAGTTCAGCCTTCTCTTCAACCTCATCCTTTCTAAATTAGAATAAGCCATTACATATATTGACACTACTCCCATGTGTTTTCATGTCTCTGTTGTTTCTTAATGAAAGTGCAGACAAAGCATGAAGCAGTTGACCCTTACTTAGCATTCCCTTGTAGTGATAGCATATGCACTTATTGTCTTTGCAATTTTGAAACAGGCAATGCTGTTATTAACTAGACTGATCAATCAATCTACAAATCAACAAAACAAACAATAACAAAAAAAACAAAAACAAAAAGTAGACACATTCCCCCTGTCTGAGGTTTTATGAGCTCTGCCATCTTGTCCTCATGTTCTTTCCTCCAGTCTCCATAACTCCCATTAACGTCTTGGCTTTTGCAAACTTTGTTTCTCCCATAAGTGAACACTGGCTAGCAAGAAAGGATGGCCAGAGATGGCAGGGAATCACATGGCTAGAGGGCAGACTTTGAATTTCTTAAGCATAAGCATGAATAAGTGTTTTTTTTTCTTTTTTATATTACACTTTGTAGGATAGTGGTCTGTTCAGGTAACTTAGGCTCAGTCAAGTATTTGGCCTTAAGCCCTAGAGCCCCTGTGGGCAGTTTTCTGATTGAAAGAGGTGGAAGGAGCTTGGCCATGACTCCTGAGTCTTTGGCTCCTGTTTCAGTCACAACCCCTCACAGCTGCCCCCACAGGAGATGTGTGTTCTATTAGGCAGACAATGCCCCAAGCTCCCAGCATTCTAGATGGACCTTACCCCCAGTCAACTGACCACAGCCAGACAAGCAACACCCCATACAATAAAAGGGGCGGTTTGCTCCCTCCTCAATCTCTTGCTCTTTGTCTCCTCTCCTCTCTTGTTCTTTCTCCCTTCTCTTGCTCTTGCCCTCTTCCTACTCTCTCTTGCTCTTTGTTCTCTTTTGCCTTCTTGCTCTTTTGCTTTCTTCCTCTCATTTCTCTCTCTCTCTCTCTCCTTCTCTTCTCCTCCCTCCTCCTTTTCTTTTCTGCATTTGACTGTCCTATTTTCTCCTTCTTACAATAAAATATCTCATTTATTCATTGCCTCCTTCTTAACTAATGCGTCGTGCAGCCCAGGCCCCAACTTTGGTACAACAACACCTCAATTTATCCAGCATAATTTGTTACTTACTTATTTATGAAATATATCCACAATAGAATACAGATTCTGTGACCACAGGAAATTTTGTTTATGACCTTAGATGAATCTTAAATAATTAGCTATTACAAAGTAATAAGACATCTAATAAATATTTTTTCATATTTGTCTCCCTATATTGTGTGTGTGTGTTTGTGTGTGTGTGTGTGTGTGTGTGTGTGTGTGTGTGTATAACAGGACAGCCTGGCTAGAAGAACATATCCTGTGAACATGCTGGTGAGGATGTGGAGCAAGGGGAACACTTCTCCCACTGGTGGTGGTAGTGCAAATTTGTACAACCCTTTTGGAAATCAATTTGGTGGTTTCTCAGAAAACTGAGAATATTTCTATCTCAAGACCCAGCTAATTTCCTTATCGTCTAGGTCATAACTCCAAACATTTATCCACTTTATAGTATCTTATATTTCTCTAACATTTTATTTTATGCTGCAAAATGTTATCCTCCATTTGTCCAGCATTATCTTCTTTTTTGATTACATGCCTCATCTCACTATCTAGTACTGTCATCGCTGAGTCCTTTCTGGATATCTGCTTCTGCCTCGCTGTTTCTTCTCACAGTTCTCACAGGGCACTTCTGTATTCCCCTCCTCCCCCCCACCAATACAGTAGAACTTGCTGGCCTTATGACCTCAAGTCCTTTTGTCAAAGGCAAGCAGTAAACCCTTCCTTATCTGTCTTCCTTGTATTTAGCACAGTGGCAGAACATGGCTGTGGGCAGTTGTGAAAATGGAAGGAACCAGATGGTGATCTTGTAGAGTACCCTTTCTGGCAGTCATCTACAAGACAGAAGGGGGCTATGTGATACTCTGATGGTTGCAATTTTAACATTTTATAGTAAAAAATACTTAAATATTAATCTCAATCAAAGCTTAACATATTATCTTCTATAGAAAATACATTTTAAGTACTTGGTTTATCCTGGCTTATATGATTCTCAGAATACATGCCCACTCCCCTCACCTTGTATTTCTATTTCTATTCTTCTTAACGATCTTTTTTTTATTAGATGTTTTCTTTATTTATAATATCTCCTTTCCCAAGTTCTCCTCCAAAAAAAGGAAGAAAGAAAGAAAGAAAGAAAGAAAGAAAAAAAGAAAATAAATAAAATAAAATAAAACAAACCCCTGTTCACTCCTCCTGTTCACTACCCCAGCCCCTCCTGCTTACTGGCCCTGGCATTCCCCTACAATGGGGTATAGAACCTTCACAGGGCCAAGGGCCTCTCCTCCCATTGATGAAACACTTGACCATCTTCTGTTATACATATGCTGCTGGAGCCATGAGTCCCACCATGTATACTCTTTGGTTGATGTTTTAGTCCCTGGGAGCTCTGAGGGTACTAGGTAGTTCATATTGTTGTTTGTCAGCTCCTTGGGTCCTTTCTCTAACTCCTTCATTGGGGAACCTGTACTCAGTCCAATGGATGGCTGTGCTCTACTTCTGTCGGGTACTGTCAGAGCCTCTCAGGAGACAGCTATATCAGGCTCCTGTCAGCCAGTACTTGCTGGCATCCACAATAGTGTCTGGATTTGATGATTGAATATGAGAAGGATTCCCAGGTGGAGCAGTCTCTGAATTGTCCTTCCTTTAGTCTCTGCTCCATAGTTAGTCTCTACAACTCCTTCCGTGGGTATTTTGTTCCTCCTTTTAAGAAGGAACAAGGTATCCACACTTTGGTCTTCCTTCTTCTTGTGTTTGTTGTGGTTTGTGGTTTGCACTTTGTGTATTCTGATCTTCTGGGCTAATATCCACTTATTAGAGAATGCATACCATGTGCGTTCTTTTGTGATCCTCACTCAGGATGATATTCTCCAGATCCATCTATTTCCCCAAGAATTTCATAAATTCATTGTTTTTAATAGCTGAGTAGTACTCTATTATGTAGATGTACCACATTTTCTATATCCATTCTTATGTTGAGGGACATCTGGGTTGTTTCCAGTTCCTGGCTATTATAAATAAGATTGCTATGAACACAGTGGGGCATGTGTTCTTATTACATGTTGGAGCATCTTCTGGGTATATGCCCAGAAGTGATATAGCTGGGTCCTCTGGTAGTACTATGTTCAATTTCCAGAGGAACCGCCAAACTAATTTCCAGAGTGGTTGTACCAGCTTGCAATCCCACCAGCAATGAAGGAGTTTTCTTCTTTCTGTGTAACTTCTCTAGCATCTGCTGTCACCTGAGTTTTTTTTTTTTTTTTTTTTTTTTTTTTTTTTTTTTTTTTATACTTTCTCTGAATGGCAATTTTTTTTTTATTTTAGATATTTTCTTTATTTACATGTAAATTTCTCCATTCCCAGTTTCCCCTCCAAAAAACAAAGAAACAAACAAAAACCTGAGTTTTTTGTCCTAGCCATTCTGACTGGTCTGAGGTGGAATCTCAGGGTTGTTTTGATTGGAATTTCCCTGATAACTAAGGATGTTGAGCATTTCTTTAGGTGCGTCTTAGCCATTTGGTATTCGTCAGTTGAGAATTCTATGTTTAGCTCTGTACCTCATTTTTTAATAGGGTTATTTGGTTCTCTAGAGTCTAACTTCTTGAGTTCTTTGTATATATTGGATATTAGCCCTCTATCAGATATAGGATTGGTAAAGATCTTTTCCCAATTTGTTGGTTGCCATTTTGTCTTATTGACAGTGTCTTTTGCCTTACAGAAGCTATGCAATTTTATGAAGTCCCATTTGTCAATTCTTGATCTTAGAGCATAAGCTAGTGGTGTTCTGTTCAGGAAGTTTTCCCCTGTGCCTATGTTCTCGAGGCTCTTCCCCACTTTCTTTTCTATTAGTTTCAGTGTATCTGGTTTGATGTGGAGGTCCTTGATCCACTTGGACTTGAGCTTTGTACCAGGAGATAGGAATAGATCGATTTGCTTTCTTCTGCATGCTAACCACCAGTTGAGCCAGCACCATTTGTTGAAAATGCTGTCTTTTTTCCACTGGATGATTTTAGCTCCTTTGTCAAAGATCAAGTGAGCATAGATTTGTGGGTTCATTTCTGGGTCTTCAATTCTATTCCATTCATCTACCTGCCTGTCACGGTACCAATCCCATGAAGTTTTTATCACAATTGCTCTGTAGTACAGCTTAAGGTCCGGGATGGTGATTACACCAAGGTTCCTTTATTGTTGAGAATTGTTTTGGCTAACCTGGGTTTTTTGTTATCCCAGATGAATTTGCAAATTGTGCTTTCTAAGTCTGTGAAGAATTGAGTTGGAATTTTGATGGGGATTCCATTGAATCTGTAGATTGCTTTCAGCAAGATGGCCATTTTCACTATATTAATCCTGCTAATCCATGAGCATGGGAGATCTTTCCATCTTCTGAGATCTTCTTCAATTTCCATCTTCAGAGACTTGAAGTTCTTATCAAACAGATCTTTTACTTGCTTAGTTAGAGTCACACCAAGGTATTTTATATTATTTGTGACTATTGTGAAGGGTGTTATTTCCCTAATTTCTTTCTCTGCCTGTTTATCCTTTGTGTATAGGAAGGCCTCTGATTTGCTTGTGTTAATTTTATATTCTGCTACTTTGCTGAAGTTGTTTATCAGGTTTAGGAGCTCTCTGGTGGAATTTTTTGGGTCACTTAAGTATACTATCATATCAAAAGCAAATAGTGATAATTTGACTTCTTCCTTTCCAATTCATATCCCTTTGATCTCCTTTGTTGTCTAATTGCTCTGGCTAGGACTTCAAGTACAATATTGAATAGGTAGGGAGAGAGTGGGCAGCCTTGTGCAGTCCCTGATTTTAGTGGGATTACTTCAAATTTCTCTCTGTTTCATTTGATGTTGGCTACTGGTTTTCTGTATATTGTTTTTTTCTATGTTTAAGTATGAGCCTTGAATCCCTGATCTTTCCAAGACTTTTATCATGAAGGGCTGTTGGATTTTGTCAAATGCTTTCTCAGCATCTAATGAGATGATCATATGGTTTTTTTCTTTGAGTTTGTTTATATAGTGAATTATGTTGATGGATTTTGGAATATTGAACCATCCCTGCATGCCTAGGATTAAGCCTACTTGATCATGATGGATGATCGTTTTGATGTGTTCTTGGATTCGGTTTGCAAGAATTTTATTGAATATTTTTTCCATCAATATTCATAGGGGAAATTGGTCTGAAGAATTCTTTCTTTGTTAGGACTTTGTGTGGTTTAGGTATAAGTAATTGTGGCTTCATAGAACAAATTGGGTAGAGTACCTTCTGTTTCTATTTGGTGGAATAGTTTGAGGAGTATTGGTATTAGATCTTCTTTGAAGGTCTGATAAAACTCTGCACTAAACCCATCTGGTCCTGGGATTTTTTTAGTTAGGAGACTATTAATGACTGTTTCTATTTCATTAGCAGATAGGGGACTGTTTAGATCTTTATCTGATCTTGATTTAACTTTGGTACCTGATATCTGTCTAGAAAATTGTCCATTTCATCCAGGTTTCTCAGTTTTGTTGAGTATAGGCTTTTGTAGTAGGCTCTCATGATTTTTTGGATTTCCTGAGTGTCTTTTGTTATGTCTCCCTTTTCATTTCTGATCTTGTTAATTAGGATAATGTCTCTGTGACCTCTAGTTAGTCTGTCTAAGGATTTATCTATTTTGTTGATTTTCTCAAAGAACCAGCTTCTGGTTTGGTTCATTCTTTGCATAGTTCTTTTTGTTTCCATTTGGTTGATTTCAGCCCTGAGTTTGATTATTTCCTGCCTTTGACTCCTCTTTGGTGAATTTGCTTCTTTTTGTTCTAGAGCTTTCAGATGTGCTACCAAATTGCTGGTATATGCTCTCTCCAGCTTCTTTTTGGAGGCACTTAAAGCAATGAGTTTTCCTTTTAGGACTGCTTTCCTTGTGTCCCATATGTTTGGGTATGTTGTGGCTTCATTTTCATTAGAAAGTCTTTAATTTCTTTCTTTATTTCTTCCTTGACCAAGGTATCATTGAGTAGAGTGTTGTTAAGCTTCCACATGTATGTGCGCATTCTATTGTTTATGTTGTTATTGAGGGGAAGCCTTAATCCATGGTGATCTGATAGGATACACGGAATTGTTTCAATCTTCTTCTATCGTTGAGACCTGATTTGTGACCAATTATATGTTCAGTGGCTTCATAGAACGAATTGGGTAGAGTGCCTTCAGGTGCTGAGAAGAAGGTATATCCTTTTGTTTTCGGATAAAAAGTTCTATAGATATTTGTTAAATCCATCTGTTTCATAACTTCTGTTAGTCTCATTGTGTCTTTGTTTAGTTTCTGTTTCCATTATCTGTCCATTGCAGAAAGTGGTGTGTTGAAATCTCCCACTATTATTGTGTGCAGTGCAATGTGTGCTTTAAGCTTTAGTAAATTTACTTTTTTGAATGTAGATGCCCTAGATGCCCTTGCATTTGGAGCATAGAGTTTCAGAACTGAGAGTTCATCTTAGTAGATTATACCTTTGATGAGTATGAAGTGTCCCTACTTATCCTTTTTGATCACTTTAGGGTGAATGTCAATTTTATTCAATATTATAATGTTTATTCCAGCTTTTTTCTTGGGACCATTTTCTTGGAAAATTGTTTGCCAGCCTTTTATTTTGAGGGAGTATCTGTATTTGTCACTAAGGTGGGCTTCCTGTATGCAACAAAATGTTGAATCCTGTTTATGTACCCAATCTGATAGTCTATGTCTTTTTATTGGGGAATTGAGTCCATTGATATTAATAGATATTAAGGAAAAGTAATTGTTGCTTCCAGGTATTTTTGTTATTTTTGTTGTTAGAGTTGGAATTCTGTTCATTTGGCTATTTTTGCTTTTTTCTAGGATGTAGTTTCCCTCTGGGTGTTGAATTTTTCCATTTATTACTCTTTGAAGGGCTGGATTTGTGGAAATATATTATGTAAATTTGGTTTTGTCATGGAATACTTTGTTTTCTCCATCTATGGTAATTGAGAGTTTTGCTGGGTGAATTGCTGAGTATATTGCTGGGCTGGCATTTGTGTTCTCTTAGGGTCTGTGTGAGATCAATCTAGTGCAGATTGGTTTCTTAGTCTCTGGTGAGAAGTCTGGTGTAATTCTGAAAGGCTTTCCTTTATATGTTACTTGACTTTTTCCCTCACTGCTTTTAATATTCTTTCTTTGTTTTGCACATTTGGTGTTTTGATTATTATGGCAGGTGGAATTTCTTTTCTGGTCCAGTCTATTTGAAGTTTTATAGGCTTCTTATATGTCCATGGGCATCTCTTTCTTTAGGTTGGGGAAGTTTTCTTCTCTACTTTTGTTGAAGATATTTATTGGCCCTTTAAGTTGGAGGTCTTCACTCTCTTCTATACCTATTATCCTTAGGTTTGGTCTTCTCATTGTGTCCTGGATTTCCTGGATGATTTGGGTTAGGATCTTTTTGCATTTTGCATTTTCTTTGACTGATGTGCCAATGTTTTCTATGGTATCTTCTGCCCCTGAGAATCTCTCTTTTCTCTTGTATTCTGTTGGTGATGCTTGTTATGGTTCCTGACTTCTTTCCTAGGATTTCTATCTCTAGAATTGTCTCTCTTTGTGATTTCTTAACTGTTTCTATTTCCATTTTTAGGTCCTAGGATTTCTATCTCCAGATTTGTCTTTCTTTGTGATTTCTTAATTGTTTCCACTTCCATTTTTATGTTCCGGATGGTTTTGTTCAATTTCTTTACCTCTTTGGTTGTGCTTTCCTTTAATTCTTTAAGGGATTTTTGTGTTTACTCTTTAAGGGCTTCTACTTGTTTACTCGTATTCTCCTGTAATTCTTTTTAGGGATTTTGGTGTTTCCTCTTTAGGGGCTTGAACCTGTTTACCTGTGTTCTCCTGTATTTCTTTAAGGGAGTTATTCATGCTCTTCTTAAATTCCTCTATCACCATCATGAGACATGATTTTGGATCCAAATCTTGCTTTCCTGGTGTTTTTGGATATCCAGGACTTGCTGTGGTGGGAGTACTAGGTTCTGATGAAGCCAAGTAGTCTTGGTTTCTGTTGGAAAGATTCTTGCATTTGACTTTTGCCATCTGTTAATCTCTGGTGTTAGATGTTCTTGCTGTCTCTGGCTGGATCTTGTTCCAACCTGTGGGTCTGTAAGCCTGTGTTAGCACTTCTGGGAAATCAGCTCTACTCTGGTAAGAGCAGTGTACAGTGGGCTTTGAATCAATCATCCCTCCTGAGTCCTGAGTCCCTGTGTTGGAGCACTCCCCGAAGGCAAGCTCTCCGCTTACAGGGAAGGGGCAGAGAGGGCTGTGGATCTTCAGTCCCTCCTAGGTGAAGAGGGAGGTAGAAAGCATCCTGTGCTGGCTGTCCTGCCACTTCTGAGGCCTCTTCCTTAATGATCTTAAATATTAAATCAGGATTAGGAATTACCATTTGTGAGAGGTAAGAATGTTAATGCATCCATGGCCATAGATATACTCTGATGATCCAAAATGTTAGTTATGTATTTGTCTCCAGGAAGTAAAATTACCATTTACTTCTTGTTACAAAAGATCAATATCATGTTAAATAAGACATTCAAGTAGATTTGGTTGCATAGAGGCTTTTTTTTTTTTATAAACCTAGAAGCAGAGTATGATCATCCAGGTATCAGTATGATACCAAATTACACACCCTCATGTGGCTGCATAGTGTCACCCTTCCCAGTAGGTTTTACCATCTTCAGATACAAATAATAATGATATCTCTCACATTCAACTTCAATTTTCTATTCCATCTCTAAAAACTTGCTCATCAGTCATTTTAGACCATTAGTCACACTGATGGTTCTCTTAAGTGCATGTGGGAAAGGCAGCTTGAGTAGACACTTCCACATCTACACAACTGAGATCCAGTCTGTATAATCTAGTGTATTCAAGATAGAGCAATACAATTCCAAAGACCAAGTGTCTTATAACCAATGTGGACTTTTCTCCCAGAGTCTGGAGACTGGGAGGTCCAAACTCAAGACTCTGGCAGATTTAGTATCAGGTAAGTATCTGGTTCAAAAACAATGCATCATTTTTCCATTTTGTTATGTCTTCCTATAAAAAGGGCAAGTGAGTCTCAGCAGTTCTCTTTCCTAAGAACATTGATCATATTCATGAGAAATGTGTTCTTAAAAGTCTAACCCTTTCTCAAAGGATCCACCACTTAATGTCATCACCTTGGGGTGAATACAGATCTATGAATTTGCAAGGACACAAAAATTCAAGTCATGGACTATATCTGTTGTTTATGTCCCCAAACCTTCTATTAGGATTCTAGAGTTTGAGAATAAGCAAGTCTATTAAACATTATGTGCCTTCTGATTGGTTCATCACTTTAGTCTTTAGTTCCCACTAAGTGATCAGTATAGGGAATTTGCTATCATATCCAGGTCATAAGAAATTCAGGGTCAGGAAGCCTTAAGAATTTAAGTTGTATGCTACATTTCCCTTAAACAAGAGGTAATGATTCCTGAATAGATGGCTTTTATGGAATATGTTTCTTATTCTGAGGCTGATGCAATAACCTTATTCATAAAAGGCAGGAATAAGTTGACCACAGGTTAATTATAGAAGTGACATTATCTAGATGCCAAAATTCCAGGAGATATTGCATATCAATTTATACATGAGAGGCCAAAAGTATCATTCAGATTTATGCCTTCTTGTCTTTCATTAGAGGCTACAAGTAATTTATTCACTTAGGCTGATATTCAAGACAACTTTGCCAGTACAGATTGAGTCAAGAGTCAACCCAAGTCAAAGGATTATTGGAGAAAATATTTTTTTATTTTCCATGAAATTTTGTATAAATTTTAAACTGTCCCTAAAATGCATAAATTAGTACAATAAATTTTTAATTAAAAAATCAACATAGTCAAGATATACTTATTTTAAGATTAGTTCTGTTAATAAATCATTACCTTAATTTGTTTTGTTTTCTAAGAGTTGCTAAGTATTCAATTTGTATTCAAAATCCTTTTCTGGCTATTGTATGTGGCAGTTAGGATATGGCCCATTCAGAGTTTTATATCCTCATTCTTAAAATTTATAAATATGTTATTTTACATAGTAAAGGAGATTTTTAAGCTTTGATTAAATAAGGATCACACAGTCAAGAGATCATCCTATGTTGTCTGCACAGATGGGGTCAGTGTATTTCAAAGTGTTCTTATAAGAAGATAAAGTATGACCCTTCAGACAAAATCAATATAATAAAAATCAAGGAAGAGAAGATCTGGAAGAAATAGTAAGAAGCTACTGGCTTTGAAGACCAAGGGAACATGGAAACAGGTAGTGTCTAGAAACCAGAGAAGGTGAGAAACCAGTTCCCACATTGGAGCTTTCCTGCTCATCCTTGAGTAAGTCCCCCAGATGCCACTGGATATGTCTGACTGGAAGGAAGTTTGTAATCTATTAAGAGCAGCAGCACACATGGAAGAGTGACTCTTTCCTCTCCAATGTCTTAGAATATCCAAGAACTTTTCTGAAATCTTGCTGTTGAATTTACTTCACTGCCTATGTATCCACATACTTCAGCTTTATTTGATTGCATAGCTAAACTAAGAAAAAATAGAAGCAGAGGGTTAGGGTCAGAGTCAAAGAGGAAAGAAGGAGGGAGAAGAAGTAGGAAAAAGAGTGAGCTGGCTTCAGCTCATTCAAAGGTAACATAAACTGATGTGCTAGCTTGTTAAGACATGTCAGACAGAGAGCCTCTACAGGTAGTCATATGAAAGATGGATTTCAAAGCAAGTAGTTACTCTTATGTCAAGGGTAATAGAATCTTAAATTATACAAATCGTATCCAGGATTACATTAAAGAATGAGAAGCATAAACACTGCTTTTCTTGATATTCTGGAAAGAATGATGAGGCAGGAAATGCTCTATTTTTTTGAAGAAGTGACAGTAATTCCAGGAGGTGGAAGAAGCCCTACATTTTTCTCCCAGAGGAGGGCAATGATGTGAACTGTCGTTTGATTCTTAATGTTTCATGATGTGTGTGTTCTCCAGGAAAAATAACTCCACTCATTCACCATAAGAAATATAGCTCTGTTTTTCCACTCCCCAGCCTGGCCCCTGCTCCACCATCTAGGAACATTTAGATGTCTTCCTCTTTAGTTATTTGACTTTAGCAACAAGAAAAAGTAACTAATAACCCATTTTTAAGAGTTGGGCCTTAGAGAAATATACTCCCATATTAGGCAACCCTCGAAATTAACATGCCCCCTCCATCTTCGACACTCAAGGGAAAAGGAAATATACCAAAAGCCAGCATTTCAAAAATCCTCTTGCTACCCATGATTCTTATCCAAGAAGAACAAAACAATCCTCAGCTTATTAGTGAGAATTACATCACTGAGTTCAAGGGTCAAACTATGATATCATTGCTTTCAAGGTTCTGTTGGCTAGTACCAGTCCCAAGGTCACCCCAAGGCAGGAGAAAGAATGAGAGACATCTTAAATGGATGAGTTAAAGAGGACTTCTGAGGGTTTAGAATATTTTAGAAACCAAACACATTTCCTTATGTAAAAACTAGCCCATGGCCTTAACCGAGGAAATGACTATAAACTCTGCTTTGAAGACTGGGTTTGGCTCAATGGTTTTGACACCTCAAATGTAAATCTTTGACGTGGTTTATCACTTAAATTTTACTAGTCAAATCACTCTTTAGATATAGTGGAACACAGTTGTCTTAGGTGAAATAACAACAAGAGCAAATTCTCTGTGTGAGTTCTACCTCTTCAGCTTCATTAGATGCTTTTATTTCCATCTGTTTGCTGCTATTGTGTGTTTTCATGAAAACAGGACATAAGTGGAACAAACAAAACCAGAAACTGTCTAATTCAAATATATGGTTCTTTAATATAACAAAATTATACAATTTTTAGATACCGTGTGCCTGTGTGTGTGCAGATGTTCTTGTGTGTGTCTGTGTGTATGTGCAGATAGCCATGCCTGCGATTGAGCATGCCAATGTGTGATGAATGTGTTTGTGTGTGCAGATGTTCCTGCATGTGAATGTGGAAGAGTTCCTATGTGCACTTGTGTATGTGTAGGTGCTTCTCCCCCACCCGCTCTGTGTGTGTATGTGTGTGGGGAGGGGTGAGCCTGTGTGCAGGTTCCTGTGTATATGCCTGTGTGTGTATACAGGTGTTCCAATGTATGCCTGTGTGTGTGCAGGTGTTCCAGTGTATGCCTATGTGTGGACAGGTGTTTCAGCGTGTGTAGGGGTATATGGAAGCATGTTATTATCAGGTATTTGTCACTCCCTGCTTTGTATTTTGATTTAGGGTCTCTCTCTTGTTTAGATCTCACCTATTTGCTAGATGGTCTGGCTAGCAAGCTCTGGGGATTTTCCAGCCTCTGTCTCCTCAGTGCTGGAATGATATGTACACAGTTCTTTGCCTGGCTCTTCTGGAGATGCTGAGGGGTCCAAACTCAGTGGTATAGTTATCTCACTCCCAGAGCCATCTCAGTTCTTTCGGTGCTACTTGGTTTCCTTTTTTTTTATGTTTTATTTTTGAAAATTTTATTTACGTAATTTGTGTGTGTATGTGTGTATTTTTACATCTGCACACACATCAGATCCCATTATAAATGATTGTGGATCAACATGTGGTTGCTGGGAATTGAACCCAGGATGTCTGGAAGAGCATCCAGTGCTTTTAACTACTGAGCCGTTTTTCAGGCTCAGTTACAGTTTTTTAATCTATGGTCTCAATTAGAGAATTTCAGCTCTCCATATCATATCGGTCTGCAAGGAGCCATGACTCTTTCTGCCTTCAGGGCTGGCAAAGGCAGCTTTACATATCTCTTCTCAGAAGCTCAGCACTTTCTTCATGCTTCCCAGTGGGCAGCCACTGTTCCTTTGAGCCAAGGTGAATTCTCTTTTCCAAGACCTGAGGAATGTGGTTTCATTTGCCATTTTCAGGTGACTTCTCTTGATAAGGACATCAGATGGGGTCTGTTAACTATGGGGCTTTATACCTGGCCTCTGCGGGCTGTGACCTTTTGTACAAGTTTCTACATGAACAGTTTCTGAAAAAGCAAGCAGTTCTACATAAGTCTTGGGCATTCAGTTCTCAGGATATTCATCATTTCCTTCTTTCAGTATGGCCTCATACAGACTGCAGGGTAAAGGGGTTGTCTGTAAAACTTGAACAAAAATCATATAGAAGAGATAGACATATAAGCAGTCTAGAAAGACAATCTTTATTCTTTTAAATTCACAGAGTTTCTTTAAAAATGTTTAGTTATCAAAGTCTAATTTTCAAATATTTATGCACTCCCACACAAACACAAAAAAGAAAAACCTACAGGAAAAGATTTTCATTTAATTACAGTACATTCTTGTTAATAGCTTGCAAAGGTCCTCCAGGCTTTTCTTTGTGTTGATTAATTATGGATATGCTAGATAGAAAGAGTCAGTAAGCCAATGGGGATAGTTTTGATAAAGGCTCTTAATCATACAAACCTTCCTTCTGGGTTCCCCCTGAGTGGTAACAGGGAAGTTGCACTTTCTGGAGGCAATAATCCTGAATCATAGTGGTTACACCATAAAAACTAGCTGAAATACACATTAGGGTTCCTTGTCCCTCCAGACCCATTCCTCCAAACTTTAATTTCATGAGATAAGGCACTGGAATGATTCTAGCCAAAGCATACACATTCCTCAGTTTAACATTCGGCTTAAATCCCCTTTGCTTTTCCTTCCTGAAGTAGGAAGTCTGAGGTACCCCCATTTCTCTTTGTTGAGCTGCAGTCTAGAGATGCTCAGTAGAGCACCTTCTGTACTGGCTTGTCTGTGGCTCTGGGAGTAAGTCTCTTTCTCGGAATTAGAATGAGCTCCATTTGAGCTAATTCCTACATGACAAAGAGAAGAATCACTAGGTTTCTGACTTGGAGGCCTCTTAGAAGGCCTTGACTTGATGTGAGATGTGGAGAAAATGGCCCAAAGGCAGGGAAACCATAATTGTGGCTGATATATTTCTGCCAAAATGTTTTGTTCACTTTCTTTGGAAAGAAGCTTTTAGGAAGCATTTTATCTATTTGTCTTCCTCTGCTGATACCTGGCCTAGAAACCAAATAATATATATGCTCTGAAACTCCAGCTTTATAGCTTATTGTTTTGTTTTCTGGAGTGTTAAACAGAGATAAGATAGGGGTTACCTTATATTATAAATAAAAGTAGAGACATTCAGGGTCATTTTGATTTGATTTCAGAGAACAAATCAATATGAGTATATCCCGTTGTGCTGTTCCTTGGTTCTGACAGGATCTGAACTCAACTAAATGACAAACCTCTGAGGATAGCTGCCCTATTCTTGTCACTGTAGTTGGCTGGATTGCTTCCATGGTATGAGAAACCAGAATCTCTGGACTTCTGATTTGGAATGAAAATGTGCCTTGGTAGGAATTATTCCAGTTCTTCAGCATAAGGTTGGTACTGATCAAGCACCTACTCTCATGGACTGAGTAGTTACTATGTTCTCTGCCTCTCTAGTATGAAGATCCTGTGGAGTAAGCCAATCTTAGACAATGTTTTAAAGTATGTATTCAGTCTATACAGTCATCTTCTCTATGAAACCCCAACTAACACATCTAATGGTGGGAATATAATTCTATTGTTAAAAAAAGTAAAACTGATTAAGTTTAACTTAAAAATATGAGGCCATATTTTTAACAGCTTATTACATATATTCAGATTTCTAAGATTACTATTTGTATAAAATTAAAGTATAATTGGACAAGTAATAGTTTCTCTTGCAATACCAACAGGTGGACCTCACAAGTCTGAAGAGTCATTTTTAAGTAAATGTTTTTCCTGTGTTTAAGAAGTTCTTTTCTGGGCTGGTGAGATGGCTCAGCAGGTAACAGCACCGACTGCTCTTCTGAAGGTTGTGAGTTCAAATCCCAGCAACCACATGGTGGCTCAAAACTACCCGTAATGAAATCTGACACCCTCCTCTGTGTACTCATTTATAATAACAAATAAATCTTTTTATTTTACAAAAGAAATTCTCTTCCTTTCCAATAGTAGTCACAGCCATCAAGAATGAATGTGGTAGATGCAGCTAATTTTGACTTAAAATAGAATATCTATCACTTCCTTAGAGTAGAATGTACTATGTAGATCCACTGAGTGACTGTTCTTTGTTTTTCTGAGTGTGTAATAACCCAGAGGCTGAAACCATATTCTTACAGAATCATATGTGTAATGTTTGTATAGAACCCATCCTGAAGTTCAGGTTCATGACAAACAATCGTTTTATAGTTCAGATTTTTCTGTAAGGATACAGCAGGGACATCATTTGTTTTTTGTTCATCTTAATACTCTGTGTCCTATTTACTTTACCTACCCAAGGTGCCTTGACTAATGTTAAGTGGGCGAGCATTGCTGCACACACAGGCAGCCTGCTCTTTCTTTTCTGAAAGAAAAATAAGTAAACTGACATAATGACATCGTGCTTAATTACTGTTATGAAAAATAATTAAGGAATCTAGAAACCTAAGACCATTTCATCATTTCAGATGCTATGTATCATTTATATTCAACAATGGAGCTCATTTAACTTTTAATTAATTGTTGAGCCTTTACATTCAGAGGAATGAATGCTGTAAATGTGCATTGTTTACTGTTCAGAGGCCCAGGATGATTACAATTCCTTTTCTTTTTCACCTTTGGGTTGTCACTGTTCTCTATAATCTAAGAGATCTGTCACATGGTGGCTTTGACTTTACGATTTCTCTGGTAAAGTTATAGTTACAGGCACTACAGTGCGGAGGTCCTTCACTGGTCATTGATGGAGTTGAGCTAGGATTAGTCGTAAGTGATGATCGTGATACTGTTTTTCTGTCTCTGACTTCCTTCCATCTAGAGGCTCTGCTTCAGCATCTATGACCTCTACGTAGAATCCTTGCCACTCAGAAGAATCCAGTGAGAAACAGCTTCAGTTCAGGGTGCCGTATATACATAGGACCTAGCACTTCTTAATGTTTTGCCAAAATTGAAACAAGGGAATTGCTGTATTGGACAGATAACAAGAAGAAATCATCCACCTAATCAGTGCATATATCCCAAAGCCCATCTGGTATGTCATGTAGAAGTGTAGGAGTCTTCATAATAAATCACAGCCTCCACCTACATATATTTTCACATAGAGATATATCTCAAACCAATGGCACCCTGCAAAAAGTGCCCCTTGTTCTCACCAGGATATTGTTGAGGTTGCTGTGTATTTCACTACGCAGATGCAAAGGATGCTGAGGAGGGGGTAGAGCAGTCTAGTACCCAATGACAAATTATTTGAAAAGCCCAGAGCTTTCTCTTGAACCCTAATACATGTAATAACCCATTTCTCCTTAAGCATCCATTTCCTTTTATCTTCTGAATACTGTGAGTCTCATGTCATGTTTCTGTATTTTCAGTGCTTGCTACAAGTTCAGAGAGAACTTGATACTCTGGAGATGAAGCTGAGCTGAGAGCTAAAATAATTTTAACATTAGGAGCAAGATGCAGGGCACACTTTCCTTCCCCTCCTCCTGTTCCTCCTTTTTCTTTCTTTTATTTTCTGAGTAATACTATCGCTATGATAATCTCTTCTTCTTCTTCTTCTTCTTCTTCTTCTTCTTCTTCTTCTTCTTCTTCTTCTTC
>NW_022196894.1:85856873-85881513 GCF_008632895.1 Mastomys coucha
CTTCTTCTTCTTCTTCTTCTTCTTCTTCTTCTTCTTCTTTTTCTCCTTCTTCTTCTTCTTCTCCTTCTTCTTCTGCAGAAGGAAGGGTTTATTTGAGCTTAAGGTTAGAGAGTATTAAAGTCAATTCTTTTCTTTTTTTTCTTGGAGGGGAACCTGGGAAAGAAGATATTGAAAATAAAAAAAAATCTAATAAAAAAATAAAGTCAATTCTTGACAGCTAAACAGAGGCAAAGGTCATAGTGGCTGCAAGCACAAGCTGAGAACTATTCACACCATGAACGACTCATATGTATGTTGCAAGGGAGTAGATTTAGAATGGAATAAATTTAATTTTTTCAAATCTTATTTTTAATGATGATTCTTAAATGCTTTAACCACCCTTTGGCCCACTACCCACCAGATTTGTGGGAAATAAAGAATATGGGGAGAGTGGACCTGTTTAGAAAGGTGTAGCTGTCCTCTGAGAGGCTCTTCCAAAGCCTGATCAATGCAGATGCATAGTGTATAATATAACCCAGAGATATTGCATGTAAAAAGAGAAGAGGGCAGAGAGAAACAGAATATTTATGTTCTTCCTCCACTTCCATCTCCTCGTTTCCTATTCTTCACTCCTGTCTACTTCATTCTACAACTTCACTACTTATCACTCCACTCCTGCCTTCTAAATGCTGAGCTGGTCATTGGTTGTCATGTGAAGCACATAACTGGAAACCTCAGCAGACAACAACAAGTGAGCTCTGATGAATGGTGGAAAGGATGCTTAGAGATGTACTTTCCAGGGGAACTGAGTTTGTCAGAGGTGGAAAGGATGCTGAGAGATGTACTTCCCAGGGGAACTGAGTTTGTCAGAGGTTAAAAATGAAGGAACAACTGTACAGAGACTGTAGATAGTTTTCTCTTTGTATTTGTTTGTATTTGTGTATGTGTGTGTGTGTGTGTGTGTGTGTGTGTGTGTGTGTGTGTACACTCACAAGCCATAAGAGGGGCATCGGATTCTGTGGAGCGGCAGACAAAAGTGGATGTTGCTAACAGGACTCAGGTTCTCTGCAACAGCAACAAGTGACCTTTTATTTTTAATTAGATATTTTCTTTATTTACATTTCAAATGATAAAACCTTTCCAGGTTTCCCCTCTGAAAACCAAAACCAAAACCAAAACCAAAACCAAAAATCCTTATTCTCTCACTCCTCCCCCTGCTCACCAACTCACCTTCTCCCACTTCCTGGCCATAGCTTTCCCCTACACTTGGGCATAGAGCCTTCACAGGACCAAGGGACTCTCCTACCATTGATGAAAGACTTGACCATCTTCTGTTATACATATGCTGCTGGAGCCATGAGTCCCACCATGTATACTCTTTGGTTGATGTTTTAGTCCCTGGGAGCTCTGAGGGTACTGGTTAGTTCATATTGTTGTTCTTCCTATGGGAATGCAAACCCCTTCAGCTCTTTGGGTCCTTTCTCTAGCTCCTTCATTGTGGACCCTGTGCTCAGTCCAATGGATGGCTGTGAGCCTCTATTTCTGTATTAGTCATGCATTGTCAGAGCCTCTCAGGAGACAGCTATATCAGGCTCCTGTCAGCCAGCACTTGCTGGCAACAACAATAGTGCCTGGGTTTGGTGATTGTATATGGAAAGGAATCACAGGTGGGACAGTCTCTGGGTTGTCCTTCCTTAATCTCTCCTCCATACTTTGTCTCTGCAATTCCTTCCATGGTTATTTTGTTCCCCCTTCTAAGAAGGATCTAAATATCCACCCTTTGGTCTTCCTTCTTCTTGAGTTTCTTGTGGTTTGTGGATTGTATCTTGGGTATTCTGAGATTCTGGGCTAATATCCACTTATCAGTGAGTGCATACCATGTGTGTTCTTTTGTGCTTGGGTTACCTCACACAGGATGATATTCTCCATATCCATCCATTTCCCCAAGAATTTCACTGTTTTTAATAGCTGAGTAGTACTCCATTGTGTAAATGTACCACATTTTCTGTATCCATTCCTCTGTTGAGGAACATCTGTGTTGTTTCCAGCTTCTGGCTATTAAAAATAAGGCTGCTATGAACATGGTGGAGCATGTGTCTTTATTACATGTTGGAGTATCTTCTAGGTATATGCCCAGGAGTGATATAGCTGGATCCTCAGGTAGTACTACATCCAACTTCTTAAGGAACAGCCAGACTGAATTCCAGGGTGGTTGTACCAGCTTGCAATCCCACCAGGAATGAAGTAATGTTCCTCTTTCTCCACAACCTCTCCAGCATCTGCTGTCACCTGAGTTTTTGATCTTAGCCATTCTGACTGGTGTGAGGTGGAATCTCAGGGTTGGTTTGATTTGCATTTCCTGATGACTAAGGATGTTGAACATTTCTTTAGGTGCTTCTCATCTATTCAGTATTGGTAAATTGAGAATTCTTTGTTTAGCTCTATACCCCATTTTTTAATAGGGTTATTTGGTTTGCTGGAGTCTAACTTCTTGAACTCTTTGTATATATTGGATATTAGCCCTCTATCACATATAGGATTGGTAAAGATTTTATCCCAATCTGTTGGTTGCCATTTTGTCCTATTGACAGTGTTCTTTACCTTACAGAAGCTTTGCGATTTTATGAGGTCCCATTTGTCAATTCTTGATCTTAGAGCATAACTATTGGTGTTCATTTCTGGAAATTTCCCCCTGTGTCCACGTGCTCAAGGCTCTTCCCCACTTTCTTTTCTATTAGTTTGAGTGTATCTGGTTTGATGTGGAGGTCCTTGATCCACTTGGACTTGAGCTTTGTACCAGGAGATAGGAATGGATCGATTTGCTTTCTTCTACATGCTAACCGCTAGTTGAACCAGCACCATTTGTTGAAAATGTTGTCTTTTTTCCACTGGATGATTTTAGCTCCTTTGTCAAAGATTAAGTGACCAAAAGCGTATAGATTTATTTGTGGGTCTTTAGTTCTATTCCATTGATCTACATGCCTTTCATTGTACCAATACCATGCATTTTTTATCACAATTGCTCTGTAGTATAGTTTACATTCAGGGATGGTGATACCACCAGAAGTTCTTTTATTGTTGAAAATAGTTTTTGCTATCCTAGGATTTTTGTTATTCCAGATGAATTTGCAAATTGCTCTTTCTAAGTCTGTGAAGAACTGAGTTGGAATTTTAATGGGTATTGCATTGAATCTGGAGATTGCTTTCATCAAGATAACTACTTTTACTATATTAATCCTGCCAAACCATGAGAATTGGAGTTCTTTCCATCTTCTGAGATCTTCAATTTCCTTCTTCAGACACTTGAAGTTTTTGACATACAGATCTTTCACTTGCTTAGTTAGAGTCGCTCCAAGGTTTTTTATATTATTTGTGACTATTGTGAAGAGTGTTGTTTCCCTAATTTTTTTCTCAGCCTGTTTATCCTTTGTGTAGAGGAAGGCCACTGATTTGCTTGAGTTCATTTTATATCCAGCTACTTTGCTGGAGTTGTTTTTCATGTTTAGGAGTTCTCTGGTGGAAATTTTGGGGTCATTTACTTATACTGTCATATCATGTGCAAATAGTGATAACGACTTCTTCCTTTCCAATTCGTATATCTTTGATCTCCTTTTGTTATCTAATTGCTCTGGCTAGGATTTCAAGTGCAATATTGAAGAGTTAGGAAGAGAGTGGGCAGCTTTGTCTAGTCCCTGATTTTAGTTGGATTGCTACAAGTTTCTCTCCATTTAGATTGATATTGGCTACTGATTTACTATATATTGCTTTTACTATGTTTAGGTATGGGTCTTCAGTCCTTTATCTTTCTAAGACTTTTATCATAAAGGGGTGTTGGATTTTGTCAAATGCTTTGTCAGCATCTAATGAAATAATCATATGGTTTTTTTCTTTGAGCTTGTTTATATAGTGGATTATGCTGATAGACTTCCATATATTAAACCATCCCTGCATCCCTGAGATGAATCCTACTTTATCATGACAGATAATCATTTTGATGTATTCTTGGATTCAGTTGGCAAGAATTTTATTGAGCATTTTTGTATAGATATTCATAAGGGAAATTGTTCTGAAGTTTTCTTTCTTTGTTAGGTTTTTGTATGGTTTAGGTAGCAGAGCAATTGTGACTTCATAGCACAAATTGGGTAGAGTACCTTCTGTTTCTATTTTGTGGAATAGTTTGAGGAGTATTGGTATTAAGTCTACTTTGAAGGTCTGATAAAACTCTGCACTAAAACGATCTGGTCTTGGGCTTTGGTTGGTAGACTATTAATGACTGCTTCTATATCATTAGGAGATATGGGATTGTTTAAATCATTTATCTGATAATGATTTAACTTTGGTACCTGGTATCTATCTCGAAAATTGTCCATTTCATTCAGGTTTTCCAGTTTTGTTTAGTACAGGCTTTTGTAGTAGGATCTAATGATTTTTTGAATGTCCTCAGTTTCTGTTGTTATGTCTCCCTTTTCATTTCTGATTTTGTTAATTAGGATACTGTTTCTGTGCCCTTAGTTAGTCTGGGTAAGGGTTAATCTATTTTGTTGATATTCTCAAAGAACCAGATCCTGGTTTGGTTGATTCTTTGTATAGTTCCTTTTGTTTCCATTTGGGTGATTTCAGCCCTGAGTTTGATTATTTCTTGCCATCTTCTTGTCTTGGGTGAATTTTGTTCTAGAGTTTTCAGATGTGCTGTCAAACTGCTAGTGTATTCTCTCTCCCATTTCTTTTTGGAGGCACCTAGAGCTATGAATTCTCCTCTTAGAACTGCTTTCATTGTGTCCCATAAGTTTGGGTATGTTGTGGCTTCATTTTCACTAAACTCTAGAAAGCCATTAATTTCTTTCTTTATTTCTTCCTTGACCAAGTTATCATTGCGTAGTGTTGTTCAGCTTGCAAATGTATGTGGGCTTTCTATTGTTTATGTTGTTATTGAGGACCAGCCTTAGTCCATGGTGATCTGATAGGCTGTAAGGGATTATTTCAATCGTCTTGTATCTGTTGACACCTGTTTTGTGACCTATTATATGGTCAGTTTTGGAGAAGATACCATGAGGTGCTGAAAAGAAGGTATATGCTTTTGTTTTAGGATAAAATTTTCTATAGATATCTGTTAAATCCATTTGTTTCATAACTTCTGTTAGTTTTGCTGTGTCTTTGATTAATTTCTGTTTCCATGATCTCTCCATTGCAGAGAGTGTGGTGTTGAAGTCTCCCACTATTATTGTTTAAGTGCAATGTGTGCTTTGAACATTAGTAAAGTTTCTTTTATAAATGTAGATGCCCTTGCATTTGGAGGATAGAGTTTCAGAACTGAGAGTTCATCTTGGTAGATTTTAACTTTGATGAATATGAAGTGTCCCTTCTTATCTTTTTTGATAGCTTTAGGTTGAAAGTCAAGTTTAGTAGATACTAGAATGGCTACTCCAGCTTGTTTCTTGGGACTATTTTCTTGGAAAATTGTTTTCCTGTCTTCTATTCTTAGGTAGTGTTTGTCTTTGTCACTGAGGTGTGTTTCCAGTATGTAACAAATGCTGGGTCCTGTTTACTTAGCCAGTCTGATAGTCTATGTCTTTTATTTGGGAATTGAGTCCATTGATATTAATAGATATTAAGGAAAGGTAATTATTGCTTCCTGTTATTTATTTTTTGTTAGAGTTGGTATTCTGTCCATATGGCTATCTTCTTTTAGTTTTGTTAGAAGATTACTCTTTTTGCTTTTTCTAGGATGTAGTTTCCCTCCTTGTGTTGAATTTTTCCATTTATTACCCTTTGAAGTGCTGGATTTGTGGAAATATATTATGTAAATTTGGTTTTGTCATGGAATACTTTGGTTTCTCCATCTATGATAATTGAGAGTTTTGCTGGGTATAGTAGCCTGGGCTGGCATTTGTGTTCTCTTAGGGTCTGTATGACATCTGCTCAGGATCTTCAGGCTTTCATAGTCTCCGGTAAGAAATCTGGTATAATTCTGATAAGTCTGCCTTTATATGTTACTTGACCTTTTTCCCTCACTGCTTTTAATATTCTTTCTTTGTTTTGTGCATTTGGTGTTTTTATTATTATGTGATGGGAGGAATTTCTTTTTTGGTCCAAACTATTTGGAGTGCTGTCAGCTTCTTGTATGTTCATGAGCATCTTTCTCTAAGTTAGGGAAGTTTTCTTTTGTAATTTTGTTGAAGGTATTTATTGGCCCTTTAAATTGGGAATCTTTACTCTCTACTATACCTATTATCCTTAGGTTTGGTCTTCTCATTGTGTCCTGGATTTCTTCGATGTTTTGGGTTAGGATCTTTTTGAGATTTCTTCGCTGTGTCAATGTTTTCTATGCTATCTTCTGTACCTGAGATTCTCTCTTCTATCTCTTGTATTCTGTTGGAGATGCTTGCATCTATGGCTCCTGACTTCTTTCCTAGGTTTTCTATCTCCAGAGTTGTCTCTGTGATTTCTTAGTTGTTTCTATTTCCATTTTTATGTCCTGGATTGTTTTGTTCCATTCCTTTACCTGTTTGGTTATGTTTTCCTGTAATTCTTTAAGGGAATTTTGTGTTTACTCTTTGAGGACTTGTACTGCTTTACCTGTGTTCTCCTGTAATTCTTTAAGGGAGTTATTTATGTCCTTCTTAAATTCCTCTATCAGCATCATGAGATGTGATTTTAGATCTGAATCTTGCTTTTCCAGTGTGTTGGGGTATCCAGGACTTGCTTTGGTGGGAGTACTGGATTCTGATAATGCCACGTGTAGTTTTGGTTTCTGTTGGTAAAATTCTTGTTTACCTTTTGCCACCCAATAATCTCTGGTGTTAGATGTTCTTGCTGTCTCTGGCTAGAGCTTGTTCCTCCTGTGGGTCTGTAAGCCTGTGCCAGCACTCCTGGGAGATCAACTCTCACCTGGTAAGACCCTGGCTCAGAGGACTGTAGATCAGCTGTCCCTCCTGGGTGCAGATGGATGCAGGAAGTATCCTGTCTTAGCTGCTCTGCTGCTTCTGTGGCCTGTGCCTCCTGGCTGTTTCCATCTAAGAAGTCTCTGGAGAAAAAATGGTGACCTCACCTGAATCCTGGGGTCAGAGAACTCCCTAGAGACAAGCTCTCTGTTCTCAAGAATGGTCCACAGATGGCTGTGGAAGAGCCACACCTCCTGGGTGTAGATGGGGACATGAAGGACCCTGTCCCAGCAGCTGGCTCTGCTGCTTTTGTGGCCTTTGCCTTCTGGCTGGACCTGCCTTAGAAAGTCATTGGAGAGAAAATCTCTCTTCTCTTCTTTTTTTTTGTCCTTAACTTGATACAAGAATTTTACTTTTAATTTTTTATTATTTTTAAATTTACTTTTTATTAGATATTTTCTTTATTTACATTTCAAATGATATCCCCTTTCCTGGTTTTCCCTCAAAAAAAAAAAACAAAAAAAAAAAAAAACCATTCTCTTCCCCTTCCCCCTGCACACCAACCCAATCTCTCCCTCTTCCTGGCCCTGGCATTCCCCTACAGTGGAGCATAGAACCTTCATAGGACCAAGGGCCTCTTTTCTCATTGATGACTGACTAGGCTATCCTCTGCTCCGTATGCTGCTGGGGCCATGAGTCCCACCATGTGTACTATTTAATTAGGCAAAAACTGTAAAGGCTTTGATGTTAGAAATACTTTTTTAAAAATGTGATACTTAGTAAAATTGTATTTATAGGTTAAAATGGGTAGAAAAAGCAATAGCATAATAACTGTGGGTGTGAGGCTGGAGAGATGACTCAGCAGTTAACAACACATAGTGATCTTCTAGAGGATATTAGTGCAATTACCAGCACCCTGTTATGTATATCACAACTGCAATTTCCTTCACCTAAATACTCATAATTTAAAAAAATTATTGGGTAGGGACAACTATGGATGTATGTTTCTCTCTTGTTCTATGTATGTTACAAGTGTATATACATCTA
Organism: Mastomys coucha; assembly: GCF_008632895.1. NCBI lineage: Eukaryota > Metazoa > Chordata > Mammalia > Rodentia > Muridae > Mastomys > Mastomys coucha. Next base: position 85,864,781 of record NW_022196894.1, read on the forward strand.
TTCAAATTCTACCTATTTACATGTGTTCTTAAACATAAGAAACAGTAATATTTCTATATCTGGATCTATAGAATTGTTTTATGAGTATGCTATGATTTATTAGATTTCCTTCTCTATGTTGAGCAATTGACTTTTCTTTATTTTTGCTGCTAGTAACAGTGATGTTTGTTCACAGCCTTTGTATAAGTTCCCAGCTCTGTAAAAAGAAGAGAACAAATGAGCAAAAAGTGAACAACTGTGTTAACCTTATTTTAACTAAAGTCATTTTACATTTACCTACAATACACGCTTAGTGTAACAGTTCTGGACATGAATATGCATTAAAATTATTCTGCATTATAATTTTCTTTCTTTCCTTCTTTCCTTTTTCATTCACAAAAGTTAAATTTTTTTCCTTTTCTCAGAAGAATTCTCATTCTATAGCAAAAGCCAATTAGCTAACTTAGAGTGAAAAAAATTGTACTTTCCAATACATTCTCTCTTTCTCACACACATATACATGCATGCATTATATAATATAACCATATTATACAATATATATATGCATCCAGGTAAGATACTAGAGATACTATATTGCTTTAATTTATCTAAGTCAGTGACCATGTGCAGAACAAAGAATGTGTTCAATTCCAGAATGTGCACCCAAACACTATGGTGAAGTTAAACATTTTGAGAGTTCTTCTTTCCCTAACAGAGCAAAAAGCTCCCAAAGAGTGAAGCTTCCAACCAGACAATTCAAAGGGTGATATAATCTTTTGAAGCTGAACATTTTACTGCTGTGGTTCACTGGGCAGCAGAAGTCTCATGACAAACAAATGAACTTAGCTTCAAACTGTGACAAACCATTCCAAGGGGATTTGGAAACCTGACCTATTTCACCTTTGCAAGAGCAGAAGAGGAAGGTGGAGGGTGGGTGGATGGTGGAGATGAGACCAAGGTAAGACTGCTACACACTCCTGCAGGAGGAAATCAGCTAAAGCAATAGAAACTCCTATCAGGCACATTCTTTTGTTATGGTCACAACAAAAATGGGGTTCCTGTACACTCAGAAGTTCTTTGCAGGGACTTCCTCCAAGTGCTTGCGATTGAGAAAATGTAGCAAAGAGCTTCTAAGTGGCACAAAGGTGACTGTTGGTCACCACAGGATGACACAGAACACTAGTTACTTTGATAAACCCTTTTCTCTTAGGAAACATCACAGAATATTTCCATTTCCTAATCTTAGAAAAACATCCTTTTTTACTGTGCAAGTAGAGGTAGTAAAAGTCAAATCTGACTTTGCATGGGAACTAGATGCAAACAGAAGCACTAAGTACAATCCAGTTCTCCCTGGGTGAGTAGGAGAATTCCCATCTACAAACATTCCAATGGTAGGAGGGAAAGATGATATTTAAATGTGGAGGAAGAGAAAGAGTGGTGACAAAGATGCACACTGGGGTCTCTGTGCTTAAGACAGAGCAGGATAATCATCATGCCCTGTTGCACTGTATGTTTGGCATCAGAAAACAAGCAGTTGTATGCGCATTACCATCAAAGAAAAGACAAGAACACAGAGGAAAACATCTTGTGTGGTCTACCCAAGCAGGAGCATCTGAAAGCCACCTTCCCTCCATGTGCTTAATGTCTGTTACCCAGGATAGAGAAAAAGTGCTCCTGAAATGAACAAAGGAGGTTGCACAACACTCAGAGGCAGATTTGCTAATGAGTTTTGACATCCTCATCAGGTCCACAAAGTCTGATAGGACTTCTTTTGTAAAATCATCAGTTGTAGGGTCATGTCCACTGTTTCCATAAACCACCTTAACTGAAAGCCACATAGGAAAATGTCTATTTGACTTAGGAATGCAGGTTGTGACCTGGAGTGTAGTCCAGCATTGAGGAGAAGTTGAAGCAGGTACTTAAGCAACTAATCATATTGTATCTACTTGTGATTACCGAGTCAAAGAGTCAAGAGCAGAGTGAAACCAATGCCCCATGCTGTCTGCTTGCTTATGCTTTCATCTAGATTTCTGTGCCTAAGCAATAGAGCCACCCACAGTGGAGACTCCGTACATCAACTAATAATTAAGAGAATCTGACCAGACTTGCTCAAAGATCAAATTGGTCTAAGCCATTCTTCAACTGAGGCTCTTTTCTCAGATAATTTTAGGTTATGACAAATTGACCTTTAAAATTAACCCTCACATCATAGTTAACAACTAGTTAACTTGACTATCTTAATAATGTTGCAATAAAACAAATATCATAAGAGAAAAAATATAAGTTTTCTTATAGTTTCAGAGCCTATAAGCTAGCAGACCATGTTTCTTTCCATGGAGCTTTTAAGGAAGAATCAGTGTTCAAGTAACAATTGTGGCTATAATCTTTTGTGACCCTTGGCTTGCAAATAGCTTTGCATGACCACTCTTCCTCTGTGTTTGTCTCCACATCTCCCTCTTTCTATAAAGACTGCAGTCATTGCATTAGGGCTATTTTAAAAGGATATACTATCTCTTAAACCTGACAATCCATACATAAGCCCTAATTTCCCAAAAGGTTTCAGATCTTAAGTTCTGGAATTAGCTGATCATTTCACCATGCACAATTCAACATAGAATAGGTGTCTGAGATTTAAATGAAATGAGTATACACTCTGCACTTAAAAATGGTGGATTGTTTTTTTAAATTTCTAATGTTTGATTAATTTGTTATGTGAATAAGAGTATGGTTAACAGAAATTATTTTAGTGTAGAAAAGTAAGCTTTGTAGTTAATGCATTTAAGAGATATGAATTTTTCATTAAATTTTAAAAACTAGCTAAAAAGTACACTAGGAATATGAGAATGAATCAGTCAAGCAAGTACACATTTTTGAAAACTGTTCACTGATTGTTACTATGAATAAAAATAATTGAAAACAATGGCAAAGCAGAATATAAGTAAAATATATAAAGTAGAATATAAATATATTTGTATTCTTTTATGTTGCCATCATTGTTATTTAGACTTACTATTGTTTTATTTTAAATTATGTTTTGAAAATTTATGTGCATATGTTGGCATGCATATGTGCATGCCTTTGTTTTCCTGTTAGTTTTGTAAGAAATGACATAAACATGAGATATAGACACACACAACGTGGACTAGTACATCTATCCTGTTTCAAGTCTCACAAGCAGTTAATACAAACTTGGAAACTAGCCTTAATAGAGTTTTCTTGTTCAGGCCCAACAGTTACATGCAGTGTCTTAGACCAAGGTGATAGTGTCTTCTCTTAATGGCATCTTTTGTCCCAGAGGCAATTTTTGCTTTAGTTACACAAAATGACATTGAAAATGACCTAGTAATGTTTTATTCATGAAAATATATCTTGTGAACATAGCTCCTACTATAGCAGAAATACAAAACTATCACTATGATTGTACCTAAAGTAATCCGTGTTTGTGGAACAAATTGACAGATAAATTAAATTTCCACTGCAAATGCTTGTTTCACTTTAATCATAGAGAATTCTCCTGAAGTAATTAGTTTTCCTTGGGTTTCTCATCAAAGATCACTGAAACTAGAGCACATCGACTCAATTCTTAATGTGTCACATTGAGAGGATTTTGAAGTAAAAGCAATAATTCTATGCCTATTCTACATTTCATTGAATTTGATCGGCTTCCGGCTGTTCAAATTTTGTCGTTAAAATTTTTAAAAACTTTTCTTGAGAATTGATTGTCTCTGTATGGGTTGATCTTCATTAGGCTTTCATTTATATCTTTATCACCTGTACCTGCCTCTACAGCCTCATCTATAGCTCTATCAATATGAATGTACTTCTGTCCGTCTCTTTTCATTCTCTATTTATTGAGAAGTCATCTCTAGCCTAAAGAACTTTACTTCCCTGTGGGTGACTGATCTTTGGCCATGAAGTCTCACTGTAGCTGTGGTTAGGGAAATCACATGCTTTCATCTTTGATTTCATCTTCTAAAGGAAAGAAGAATTGATCTATTTTAGCAGATGTCATCAATTCCCCTGGGGGGAGAAAATAATATTTTTTTCAAAGCTATGAAGAATGAATGTGTGTATATATATGTGTGTGTGTGTGTGTGTGTGTGTGTGTGTATGTATGTGTGTGTATACACATATATATGTATGTTATATATAAGAATATAATACATATATATATATTCCCCAAGCTCATAAAGGTAAATACAGGATTGCTCTGGGAGTCAAATATAAACTTTCAGTCACTGTGAGAATCACTGACACAAAAACTCATATAAACTAAAGATAAAAATCTCAAATAATATTTGTAATTTACTTTGAAGGTAGAGAATCTATTCAGAGACTCAGTGAGTTAAAAGATTAAAAGAATGTAAGCATCTCATCTCAAATTTTTTGAATTTATAATTTAAAGATAGGATTTACTTATTTGTGTGTTAGGTTTATTAGTGTGTGTTACCTTCCCTCTTCACTTCAGTCATCCAACTTCTGGCAGCCTCTGCTTGGGGGCTAACACCTGGGAGCTAAGACAGATGCTCTCTGTTGACTGTTTGTTTGTCTTTGAAGAAGCCGCCTGAGCATGCCCACCACCTGAGTACACCAGCCAGCCGCCTGAAGATCTTCTGAACCTGGGGACTTTGGCACCTGAACTTTCTTTGTAGTGTAATCTAGAGACTTGTTTTCAGTTTCTCCTGTGACTATAAAAACCCTGGTTTGTTCTCAGTAAAGTGGAGCCTTGATTGAGACACAACTTGGCTTCTTGTTTTCTCTTTGCATTTCAAACCCTTTATTTCAGGTCCTTTATTCCTTCCCGGTTGAGGAGAAGCCCATTCCTGAAACTGCAGGCAGTTTCAAGTGTGGTCATTTAAATAAGTTAACAAATTAATATTTAAACATGGTTTATTTTGCAAGCTTATTTAATTTAAATTTTGTATATTTCTTCCCTATTGAATTGGATAACTAGGTAATCTGCTTGTCTTTCCTTTCTTTAACATTTCTTTTATATTCTATATACTGTGTTCATCAATTAAAATATACATTCAGTACACACACACACTGAAAATAAAAGCTTCTAAATAATTCTTTTCAGGTGTAACAATAAGATGGCCTTGAGTCACTGTCCATTAGATGATTCTCTGTTGCTGTGATAAAATACTATGACCAAAAACAACCTTAGGAAAAAAATTATTTTAGCTAGAGTCCCAGAGGCATAGAGTATGCCATGACAGTGAACTATGGAGGCCAGAGCAGGTACTGATTGATTACATATCACTTCACCCATACACACACAGAGGTGTGTGTGTATGTGTGTGTGTGTGTGTGTGTGTGTGTGTGAGAGAGAGAGAGAGAGAGAGAGAGAGAGAGAGAGAGAGAGAGAGAGAGAGAGAGAGAGAGAGAGAGAGAGAGAGAGAGAGAGAGAGAGAGAGAGAGAGATTTATTTGCAGGCAATAAGACCTCAAAGTCTGCACATGGCAATGCATCTCCTCTGTCAAGGCAAATCGGAAAGTTATAGCAACTTCTGTCCTGAAGTTACTATAACCTTCCCATTTGGTGCTGTCCTCTGGGGACAAAGTATTTAAATCTATGAGCCTATGGAGGACCATTCTATTGACACCACCACACGCTGTGTCTCATATAGTGTTTTTCTACACAAAAGGGCATGTTCTCTGTGAGCAATAGAATACAACTGCTGAAGTGTCAGGTAATGAACCTGTGCTGTTTGCTATTGTGGCCTAGGCAGGATCTAGAATTAAGTCACAGACAAGCCTCTAGGCATGATGACAGATGCTCTGGACTAGGTTAAGGAAGTAATAAGAGCCACATATACCATTCAGCAGTGTTCCAGGAGCTAGAGTTCCAGACTGAGTACAAAGGAGAAGACCAGCTGAGCACTGGTTTCCATCTCTCTTTGCTTCCTGACAAAGGCATTTAACTAGATACTCCATTTCCTCTTCTCTATTCTTCCATTCTATGATGGACTCTAACTCCACACTGTGATCTTGAATAAATACATTCTTTTTTGTTCTCTGTTGTATGGTGTTTTGCCTAAGCAGTGAAAAAAGAATGCAACACAGTGTATATCTCTTTATTATTTCCTTGAGAATTTTATAGTGTGTTTTGATCATATTTGTTTCATGCTCCAATGCTTTTCCAGTACTTCCTTTCCCTACTTACCTAACTTTGTGTCTTAAAAAAGAAACAAAAGAAAACAAAAAATTAGCCAGGTTGTGGTGGCACACGCCTTTAATCCTACCACTTGGGAGACAGATGCAGTCAGATTTCTGAGTTCCAGGCCAGCCTGGTCTACAGAGTGAGTTCAGGACAGTCAGGGCTACACAGAGAAACCCTGTCTTGAAAAACCATAAAAAAGAAAGAAAACAAAAAAAAATTTAAAAAGAAAACAAAAATAAAAAACCAAAACAAACAAAAAAATTGAACAACAACTAAACAAAACATTTAAATCAATTTGATTCCTAAATACTCTTAGTTCTCTTGTCTTCCACTGGAGATTGCTTTACTAGGGGTTACTGTCTTAGAGAAAACTGGCTTTCTTTCTCCTGGTCTCTACCAAGTGCCACTATCCTTTTGATAGTGGTAGGAGCATATCTAATTCCTGTCTTGGTCTTGTACAGATTTCGTGAGTGTTGTCTCGACCACTGTGAGACTATCTGTCCATCTTTCCTGATGCTCCTCAGAAGACACTCTTTCCCTGTCATTATCCAGTGCCTCAGGCTCTTACATTCTTCCTACCTTATCTTCCACAAAGATCCCCAAGCTTGGAAGGAGGGAGTTCAGTGTGTATATTTTCTTAGGGTTGAACATTCTGTAGACCCTTACGGTTTGCACCTTGCATCTCAGTGTTAATGACAATGTTATGCATATAGAAGCTTCTCTGATAAAAGTTAAGAGAAACATTAATCTATGTGTATAACAATAAGTCACTCAAGAGTTTTTTTTCTCACTATGCCCACTTGTTATATTATTTTAACAGTAGTAGATTCCACCCTAGGACCTGTGACCTGTCTAGCAATAGGTTCTTGGTCTGCTCATGGTACCAGGTCTGGGTTTCAGTCTGTGGATGTGCTCATAAGGCCAATTAAAAATGACTTGTTGCCTCCATGATGTTGTACCACTGTTGCAGTCTTGTTAGCCCAGACATCAACATCTCTTATAGGGATCACAGCTGAGTAATAAATCTTTTATTAAAAAATCTATAATCTTCTTACCATTAACATTCTCTTTGGTTTTCATGCTCTCCCAAATTTACGCTTCTCATAGACTTTTTTTTATTGTAAAGCATATAGAATACTTGCCACCTATATGACAACTATACAAATGTTGGCAATCACAGTTCCCTTTAACTGCCTTTGCTTCTTCAATAATTTTATCCAGATTTTTTTCCGGGATAATAAAAAATACCATTTGCTACCTTTTTCTTTAACTATGTGTGAAATTTCTGTCCATTGACATCAAAATCTTTCTTCTGTATTTCCAGAATTCAACTAGACAAATATGATGATTACTTTCTTAAATTAAAACCATGTTTTATAATGGCTAGTAAGAGCTGCTCAAGATTAATTCTATACCTGAATGTTGACACAAGCTTAACATCTTGATTAACAAAAGAGCAATCCACTCTTTATTCCTGTTAAAATTAAATTACAGAAAATATATGAAACCTCAGTAAGCACCCTGAAATACATTTTATCTAAATGTTTTAATAGTTTTTACCTTAAAATATTTTCACTGTAATTTACTACAACTAATCGGAAGTCTCAGTAGATAATTAAATTCTTCAGTTTAGGAATCTTTTTGCTTGTCTTTATATTGTCTGAGTTTCACAGCACGCTATTTATTTTCATGATTTTGTGGAACTAGCATGATTTTATCTTTGCTATTTCTAGTTCTATCTCTCACTCACAAAGTGATATTAATATAAAATGAAATGCACTGAAAAGGAGTATATTAAGAGTATATTTAATCTGTACATTAATAATAAGTGCCTAAAAGTCTGACAAATATAGACTAAAATATACTCGGTGTGAACTTACTTGCCATTTATCTTCAAAGAACAATGAATTGATTGTATGTATGCCCTGTGAGGTGTTCATGAACTCACCAGTTACAGTCAGAGAAAATAAAGGGCTAATATTCTATGGAGATGTTCAGGAAGCAACCATATAGGTACTTCAAAGTATTTTAAAGAATGTATTTAATCTTTTATTTCCATTTCTGTGATTTGATTAGTATCATTTTTTTACTAGAAATATTATTGGTGACATTTTTCTAGCTGTTTTTAAAATTCTTGCTCTTGTATCTGAGACTTTTCAATTTTTATTTTTACCTTCTATGCCAGGTTAATTTCCCACTGAAACTCAGTTTAGATTTCATTGCTTACTTGACAAAATTTTTGAACTCATCACACAAAAATCAGGTAATTTAAAAATACTGCTAAATTTCAATTTCATTGGAGCAACGTATAATTTTTCATGTATACACTTAGGTCCTACAGAGTATATAAGATACATTTACTCTAGAATATATTGTTATTTCTCAATAAAACAAATTTTGCTGTGTATTTTTTGACAGTTGTATACTATACAAATCTATACTATATTCATTTCTTTTTATGTCTATCTTGGGATCTTACCTGACCCTCAAGACCAAGAACAAATGACCTTTAGTAATGAATTATTTACTGATTGAATTATAACAAATGTTTTATATGTCTGTACATTCATGAAATAGACATCTTCTAGTTACTTCATACTCTTAAAATATAATTCTTCCTTGGTTTATTATGAAATGTCATCTAAACCTATGGAATAGTAGATCTGCTAAAGAACATTTTACCATACAGTGATTTGACTTGGTTATGAACTTGAGAAACAGAACTACCTAGGAGCCAGGCTTCTGGGCATGTTTGTGAAGATTATTTTGCAAACTAATTGAGGTGGAAATACCTGCCTGCTATAGGTGCCACCATCCTCTAGGCTGAGATCTTGTATTGAATACAAAGAAGAGAGAGGACTGAGCAGCATTCACCACAGTCTTCTTCCTGACTTTGGAGTGATGTGATCAGCCACCTGGAGCTCCTGTTGCCTTGTGGGAGTGTAATCTGGAACAGTGATCCATAATCAACACATTCTCCATTGTGCATCTTTAACTTTATCAAATGGAAAAGAAACTAAGATATGTTGCCTGTGTTAATTGTTGTCATATTTCATTCATTTCCAAACTACCTACAAGTTAACAGTTAGTTGTGGTTCTTTTTATAATTCTATCTTTTACAGTAATATAATTTAACTACATATCAGACAGTAAAATGAAATTTATGATGAGACTAATTTCTCTGAAAGCTAAAGAAATCTGTATTTCAAATTCTCTAAAATGCAAGCTTCATAAAAATCTCATTAAATTACACAAGAGTACAAATGAAAAAACTGTGAAGAACTTAAGAAACAATGGCACTATAGGTTTTTGTTTTCAGTCTGCTGTATAATTCAACAGTATTTTTGTGCTCCTTGTATTTTGCAAGTATTTGGGATTGTGTTTCACTTTAAAGGAGCTGATACTAGGAGAATATGGATCCAGAAGGAGATGTAGCTCAGTTGGAATAAGAGTGCTTGCCTGGCATGCATGAAGCCCTGGATGCTGTCCCAGCCTTGGGCTCTGGAGGCAGAGACCAGAAATCCAAGGTCATCCTCATCTAGAAATGTCCTCTGAGTTTTCAAGGCCAATCAGGAATATATGAGATCCTGTCTCAGAAAACAAAATGAATGAAAAGCATGGCTGAGTTGATATACTTGCCCTGATTTGAGATTTATTTTTTAAAAAATGTTTATCTAGGAAATACTAAAGTGATTTTGCCTTAGCCCATTATTTTAGAAAAAAAATTTTCATATCTTTTGAAATGTAGAAATGTTCGAATATTTGCTGCTATGCCAACTCTACCAATGATATTAACAATCATGAAGGAAAACAATGCAGCGTGAACCAAAGGATCAAGAGACCATCATTATTTGAAGCATTATGTACAGAAAATCAATTCTCTGTCCTCCTTTTGCAGTGCTGGACTTCAACCTCAGGGCTTCCCACATGTTAGGTGGATGCTCTTCTCCTGACCAATGCTTCTAGCTCTGGAAGCCCTAATTATTAGCACTCTAATTGTCTTTCCACTGGTGAATTTATATTACACTGAAGAGTCTGTGGCCCTTCAACCCACACTGTTCCAGACAGGGTCTTTTGTTCAGCAGTGCCAAGTTGATACTCATTTAGTTATATTCTTAAAAAGCAGTCACTGCTTCCTACCTTACCTGATACTATGGATTGTGCTAAGCACAGATTTTTAGTTTTCCAATTCTCTGAGGTTATTTCCCACTGTATTAAGAAATGGACTTGGCTATGTCTACGCCATTTTTGCATGTGCATATTAATGACTGTATTTTGTTTTCATTACCTCTGATGACCTAGTGACACCAGTCCTTGATTTTTTCCAAGAAATCTCAGGTGTGTAACTTCACCTAGCTCCACTCTTTCTGTCTCTCAACCAATATCATGCACCATCGCTAAATAAATAAACATGCTCGTGAGAAAACTTCTCTAGCACAGACTTCTTTCACATGATTTTCTTTGTACCTTCTATGCATAATAATAGTCCATGCACAGACTTTATTTTTCCTCCCTGCTGTTGTATAAAGTGCTTAAGAACAGAAATTAATGTCTTTTATATAAAGTTGAGGAGCACCCACCACATAGTAAGTAATCTATACATTGAATGGTGCTGAGTTAAACTGAACTGCTAACCTCCTTGCTGTCTAAACCCCAGTGATTTGGGCAGATGCCAGACTGTCCTTCAATGTAAAGGGGCCACGTTAGCTTGTCTACTGGAGGAACACTTCAGGGAAAAGCATCTCTCTTTAGCATGCTGTAAGGAGCATCGCCTCTCCTGTCTCACAGACATGCTGTCCTGCTAAAATGAAATATTTTTCCCTTCGGGCTTAAGGGCTGGTGAAGAGGCACGCTTAATTGTAAGAAAGAGTTGACTGCTCCGAACCCTCTCAACCCTCCAGGCTCTGCTTTTCTCTGTAGAAGATCCTGGAAGATTCAAAGAGAACTGAAATCAAACGTAAGAAGTCTGAGGACCTTGAGGTCTTTCTTTTATCTGCTAAGCAGTCATCTTTTTTCTGTACTGAGAAAAATAATTTCCTGGCAAGGATTTGTTTACTTAATCTTAAACTTATATCTGTTCTTAATTTGTAATTATGATCATTAGGTCCATTCATTTCAACACAATGTCCCCCATATTGTTGTATACATGTTGTTTCTGTTCTTTTAAGGTGTAAGCATTTCCTTAAATAAGGATATTAAAGTAAAGTTTCCAAAGCTTTCCTCTGGGAGTCTTGGTTCAGACAGGCTGTCTTAAAGCTAAAGCTTAAATCTGCCCATATAGCACCTGTCATGTAGAATGGCTTCATTTTTTTTTTTGTTTTCCTCTTTTGCTTATTTTCATTGTTGTTAATTCTAAAGCATACCACTTTGTAAAAATGACATCTTTGACTTTTAATGTATAACTTTTCTTTTGTAATATTTTTATAATTATTTTATGTTGATAAGACTTTTGCCTGTACTTTATGAGGGCAGTGCCCACAGAGACTAAAAGAGAAGATCAGATCCGCTGAAATTAAAATTATAGATGGTTGTGAGGTGTTATGGGAACATAAGAAATCAAAATTAGGTTTTTCTGGAAAAAAGCAGCCCATGATCTTAACTACTGAGCCATCTTTCATCCCTCTTGAGTTAATATATATTAAAGACTTCAAAAAATACATCACATTTCTGTATAGACAAGCTGAACATTTCAGACATATTTTGTTTTCTTTCCCACAAATTTTATGCCTTTGAGAAATGTGTTTCAATTATGAGTAATATTTGAATGACATTTTCACATAGTTCGTTGTCACGTGCCAATACTGTTTAAGGGCGAGGGATCCAGCTAAGTGGCATAGCAGTTCTCTAGCCTGCACAGGACCCTGGGTTTGATCCCTGACATTGAAAAAATTTCATTGTGTGTTATCCATTACATTCTGAGTCTAAATTTCTCAATCAGATTTGGATTCATGCTGTACACATTAACATTTGTGTACTGAACCATCATCTACTCTCTGTTAGGATCATACACAGGAACAATGTGAAGAACATCTTGTTAATTTTTTTTTTGAAGTTTTTCTATTGATACCATACCTGAAATTCATGTGGGAAAGCCTATTATCATGTATATTTCTGAGTCGCAAAGCAATGGATTCTGATTCAACTGATAGGTCTGGACTAGAGTGCTTAAACAAATGTCCTTAACTACTATTTTGGGTCATTTTGATGAATAGTTGCCTGATATGAAAGAGAAAAATTTATTCTGAATAGTGTGATATTTAAATGAGTTTTAATTACAGTAATTTTCAATATTGTCTTTAATTCACATATAAAGCTTTAGAAATCTAGGATAGCATTAGAAGGAGGTGAATTTATTCATAAAACCATGACAAACATTATAGAGCATTCCTAGTATTTCTGGCCTTGGTGTAATTATAACAAAAGTCTCTTTATGGGACTTTGTAACATGAAGGCCTATGTGTAGAATTAGCGAAAATATATATTAGCTGTAAATGTAAATGAGAATAAACAGAGGAAGAAAAACCAGGTGATGGGTTGAAATTTTAGGTTGCATGCATGAGAGGCAGTCTTGTGAAAAAGTGACCTAATATTAACTTTGAAAACAAAATCAGTTTGACACAAAACAGCAAGGATGGTCAAAACACTTAGTAAAATGCTATGCCTGAGCAAGCCCTGGTCTCTGATTCATCAGGCTGAAACTGCCTCTGGTCTCAGTTTTCCACCGTCTTCCTAACAGCCTCACTGCTCTGTGAGAGTGGCAGTCTTCATCCCGTGACTCACTTTGGTCATAAAGAAAAAGGTCCAGGTGAGAGCATATGCAGGTCATTTCAGAATGACCTGGGAAACCATCTCTCTGGCATACTAATCAATAGTAATCAGCAACAAACTAAGAACTAGTGGAATAGAGGTGATCATGTGAGTGACTTGCTTCCTGAAAAAAGAAACCGAATTGTGATTGTCAGATTGCGTGAGACTCATTGCTATCCACAAAGTCTACAGAAAAAAAAACATTAAATGTTCATGTCTCATGCCCATTTATTTTTTTAATTTTATTGGTTATTTTATTTATTTACATTTTAAATGTTGTCCCCCTTCCTAGTTTCCCTTCTAAAAATCCCCTATCCCTTCCCTCCTCCCCCTGCTTCTATGAGGGTGCTCTCCCTCAAGGACCTAGCATTCCCCTGTCCTGGGGCATCAAACCTCCACAGAACCAAGGGCCAACCCTCCCATTGATGCAATTCTCTGCTAGATTTGCAGCTGGAACGATGGGTCTCTCCATATGCACTGTATAGTTGGTGGTTTAGTCCCTGGGAGCTCTGCATCTGTATCGGTCAGGCTCTGGCAGAGCCTCTCAGGGACAACTATACCAAGCTCCTGTCAGTAAGTGCTTCTTGTTATGCCCATTTCTTTACCCTACCTGTTGCACAACAAAAAGCAAGAGGCAGGATGAAGAACCTAACTTCTGCCGAGTAGAATGAGGAACTCAATAAAAACTCAACAGTAGGCAGAGATGCCATCCTGTAAGACCATGTTGCCTCCCAGCTTGTCAGACCCCATGCCAACATCCACTAACACACAGTTTAATTTCAGTAAACCCCTTCTTTCCCTGAGTTTGTTATAAAAATTTTGCTGACAGACTGGAGAATCCTCAAGAGGTTGACATGAAATTACTCCATTGAGAATGAATCCCATTGAGAGAGAACCTGTCTTTGTGTGAGAAATAAATTTCCTTCTCTAGGACGTAGGCTGTTTAGCTTGATTAAGAAGGATCAGTTGGCTGGCAGCCAACTCATATGACCCATGGCTAATGAAAAGCTACCATTGAAAGGGGGGAAGTTTGGGATCAGCTGCCTTTTTAAAATAAAATATAGGGGAATTAAGGAATTTTTTCCTATGATATTTTTTATTAGATAGTTTCTTTATTTATATTTCAAATATTATCCCCTTTCCCCATTTCCCCTCTGAAACCCCACCTCCTCTGCTCACTAACCCACCCTCTCCTACTTCCTGGCCCTGGCATTCCCCTACACTGGGGCAATGAGCTTTTACAAGGCCAAGGGCCTCTCCTCTCATTGATGTCCCACAAGGAAATCCTCTGCTACATATGCACCCGGAGCCATGGGTACTCCATGTATACTATTGAATTAAGGAATTTTTAAAAATATTTATTTATTTATTTATTTAATTCTATATTTTCTTTATTTACATTTCAAGTGATATCTCCTCTCCTGGTTACCTCTCCGAAAAAAATATCAAAAACAAAAACAAAAAACAAACCCTGTTTCCTCTCCCCTCGCCCTGCTCACCAACCCACCCTTTTCCACTTCCTGACCCTGGCATTCCCCCACACTGGGGCATAAACCTTTGGAATTTGTAACCATGCACTTTATCCTTTTCATTGATTAGGCTGTTGTGTTCTGTGTTGTTTAATTGTGTGTGTTTTTTTTTTCATTCTTTTCTCTTTTATTATTATTATTGTTGTTGTTATTATTATTTACAATCCAGCCTTTGCCTCCCTCTCATTTCCCCTCCCATAGTTCCTCATCCCATTCCTCTTTCCCCTGTCTCCAAGAAGATACTCTACCCCCACCAGGCCTTCCTACTCCCTGGGGCCTCAATTCTTTCAAGGACTGGGTATATCTTCTCCCACTGACCCTAGACCAGGCAGCATTTTCTGTTCTTAACTAACACTTCTTTCTCTGCACTCCACTTTGTGTGAAGCCCACCCTGGATCTCATAGGAGAGTTTTGAAATGAGGACATTAGTAGTTCATGCTCAGAATGTTTTGAAGTATCTGTGTATGCTAGAGAGCAAGACCTATGCATAAACGTTTTCTATTTAAAAGCAACAGCTCTTTCTAAAGTTTGTACTGCAAATGCTGCTTCTGGGTTTGGTCTGCTTTCATGGTTCCCTGAACTATATATTTAAGAACTGGTTTTCACTGTAGTATTTTTTGTTTTGTGTTCATTTTGGTATACTTTTCTACAAGCCCTTTTTATGAGTGTGCATTCTTTTATTTACATGTAGAAAAGATGAATCAAGGTGTGAATTATCTCCTATGACAGTCAGATAAATGTTTTAAAGTTTAAAACCTTTTTTTCTTTTATTCATGATATTAAATGTAAAGTTGTGATTCTAGTTTGAAGTGCATATATTTTTTGTATCATAGGCTGCTGTTAGTAATTAAAGAAGAGATCCCTTTATTCAAACAAATAATTCAGTAGAAATATTTTTAAAAGATGCATGCTGAGTTGACTGATTTTTCTTTCTGTCTCAATAGAGAGTTCCAGTCATTGAAACTGATGCTTATAAGAAATGACAATTGTGGAGAAATTTGGAACACTTCTGCATTGCCTTTGAGATAATAAAAAAAATTTATTTTTTTATGGATCTCTTTCCGTGTCTCTCTCTCTCTCTCTCTCTCTCTCTCTCTCTCTCTGCCTCTCTCACGTTTTCTTTTTTTAAATTTTTTTTGATATTTTCTTTATTTACATTTCAAATGTTATCCCCTTTCCCAGTTTACCTTCTTCCCAGAAACACCCTATCACATCCTCCCTCCCCCTGCTTCTATGAGGGTGTTCCTCCACCCACCCATTCCCACCTCCCCACCCTCAATTCTTCTACACTGGGGCATCTATTGAGGCTTCATAGAACCAAAGACCTCTCCTTCCATTGGTGCATGACAAGGCCACACTCTACTACATATGCAGCCAGAGCCATGTGTACTTTGTTGATGGCTTAGTCCCTGGGAGTTCTGAGGGGTCTGGTTGGTTGATATTGTTCTTCCCATGGGGTTTCAAACCCCTTCAACTCCTTCAGTCCTTTCTCTAAGTCCTCTATTAGAGACCCCATGCTCTGTCCAATGGTTGGCTGCTAACATCCACCTCTGTATTTGTAAGTGTCTGGCAGGGCCTTTCAGGAGACAGCCATATCAGGCTCCTTTCAGCATACACTTCTTAGCATCCACAATATTGTCTGATTCTTAATGTAGGCACCAAGACAATAAAGTCCCTCTCTGATGAATAATTAGAAGCTAACTATCTGTGCTTTGCTCTGAACATTGTGGATCATAGTATCTGAGTTTAAGTTTTCACATTAAAAACATCCTCAGATAAGTCTTCCTTCCTTTTCAGTTTGAGAACTATTTATCTTCAGTTTTTATTTCTGTGTATCTTGCAGTACCTAACCTCTAACCTCTGATATTTTCTTCTTTTTGTATCTGGAACATTTCCAGTGAGTAACCTTAAAAACAAGTATATTCATCAGCTCTGCAACATCATAAGCAAATAACCATGACAGTCAACTTACAAAGAGAGTGCAGCTTTAATTTGCATCACAGTTTGGAAGATTTCTTTCCATAATTGATTGGTTTCATTGCTTGAGCATGCAGCACATCAGAGCTTGAGTAACTTGGTAGAATCACACATCTCAGAGCTATAGTCAGAAAGACAAGGAGAGAGGAAACTGGGTTCTGTGATCAGCTTCGAGAGAAGCACACAAGTAGCTCTGTTTCTCAAAGGTTTCATTTTCTCACCAACTTATCCTGCTAACAGAGACCTGCTAATACACACACACACACACACACACACACA
>NW_022196894.1:85881800-85885113 GCF_008632895.1 Mastomys coucha
ACACACGCACACGCACGCACACACACACACACACACACACTCTGATGCTATTGTTGTTGTTGTTGAATTTTAAGTGTTTGGGATTGAATTTAGGGCCTCATACACCATAGGTAAGCACTCTGTCACTTAGCTATGGGATACATAAGACTCAAAGTATATAAACCTTATAACATTGCTCAGTTTACAACTAAACATTACATTTCTTCTGATATATCCCTCTGTTCCTCTTGTCTCTTCAGAATGTCCATTATGTTTTATAACCTTCCTACTAGTCTTATCTCTGGAGAGCTGAGACAAAAACCAATCAATTCTTAAGACTCTTCTCTAGCTGGGCATTTAGCTCCTATGTGGCTTTCAATTATTTTTATATTTTCAGCTTTACTTAAGTTCAAGTTAACTTTGTTGTAATAAGGTCCGTGAAGATTTAGACAAAATGCTATACATCACAGAAAGCACCCTCAAGCTTCCCAGGTTGCACAAGTTGTTCCTGATCTCAGAAACTAGCTGTTCCATTAGATCAACCTTTACCACACCACACTGCATTTCCAAGTAATTTATAATAGAAAGTGTCACTCCACTATGGATGTCTTGGGAGCAGGGATTTCATATGGACTGAATTACAGTTTTGTCTATAACAGTAATCCAGCACAACATAAATACCTGTTTCATGGAAGGCAGTGAGAAAACCACAACTTCTAGCCAGATAGAGGCCTTAACAGATCTGGCCTGTGACTGTACAATCTTTTTCCTCTTAATTTTCAATCACTGGATAATAAAATATTAGGAATAGAAAAGCCCCAAGAACATTTTGTTCTACTACTAGATGAAATTTACTTTATTGTTTCAAAGAACTTCTGTTTTTTTTTGACTTAATGAAAAGTCTATGATTTGAAATAAACTAATTATTGTTGAAGTTCAGTTTTCAATTTTAGCCAAATAAAAATGTGCTTAAAAAAAACTGTACTCAAGCCTGTGGCTTAACAATAGCAATCATTTTCTTTTCACTCACTAAATTGCAGAACAATGACATATCTTGTCCCAGAAGTTCATCATTCTACAATTTATATTTGGCCTTCCAATAGAAATTCTATATATAGATACCATAAGAAAATTTAAAGCTAAGACTGCACTTTTATCTGTAGATCTTTGCATCATCAAAACCAGGTCTTCTAAGATAGTATAAGATTAAATAACAAAAAGGATTTAATGGCAAAAATACCTTGAAACTAAATATATTTTCATAGAATTTATGAATCACAGATGTCTTAAGGGAAATTCAAAAGGCAGTAACTAATTTTAAAAAGAAAAGGAAATGCAAAGCACATTGTCTTCTTCTGCTTTAGTGTGAACATGATAGTCTAGCTTGGAAAGATGCTCAGAAGAGGGCAGTGCGGCTGTAGAAGCCCTTGGTTCTATTCCCAGTATCAATGTCAGCCATCTCATCGCTGTCTGTAACACTAGCTACAGAGGGTCAGAGATCTGCTCTAGCCTCCATAGGCACTGGCTTTCATAAGCACATATCCCTCTCAGAGTCATATATTTCTATAATTAAAAATAACAGAAATTAAAAATAAAAACTTTAAAAACAAATATATGTCCTATGACCTAAGTATAGTTTAATAATTACAACTAACCACTATCTAAATTAACATTTCTTAGTTGTCTTTTTTTATATAATTATTGTTGAAGGATAAGTGGTATAGATTTGGTAGAAAATTTGATAAATATATGAAACAATTTATCATTTTGGTGTACCTTCTTATATGAAGTTTTATCTTAAAAGGTGTTCAAGGATAGGAAAAATGGTTGGTAAACATACTACTTTGAGATTTAAAAACAAAGTCTAATAGTTGATCAAGATTATCACTTGATGTTGGACTTGTGAACTGTTCTGGAATTTATATTATACTTTCTAGATTTAAGAAACAAATATTGCTGTGACTTTCCAGAGTTGACCTGGGTAAATGTGGTTTTCAGGCCACATCAAGGAAACTTCTGTTTGCAAAAAAATGGAGACCATTACAGAAAACCATAAACCCATCAAAATGTAGAGTGTAGAAGCACAGGCCAACTCACACATCTGCTACTGAGTCTCAGGGTAGCAGAAACATTGTAAAAGCCCAGTGCAAGAGGGAGTTGACTGCAAGCTGTGTCTCCTAGAAATGTCAGAAGCCATGCCCATGAAGTCTAACCAATAGGGCTGCATGAACATAACCTAGACAAGGATGACAATGGATGGACATGCTGACATGAAAGGAGGAAACTTGGAGAGGCTTCAGCCCTTGTCAAAGAACAACAGTGACCAAGAAATGCTGAGAAGTGGACACAATATAGCAATCAGTTATCCAATACCAAATGGTTAGCTCTGAAAGCATATACATAAAAATAGTATATATACACTGAGCAATTTGTATTTATGTGTGTAAGAACACACACACACACAAACACACACAAGCACACACACATACACACACACACACACAAATACCTAGGTATGTAATAATAATTAAAGAAAAAATGGCCATGTGTTTTAAAGAGAACAAGGTAGCAATGTAAACAGGAGGGATTGTAAGGAGGTAAAGGGAAATATTTAAAATCATTGCAATTAATATTTATATCTTTGGTACAATAGGAAGTATGTAATAAAAACTCTAAAACTTTATTTGAAAATATAATGAATTAATGTTTTTGAAAACAGTTTTCACTGAGTTTTTAGTAATAGTTATGCTAAGAACTAAACATGCATTAATTATGTTGTTAAGTGATAGATTTGGATTAGGTGATTAATCATTTAGACATAGTAAATCCAGGGATATTATGGAGTAAATCAATAAAGCTTCCTAAAACATAAGCCCGACACTAAGATCTGTGAAGTGTTTGTAAGTATGAAATAAGAGCATTTAACTCACAGACATCTCCATGTGGCCTTCCCATTGAGCTTCTAACTCACAGACATCTCCATGTGGCCTTTCCATTGAGCTTCTAACTCACAGACATCTCCATGTGGCCTTCCCATTGAGCTTCTAACTCACAGACATCTCCATGTGGCCTTCCCATTGAGCTTCTAACTCACAGACATCTCCATGTGGCCTTCCCATTGAGCTTCTAACTTACAGACATCTCCATGTGGCCTTCCCATTGAGCTTCTAACTCACAGACATCTCCATGTGGCCTTACTATTGCTCTTCCAACTCACAGGCATCTCATGTGACCTTTTCATTGGGCTTCCAACTCACAGGGGTCTCCATGTGGACTTCTCATTGCATTTTGTCTTGGAAAATGGTGTCATGTTCCTCCATACGTCTCATCAAAG
>NW_022196894.1:85885553-85916826 GCF_008632895.1 Mastomys coucha
CTTCTCCTTCTCCTTCTCCTTCTCCTTCTTCTTCTTCTTCTTCTTCTTCTTCTTCTTCTTCTTCTTATTCTTCTTGTCTTTTTTTGTTTTGTTTTGTTTTTTTGAGACAAGGTTTCTCTGTTTAGCTCTGGCTGTCCTGGAGCTCACTCTGTAGACCAGGCTGGCCTTGAACTCAGAAATCTGCCTGCTTCTGCCTTCCAAGTGCTGGGATTAAAGGCGTGTGCCTCACTGTCCAGCAACAATGATTTCTTATTATCAGTGTTTATGTCTAACAGTCTGCCTATAGGCACATAATAGTTGTAGAAATAAATGCCTCTTGAATTGTAAATGCTATCACAATTCTGAATCTGTAGAAACTGTACTGCAATGTTTTCATACTAATTCATTTAATGAGACTATTTCTCTGAAACCTACCTACTATAACTCTATCTTGCTGGAAGAAACCAGTTGGGTACTCTACTTTCCAGATTTATCAAAATAGGTCATCCTTTGTACCCTCAGTCACTGACCAAGTTTTATTTAGGAGTGTTAATAGATTTTTTTCTCATCTTTTGCAAATGTTTATAAAGTCAAATTTAAAATATCTCATAAACTAAAGAACATTAAAGGATAAGGTTCTATAGGTATATTTACACTTCTGATTATTGGATTGGTGGAACATCATACATCTGATTTCACTTTGTCTCAGGCTACGTGATATTTCTTAAATGCTGATTTCTGTTCTAACTAGAGGCTGATCTATCCTGTTCTATCTCAATACTGCCCAATTCTGCCACCTTAGGTTTCTGTGGTAGGATCATACAGGACATTGTTTGATATGTGTGTGATTTCATGTTCATGGCTCTTCTTTAGCGTGAGATTTTTTGTTTTGAAGTAGCCTCAAGGCCTCATTGATTTGCCTTCATTATTCAACTTGGAGTATGTGTTTACTTCTTTTAAACCCAGCTGGGAGCCTGGGAATGTTTACTTTTCATTGTGCTTTGCAAGATTTGCTTCCTTTTGTGAAGAATGACAATCATCTTCATGGGGAACAATGAAGACAGAGAAAAGCACCACAGCTATTGAAACTGCATTACAAGATGAATTTCTGGTTATCCACATCATTTATGTTGTCAAGTGAATATCAGTGTATAATATTCCTGATTGCATGTTTCTAGGCCATTTATAAGCCTTCCTTGTTAATATAAAGATAGTGGTTTTATTAAAGCACATTTTTAAGTTGGCTGAGATAAGCCAATAAATTTTCTATTGCTTGCTTTGATCTTCTCATTCCTCCTACTAAGAGACAAGTGTCAGAAATGTAGTAAATGAGTATCTATGGATAATGGATTTGTTTATAGAAGAACAGTATCCCAGGATGACTTTAAATGATTTCATGGAGGAATGTCTAAATGCATGTTTGCTCAGTGTGTGAGATCATAGGCACTAGAATTTATACAGACTGTAAAAGGTACAATGAATGTGTTTCATGATATAAAGGATGACTAGGGGTGCTCACTGGGTTATAGAAGGCAAAGAACAAAGGAGATCAGAGAAACAAGTGTTATGAGCTCACAGAAAGGCAACGACTCAGAACTCTGCATTGACCTTAATATTAGGAAGCAAATCAGAAACTGACTCTGAGACTCTGATAGCAGAGTCATATTCTAGAAATAAATATAGGAGGGGAAAGCATGGTAGCCAAGAGATGTCCACGTGAAACATACATGTCTTCTTGCAGAAGTCATGGTGATCACATTCAAAGACGGAAGAGTTGTAAGAATAATGGGGATGTCCTGATATAGTCATGAAGATAGGTAAGGATTTTAGGTTGCTTTTTTTGTTTCTCAAGCTATTGGAGTTGAGTAAAAGCCAGGCTACCTTAATAAAATGACAGCATCATTAGGGAAGATTAATTGAAAATATTCTTGTGCTTCATGTTTAAGATATATGTATAGTTTTTTAACTGTTTTGAAGTTTCCCCTTAGTGTTGTTAAGGATTCAATGGTATTCAGATGGCCACTGGGCAAGCATTTTTCAGGAGAAGCCTCTCTCATTCAGGTTGGCAGAGATCCATAAGTAACAGAAGCATGGAAAGAGCAGCTTACACTCTACTGCATCTTCAAAGTTCCTACCAAGTCCTTATCAGTGCAGAGTCTGCATCTGTCTTTGCCATTACAAGAGCAACTACTTTCAGTCTCTCTAATGTCCTTTTTCATGTTAAATATCAGACTAAGACAGTAGGGATACATTAAAATATAAAATAATCTGTTATTCTTGCTAATCATATTTCTTAGCTACTTAAACTCATGGTTTCTAAACATTAAGAAAAGCTCCTGTAGTCTTCTTATCAATGTACACATTATTAGAAAACCAAATAAGCCAGAGCCAGAGACTCTCTCCTTTAGAATTTAGAAAAGTCTCAGGGTGATTGACAGCATTTATCCTTTCAATCAAAGCTTGTTTTCTCTAACTAAAGTGACTCTCACCTTAACTATTTGATCTGTCTTAACCAGGTCTGATTTCACATGGCATTTATGAGTGGATTTTATAAACTTAAATGTCTTTAACTTATTTCCTTGTTTTACCCTAGAAAGTACTTTAAACTTAACAAAAAGTGTTATTAAAGTTTTTTTTTACCCAATTTTCTGTTTAGCATTTAGAAATAAGCCTATATTTAGCTACATAAGTAAAACAATGTTTTCATAATTATCATTAGATTAAAGAAAATATAGTATGAATAGCTATATATCTTTATCATTTATTTTTTAAACCATAATATTCCCATAAACTCTTTTGAAGTAGTCAGATTTTCATCAAGGTGTAATTAGTTTGTGATTCTAGCCATAGACCTTAATCATAATGTTATGCATTAGGAGAATTTTTTTATGTTCATATAGGTAATCAAATAATCATGTTTCTTATTATATATTCAATTTCCTTTGTTTTAGTACTTATGATAAATTCTTGAAAGAGAAAGTCCAGATTTAAACAGTAATTCATACGGGAAGCTATTAGCATATTACTTTATACATACAGCTAACATTTGTGTAGTTTTAAATAATTCAGTAGTTGAGTATGTGTGTGTGTTTTCTCTCCTATAGTTTGACCTTATCAACATTTTATGAGAAAATGGTTACTTCAAGAAATATCAAAAGCACCTCCTGTCTCTCACACGTAGACATATACACATAGACACACACAGACACACACATTATGTAAAGCTAAAAGCAGCCTGACATGAAATGTAATTGCATGATTTCAGCAGAACTCAAACCAGAAAGCTGCTAACTAGAAATATATTAGTGCTTCATTCCATATCATTGACTATCACCCACATATGCTCTTAAAAAGAAAAACAGTTTAAAAATTATTTCCTACTTCATACCCAGATCCCTTAGAGGAAAAACTTTACAGGGAGGATAAATGAAATCCATGAATGTCTGAGCTACTGTAGCTGCTTATTGCTTAAAGGTGAGGGTATGGATCTTCAGGGGCAAGGCAAATGCTTTTGACCAAACACTGTGGGAATTGAAAGAACTCAAATGCCAAGTAGAATTGCCCCAATGGATATGGAGGTGGAGCCTAGAATTCTAAACTGTCCACTTCTGAAGGTCCAGATAATGGGGTGATCTCTTTTCTGTGATTGATAAAAGGCCATACCTACATCCCTGCAACAAAAAGACAGGGCAGCCAGAAAACCATAAGAAATTTTTGTTCATAATTAATAGTGAATTACATGGAAAGCTTTTTGATGCTTAGATTTAAAGAAATGTGGACAGTCATTGGGAAATATGATTGGAAAAGAAAAGTATGCCTTAATAGTAATGGATAGAGTTGAAAATTTATTAAGAATTACGGGTTAGATTTATTGATTTATTTCATTTCTGTTCATTTGCTTGTCAGATTTCTTCCTCAGGGGAAAGAGTGGGAGACTTATTGCCCAAAATTTACTCAGAAACACAAAGAAATCATGACACTGACCTTAGCTAGCTTTTAGTCTTGCTTTTGAGGAGAGAGATTCTGGTGTCTAATGCCTGCCTTTGCCAATGAGAACACAATTTTCAAGGCTTATCTTGAAAGCAAGAGGGAGGGCAGAGAGAGGAGCCTGAAGATAAGGGGAAGACTTTGATTCTGATTCTTTTAAGAGTTTTATTTTGGAGCAACATTTCGTGAAACCAACACTATCAAAGCAATTTCATTTTTAGATATGGGGGGAGGGGGCAAAAGGCCTTGATATAATTGGGTTACATCATTTGTGAGTTTCTTGATTGTGCTATGATCTCTTTGTATGTCTCTTTGTACTTTTACAGAACCACTCTAGGTTTATATCGGACAGGGAAGTGGAGAGCCTAAGTCTCTTATATCTGCTTTCCCTTTAGGTGCTATCTTGTCTTTCTGATTTGTGAAAATGAAACATCTTTGAAAACAAAGCATGTATTCTATTTATTCATCTCTATTTTAATACACTTTTTGTTTATTCTTTGAGAATTTCAAACATGGATATAATGTATTTTATCATATCTAACCCTTTGCCCCTCTAGCTCTTCCAAGACCCATTCCTACAACATCTCCCTCCCAAATTCCTTTTCTTTTTCTCTTAACCCATTGAATCCAATTGGTGCTGCTCATATGCCATGTATGCAGGGCCACCTACACAGACAACCTACAATAACCACATCACTAAGGAGAATCTGGCTAACCTTCCTTTACTAACCCATGACTTACCAATACCTCATAAGTTAGAAGTGGTGCATCCTGAAGCCCTGCCCCATCAATGCTAGAAATTTGACTGGCTGAGCTATTTCTATCACCCAGCCACTAAATTGCCATCTATCTTTCTTGTTGATGTCTAGTCTTCTCTCCATCAGTTAATGGAGATATTGCTGAGTTTCTACTGATTCCCCTCAATTTTCCATGTTCTGATTTTCTTGATACTGTCATTCACCTAGACTTCAGTTTTCACCCTGATGCCCTTTCCCAAATCAATATCACCATCCTCACTCTATTTTGATCTGTAATTGCAGCAAACATTATATTTGTTCTTCTGAGTCCTCTAATCACATCTCATTAAGCTGGGCCTGGACTGATTTTTCTTTCATCCCTTTCCTAATTTCTCCAGCTCTGTTGTTGGAAACAGCATAGTGCAGGTGGTGAATGTGGAAAGCACTATGTGTACTACTGTTTTTTGTTCTTTTATCCAAGCCACCATCAAATCCTGTGCTAAAGGGATCTGCACAGTTCAACTCTTTATACACCCTTTTCTTGCTTTTACTCAAGTCCCCACTGTAATAAATTCACAAATGGAAAATCTGAAGCCTTCTTTTTATTTCCCAAGCCCAATCATTCTGTACTACTTTATTTTCAGAATGTCATGTTTGTCAAGCTGCCTCTTTGATTGGGAGCCTCATTACCTATTGGATAAAACAGGCATCCCACACCGTAATTATCCAGTTCGTACCAGGGTGCGGCTTCTTTTCATTTTACATAAGCTGTTTTCTATAATTCTTCAACTTTTGACCTTACTCCAACCTAGCATGTTTCTACAAGACATGTGACTCACACCTTTCCTCACATAAGCCTTCAAAGCAGGTTTTCTCTATGGGATTCACTCTGCTATCGCCAGTCTTCTTTGGAAGATACTTAGAAAAACTCCAACAAGGTGAACATTCATTATTTCTTAGTGATTTGGATACTAACAATTTCTGTTAAATTTGTTTTTTCCATTGTCATCATTTTCACCAACTAACATTTCTTTTTATTTTAGTGTCTTGCTAAAAGTAAAGTATGAAAATATAATGTACTTCTCTTAGTAACTAAAACATTTCATATAGTAATACAGTTATTGAACTATACAGTTATGAATGATTGCATATAGCTAGCCAAGCCTACTTGTTTAGTTCACAAAATAATTTATTATCAGAGTATCAGATTAAATGGACCTTATAACATGGTACACTATACAAATACATGTCTGTATGCTGAAAAGAAATTAAGACATGACAGAAACAAAGTGCTTCGATGTGAACCTTGTTGTCACAGATCACCCAACCCGTACTGGCACAAAATAAAATCATATATACGTGACCAGAAATATTTAAAGTGAAAGATTTTCTTTCCATGTTAGGAAACTGGCAGCCAGAATATGAACATTGTTATCATTGTGAAACACATACACAGAAATGTTACAATGGTATGAAGAATTTGAAAGACTTGATTCTTCTGGCACTTTTCCTATTGAAAGAACAGTTTAAGAAAGATCTAGGTAATTCATGCACGATATAGCTATCTTCTTGGGGAAATGAGTATTTAGCACTTACTTTATATTTACAACATATATACCGCTGGGCGGTGGTGGCACATGCCTTTAATCCCAACACTTGGGAGGCAGAGGTAGGCAGATCTCTGAGATCGAGGCCAGCCTGGTTTACAGAGTGAGTTCCAGGACAGCCAGGGCTATACAGAGAAACCCTGTCTCAAAAAAACCAAAATAAACAACAAAACAAAAGCATGTATTCCTTGTGAATCCTCAACCATAGCCATTTGATTTTTGAATAAAGAAAACTGCATTCCCATTGCAGTGTAGCATCATATACTATAAAAGTTAACAGAATCCAAAACAATTTTGCAAAATCTCGTTGAAGCGTAAGGTAAATCAGAAGCTTCATAAACTTTAAAAGTTGCCCAGGCTAAGCATTCAGAATTCCTCATTGACATTTTTGTAATGATTTAACACCTATTGCCATCCAAGAGTTGGAGTGCAGACAATGACTCTGGTGCATTCAGTCTTGAGAAGACACCTGTAAATTACTACTATAGACAATGTGTTGTGACTTCCTACAGTGCCTCACAATCTTTCTTGGGCACTCCCTTCTCATTATTCTGAAATCCTCTCCTGGATTTCTGGAACATACACTGACTATATTTTTTTCTCCCCCCCAACTATATTTTTTAAATTGTTTATGTTTCAACATATCATCCCAAGAACCCCATGACCACAGAGACTATTATCGAGTAAACCATGGATTTCTCTACTCTAACTGTTCACTTGCTGAATTCCTAACCCTTGAATGCTTTAGAAAGCAATTGAGTTTGGAGATAGGATTTTTAAAGCTGCAATTAAGTTTAAAAGATGTTATTTATGATACATACTAACCAAATATGATCATAAAGAAAGGGGATTAAGGCAAAACACATAGAGAAACAGGACCTGATGAAACAGAGAGAAAAAAGCCATCTAAAAGTAAAATAAAAGGCTCAGAAGATATTAAACCTCCTCACACATTGACACTTTTAGGTCTAGCCTCCAAAAGTAATAGATAAATAAAGTTTGTCATTTAAGTTATAGTCTGCTACTTGTAGCTGCAGAACCTTTAGCAAATTGATAAGGCTTCTCTCATACACTTATGTTTGTATGTTTGGAAATAAACTTAATGCACCAGTGGCTGAAGCAAAGGAAATCTTACTAGTAATAGATTAATGAGCATGTCACTTGCTCTTTAGTGCTCAGAGTTAGAAATAACCAGTTAACTATATGGCTATCTCTTTGTATAAAAGCGATACAAATAACGTCTTATATTTAATGAGGGTACTTGTACATGTCATGCTTCTAAGACAGAAGCTATTCTTTTGGGATAGATCTGTTATTGTGTTCAGTTTCCCCCATCATTTGAAGTGAACACTACTATTAGTTATTTTACAGATAACTGAAGCAAAGGGGATATCAGTGGTGGATCCACAAAGATAAGTAGGAGTTGAAGACTGGGCTTACCACCATAAATATCAAGAAGCAAATGATGTTCCCAAATAAAGTCTAAGTGAGATGCTGTGTTTAATGTGTTTTGTAGGAGAGTGGGGGTGTACACCTTTAATCCCAGCACTCAGAGTTTGCTCTAGAGAGGCTAGTTTTAAGACATCCAGGGAAACCCTGTCTCAAGAACCTGAAAAAAAAAGTTGTCTAAAAAGCCTTAACCATTTTAATATGAAAGAAATAAGAGAAAAAAATCACTTCAAATGAGTCAAGAGACAGAATCCTGGTTTAAGCACATCTACCATAATACATAATTGGAATGATGTAATAGTAGCTTGAGCCCTATGGAAGGATCATATGCAAATTTGTGAGGGTTTACATATAAAGAAGTGAAAAAATAAGAGACAGACAGATAGATAGAGAATATTTGATTTTCAATGCAGGTATTTTATTTGTTTTAGTACTATGAAGTATAGATGACAGTCAAGATGAAGTAATATAGGTAGTGAACAGACATCATATTTAAAGATGTCCACAAAAGCTGTGACTACAAATAGAGGCTTCTCCTCAACTTACCAGGAAATTTTCTGTCTATACTAAAAAGGAAATAAAACATATGCCAGGCTATTAGTGAACTTGGAAGGATTTAAAACAGACATGAGGGATAAGATTTGTCTCCTCCTGTTCCTACATTAACCAACTTTTCTGAGTCTTTTGTATATCATTTTGCATCTAAAATACTATACATCAGCAATGGCCTTTGCAGCATGCAACATCAAGCAGTGTTCTGCCCTGGCTCTCAGCCAAGCTGTGAAAATATACACTTGTCTGTGCCATCCACATAATGTTTCTTTTACCTCTGTTATACCTCCCAGGAACAGGAAGTCTCTTTCATCAGAAAAAGTATATTCCTTCACTGATTTTATTATAGTTCATTTTTACTCACAGGAAACTGCTATGTGTCCTTAATGATTTTTATCAAAATCACCAGCACCCTCTTTGACAGCCAATCCAACTATTGATACTGATGTATTTTGCAGAACAACTTTCTCACTAGTGTTCCGGCTCCATCCTCAGCTCTCTGGTTTTCTTCGGGTCCGTGCTGACATTCTCTGCTCTCTCAATTATTCTACATTCCAATCAATCACTCCAGCTGTCACTGGACCTCAGTTTTGAATAATGGACCTGACCTTCAAAGTGGTTACTGGATTCCTCAGAACCTGAAAACCCTATGTATCTGTGGCCAAGGTCTCCTGATGCAGAAACCTCGACTCCTGCTCTTTGGGTTATGCTATAGATTCCAATGAAAGCCCACTCTCCACCCAATTAAGCAATCTAGAAGTTTTGTTATTACCATGGTTCCTCCCTTCTCTATTTGTTATTCCTTCCCATCTATTAGCACATCCTCTTATTTATATGCTCTAAGTACCTAGTAAATCTGCCTCATTGTCACTCTTCTGTTGCCATTACATTGATTCAGCACTGTTGCTGTTGCCTATGTTAATGTGCACACACCCATATCTGATGTGTTTGATACTAGTTTGTTTGATCCTTGCTATCTGTCTTCTCACATTTCTCCCTTTCAGGTACACCTCTGATATGAGTCATATTGTGTTATTCACCTTGATAAAATACTTCCAGTGGATTACTGTGTTAGCTAAGACATGTAAAGACCTTAGAGAAATTAAAGCATGCATAAGCAATGGCAAGAAAATAAATCTGCCTGAAGACCAAGATGGAAATTAAAATGATATGGCATTTTTCTAGATAGGTTTGTATAGGTTCCACCATGAGCAACATAGAGGGCAATAAAACATTTTTAGTATGATATATGTTATGTATATTTAATATATATTAAGCTAATAAAATATATAGTATATTACGCATAATACTTGTGCACATATTAATATATACACATATATATTTAACATACATATTATACATATAAATCTGGGCATCCCACTCAGTCTTAACATGACTAATATTACTTTCTTAACTCAAAAATTATTTTGTGAGTGGGCATGTGTGTGTGAGTGTGTGTGCCCATGTGTGTGCATGTGTATGTGGGTGTGTGCATGTGCATTTGTGTGCATGTGTAGTTTATGTATATGCATATGCTTCTGCACTCACTTGTGTTGGGTGCACAGATGCACGGAGGACACCAGGTGTCCTGCTTTATCAGTCTCAACATTATTCTCAAGAGTCAGAGGCTTTAACTGAACCTTATTTATGCTGGTGCCAGCAAGCCTCAGCTATCCTGTTTTTCTTTACATAGTTCTCTGGTTACAGGTACAAATGCACTTGGATGATAGCATTTGAACACAGATACTAGTGTGTGTGCAATAAGTAATCTGACTCACTGAGCCATCTGTCCAGCTTCCCAAAATTCTCCACCATGCTCTTTGTGCTGCAAAAATAAAGTTAAAAGTGCATATAATAGAATGACAGAAGCTCATTGCTGTCAATATCTTATATACATACAATAGTGTGTGTATTGGTGTGTGGTGTGTGTGTGCATGTGAGTGTGTGTGTGTGTGTGTGTGTGTGTGTGTGTGTTACAGAAAATGCTGGTGTTTGGGAATAGGATCTTAGTTGCAGATGAAGATGGTTGCAAAGTCAACACTTACACAATCAAACCTATGATTTGGGCTAAGCAATACCCATTTTGTGGAACAAATGAGATGATCTGTAAGCACTGGAGGTTTGTAATGATGGAAGTTTGGAGGCTTAGGTGAAGATAGTGAAGAAATCCTGAAAAAAGATACAGTATCATAGGAAAAACTAAGAATGTATTAGTTGAGTTCAAGGCCTCTAATAACAGCAATCTATCTTCCACAAAACTTTTTTTTTTAACAATCAGAATGCATTAGATAGCATAATCTGAGATAACTGAGTCTTCACTAGTAAAATTATAATCAATATAATGATATACTGATTAGAATCTCCTTCCTGAAATTTCTTCAAATGTAATCATGAAGACTAAGAGGCTTTTTTTTACTACTGGAAAGATTCTTTTTATTTAAATCACTGTAGAAAACTAACACATGAGCTTAGTTTCCTCATGGCAACTGATTAATCCATCAGCTGTCTTTAGTTGCAAGTGGCTCAATCTGCCTCCAAGTGCTTATTGACCCTTATTGTGTGTACAGTGGGATTCTAAGTGCTAAGAATAACAACAGATCATAAGAGTACTGTGTCTGCATATCTTATGCTTCTTTATTTAGTGTCCCACCTTCTCAGTTCATCTGTCCTAATTTCAGCCTCCTGCCTTTCTTTTATGTCAGCAGTAGTATTCATGACACAAAAGTCAATTGGATAATCTCCACTATTTGTTCTTATGTAATTCTGTGTTGGATTATTTATTATCCTTGGTTTTCTATATAAATTTTTCTAGGTGAAATAATTTGTTAAAAATTAATGTGCTAACCCATCAAGTTTTTAAATAGCTCTCATACCAGCAACTCTATGCTGTTGTTTGAGGACAAACTTGAAATATCTGTTCCCAGAATGTGTATTTTTATCTTCCTGGGCCTTTATCTTATTAATTTTTGAACTATTACAGTCTCTTTAATCACCTTAATCTTTTGTTTCTTCTGAAAGTTAAATGATTACATTATTACTAATTATTAATTTTCTTTTGTCTCCAGCACCACATTCATGACTTAGATGCATTTTCTTTCAAATCTTATTTGGATTTTCCTGTTTCATTGTAGAATAGCTTTACTTGAATGATCTTCTTAATGACTTATGATAAATATGTTTTAATCTACTCTTATAACTAAGCACATTATAGTCACGGGGCATGATACTATTTTTACTTATGAGCTGAGATTTTACACTTAGTAGAAACTAAGAAGTGAAAACTTCTATAACTAGGATTGAGATCCACATGAAAATATTTAATGCAAATCTTGGATCAGTTCCACACCACACACCACAAAACATAAACAAAATGCACATTTGTTATAAGATATGAAATATAATAGTACACAAGATTAAGGAAATCTGTTTTTTTGTGATTTGAGAACATCTTTCATTTCTATTCTAACAGATAACACACCACTTATATTTTTCTAATAATCCACCTGTAATTCTACATGACTATTTCACTTTGGATTAAAGCAGTGAACAGTTCTAGAAATAGTTTTGAAACAGTAGAATTATTTGTATAAGTTCTAATGCTATTTAGTCTGGGAACTCTTGGTAAATATGCCAGTAACCCATTTGAGAAAAAAGTCAATGGACCTCAGTTATAATTAGTAGCCTCTGAAAACTGCTGACAGTAAAAATTATTAGTTTCAAGCTAAGTACTGTTTCTTTCTTGTAGATTCTGTTTTGATGGCTAGGTAAAAAGGTATCTCACATGGTTATTTGTGAAAACACAATGGAAAAGTCTGTGTATTCCATCCAGAATTTTCACAACACAAAATCTGACAAATGTAATAATGTTGAGAACATGGAACACAACCACATTGACTGGAACATTCTCTCAGGACCTTTCTGAAATGTCACTTTTCACGAGAGTCTGTGACAGCTATATTCTTAGAAACATTTTCAACAGTCTTGTAAGACAGAAAATTCAGGCTAAATAACTCAGAGAAGTATCCCATGGACCTGCCTGTAAAGATGGAAGCAAGGCCATTCCCACTTCCCTTATGAAGTTGGGGAGACATGATGCTTGTTTATGTGTATAGTCACACATGTAAACTGTAGAGTGAGTGCTTTATTTAGTTTATTTCCACACTAGTTTTTCCTATCGCCTTTCTTTGCATTTAGTGTTCTACAGGGAAGTCATTACAAATCCTGGGACACATTACAGGTTTGACTGCTCTCACCCACCCATATGACAGCATAAAAAAGTAGACATTATAAATCAATGCAGCTATGCCAAGCTGGAGACTTTTAAAACAACATTTATTTACTCAGTGGATTCTGGATTCTTGTTGCATTTGATATGTGTTTTTGTTTTTTTCTGTCTTTTTAGGAAATATATGCAGGTACTAACAGAATATAAGTGCTTATTTAGCATCTGATTGTTTTTTTTTCCTTAGACACTTCTGAACATTTAGTATAATCCTTTTAATGAATAAACATTGCTCATCAATGTGTCAATCAAAGAATCTTTGAATAGATAAAGATGCTGATTTAATCATCAATCATCATCCTTGACATGAAGTTTTGTAGTAATTTGGTGTCCAGCAAAAAAAAAAAAAAAAGACAGAAATTAAGAAGTGAGATCTGAACCATGGGATTTTAACACAATTGTTCCTGAAGAAGACACATGGAAGGATTGTTGATTGTCAAAAAACAAAAAACAAACAAACAAAAACAACAAAGAAACAAAATAAAAGCATGACTGTGGTCTGAGTAAAAATTGTATTCTTCTGCCAAACACTATAGCAACCAATAGACTCATTTCTAATATGACATTTGAATTGATAGTATAGCACTCAGAACTGTGATCATCTGTGAAAATCACTTTGTTAAGTCAGTCACCTTAAATAGTATTCATATTATGAACAACAACAAGACAGATAAATCTTTAACTTTTAGGAGTTATGAGGTTGGGGTACTATGATGTGGCACCACTGTGGAGGATAACTTTGTGGAGTTGATTCTCTCTTACATCTTTGAGTGGGATTTGGGAATCAAGCATGGGCTGCCAGGCTTGCACAGCAAGCACCTTGGCCTGAAGAGACACATTATAAAACCAGCTGGTAAATTTCTTAGTGAGAAATTTTGGTTTTTGGGTATAGAATGACATATCACACAGCAAGACAGCTGCTTCTCATATGCAATACCCCCTTTAGTTGTTGCATATGTAGGTACCATACTTTGCTGTGTATTTATTATTTTAGATATAGATTATTAAACTATTAACATCTCACTTTATTGAAGCATAGTCACACCTAAACTTTAGGTTTAATTTAGAATAGTATAGAAGATGGAGTTCCTTGGAGGTACTAAATTTTCTCTCTAATATACTCCACTAAATGTGAACTCAGATTTAATTAATCACTGGCTTAGATTAACATTAGCATAAAATGAAATTTCAGAATACACACTTAGGCCATGTGAACTATTGTTATCTGTCCCCTCATTTTACTAGATCACAGTTTTAATGATTGCATACACAAGTCATAAGATTGTTTCTATGTGTCTTAAAACAAAAGAAAACAAAATTGTTAACCCCAGGTTGGTTTTAAGCTTGCTCAAGACTCAGATTTTTCTACTGGGGCTGAGGAATGGGGCATGCTTGGCCAATTCAAATCTAATTGATTAATAACTCATCTTTAGAATATCAACAAAGGTAGAGGAAGCTTAAGATAGAGATGAGGGAGAAGGAATTAAGAGAGGGTTTGTCATTTTGTTGAGAGATTTAAGTCCTGTGTGACTCACTGAACAAAATGCAGGGAGGGAGAAGTTAATTAAAGAGGAAGGGAAATGATTCAGCTTGGTGTTACAGGAAAAGAAAGAATTAAAGAATGAATGTGGGAAATCAGGAGTAATTGTACATTGAATTCAGATATTATTTTAGTATGTTTTTGGATTATTTCCTGAAGTTATGGAGATCACTTATATTGGAAAAATGTCAAACTAATCAAAGGAATTTTCATTTACTATCTCAATAATTTAGCAAATTTATGTCATACACATATGAATATCTATGGCTATCTCTATCTCTATCTATCTATCTATCTATCTATCTATCTATCTATCTATCTATCTCTATCTCCCTCTATCTCTTTAACTTTATCTCTCTATCTCTGTCTCTGTCTCTCTAGCTTTACCTCTACCTATCTATCTATCTCTACCTCTCTATTTATCTATCTCTACCTCTATGTCTTTACCTATTTACTTCTATCATCTCTATGTCTATCTCTATCTCCGTATAACTATATCTATTGATCTATATATGTATATGAATATATGTACATGTATATTTTATTATAGCAAGAACTGAGCCACATTACACATGAGAAAACCAAATTATCAAAACAAAACTAAAGTGAAAGATCTTATCTCACACTTTTTAAAGTCACCACTTCATATGTCTAGAGACACAATATAATTCTGAGACAGGAAATAATCTATTAATCAATGATGTTAAATGTACTACATAAAATATAATTAACAGGTACTTGCCTAAAATATCAATGAAATTTCTCTGAAAACTAAATCTAAAGAATGATTTAGTTTGCCCACACTATCCAGTGAATACATGCAAGCTACTCTCTATTTCAAATGAAAATTGCATTTAGTGAAATGAGTAATGTCACTTAGATGATGAGAAAGACATGGCTTAGAACTCTTAAAACTTAGAAGTCAAACAACTGTGAAAATTCTCATAAAAATTATCAAGTGCTTGGAGTGTCATCCAGCAAAACAGACTAAAATAAGTAAAAAGCATCACTAAAAATCCGTACAATCATTGCATGATTAAAAACAATAGTCAGTTTATCAAGAAGGCAAATATGTGTGGATGCCCTATTGACAAATTATCAAAATAACTGCAATGCAAATGGGTGGGAATGGATCCACAACACACTCTGGCACTCTAGAACTCTCTTTTCAACAATTGACACAACAAATACATTCAAAATAAGTAGAAATACAGAAAATTTGGATAATAATACAAGCAAACTTGATCTGCTTGAATTCTTAAATTTTCACTTATGTCACAAGACACTGGACAGGTCTCAAACATACAGTCTCCAGATCATACAGAGCAACAGGAGTTTCATACTAAGTCAGAAAGCACTGTGGTGAATATCAATTGATCTTGTTCAGATATCATGTGTATACTTCAGGTTGCAGACATTTTGTAACCAACAAATGGGGAAACATTTTCACAGAATGAACACATAGGTCCCTCCACTTCTGCTTCTGAGTTCTCAACTTCAGCTTTCCTCTAATGAATTCTGCATCTCATGTACTTTCTTTGCAATTTTTGAGTGTCTTTCTTTTTATTGCAAGGAGCAGCCTAAATTTTAGTTCATTTTCCCAAGTGTCTCCATCCCCCTGCCTCCATTAAATTTTGTTAGCACACTCTCATCACACATCATTACTTAATACTTCCTTACCTCTTTATCTTATATCCTCAACTGGATTAATATCTTTGTATGACGCGATGTTGTACTTCATGCTGCTTGAGAATGATTGCCCAATAAATTACTCAACACTGGCTTGGGAAATGAACGCTGTGATGAGAAGCTGAATGCTACCCTTTGTGGTTTCAAGGGTTCAATTCACTTGTACAGACCTATTTTCAAGGCAATTCACGTACATATTTATAAAGACATTTAAGCTAGTAAAGGGGGATCATAAACTTTAGATGGCTATAGCATGAGTAGGGAGCTAACCTTATGATTGTTTCTAAAGAGTATATAACAAGTCAATAAATAAGGATTGTGGTAGTCACATCTTTATAGTGTTCTGAGATCTTATGTCTTCTATAAAAGAGTTTCATTAAATGTCAGTTAACATGACTTTTCAGGCTATATTTTCATGTCAGTTTATTACTAGAACTTTAGAAGCATTTCCATTGCCCCAAAGTGGTTGATGTAGCCAGAGCTTGGTGGGACACAAAATCTCACTTCAGATTCTAACCTAGATATTGAATGCTTATTAAAGTAAAAATGTACTTTTCTCTCAAGAGTTTACAAGTAAACTTGTAACATAATAAGCAAAATAGGAGGCAAGAGTACAAATAATCCTCGTTTTTTCCTTCTAGAGAATATTTGTTAAAAGTGTTCACTGAGAATGTAATGTTAATATTTTGATTTTTTTCTTGTACATAGAGAGGAGATATTTCACTCCTATAGTCTACCATCTCTCACATCTAGGCATTTTTGAGTACATATTTACTCCTGATGGCATTAAATAGTGCAGGGGTATGATTATCTATTTTGACCTCAGCCCATTTAGGATTACAATCTCTGTTTCTTTGAACATCCCAATCGAACAGCAAAGTAGCACAGCTTTCTGAGAGGGACACAATATCTGTTCATTCATTTTTACTTATACATCACTTGACATTATCTATAGTTGGCGTGACAAACAGGATGCCACTGTTCAGCACTTCTTAATAAACAAGAATCCCAGAAGTCATCCTTTTCTGTTTTCTCTGAGACAGAGGTCTTGTCAATTACTGAATTTTGTTGGTGATTTGCTGCTTTTCTCCATATTGTGTTAATTTTCTTCCCACATGTGACATTTTTCTGTTTTGCCAATTCCTTAAAGGATGTATTGTATTGCCATTTGAAAGGTTATGCATCTAGTCGAATATTTATTGATTTCACTGTTGAAATGGGCTGCCTTAATGAGACATGGACTATTTATTTCATTGATCAAACAAAACAGCTGTCTGATTGATGGGATTTTGGCATTCTATTGACATAGCATTTGTACGTTAATTTTCACTTTTATCAGTCTCACAAAGTAAACAGAATAGTGTGTTTAGGTTGACTCTATTTCTGTATTAGAACTTTCTTCATGTTTATCAAGTTGTTGACATTTTCATTATTCTTTATTTCATTCCACTTCATCCTCATGCATTGAAGTGAGTTTGTCCTAACACACTTATTTCTACTGTTAAAGTTCTCATTTTCAGCAAGTCCCACTTCTACTGGTCAAGTGCAAATGACTTTGTCATTAGACTCGGTGTTCTGCTATAGAAAGCCATAACTGTAACAGTATGAGGAATAGAAAAACCGATAAAAGAATTCTGGTCAAGATTTCACTCTCATTAGAACCAACAGTGCAAGCAAGTTAATAGACCATATTCTTCAAATAATCCCCATATTCAGCACATGTACAAAAACTTCAATTTACATATCTCTGTGTCTATCTAAAATGGAAGTCGTATCTCAAGTATAGCAGGCCAAAATTCATCTTGATGGCAGAAGCCAAACTCGCACCACTCCCAGTCTGTACTATTTCCACCTGTGCTCAGAAGCATGATGCCATGTGAGAGGATGTGAGATTAATCGAATACAACCTTTGAGAGACTACCAATTCATTATTGACAGGTAATGCATGTATGTAGGGATTATTGTCCTCATTGTACAAGCTGTCTTATATAAATACTTAGATGGACACCCATTTTGATCTCCAAATAAAAATGTAGAGTTTATCCTGTGACTCCCAGCAATAGGCAGAGGCACCTTTGGTCTTGTTCTGATATTAGTCAGGGGCAGAGCAGAGCAGATCATAGTTCTTTGCTCATCCTAGCTTGATGCCTGGCCTAGTGGCCAACACAATCTAATGCTTAGGAATCATAAAATTTAAATCAAATCCAGGCAGTACAGCTCTGTTGGAGGAAGTCAGAAAGAGACCTGCAGACTGCCATGCCACCTACAAACCTGCCCTCTAACATGTCATCTAGCATGGATAAAGGATGTCACCCAGGAGCCTGCAAGCTGTGTGGCCAGTCTACAGGGAGCCACCAGTGTGTGAGTATGTGGTAGTAAGATGAGAGAGAAAGAATTGGAGAAGCTTGGGCATTATGAAGAGATTTGGAACTGGAGACTTGAGGGTGGAGGGAAGTAGCCTGTTCTTAATAGCCAGCCCTGCCACCTGGGGCCATGGTTATATCCCAGCATATCTGCATCACTAGCTTAGTATAGGCAAGAGTCTGGTCTAGAGAACATGGGGTTTCCCTGTTTGGGGCAGCTGTAGGAGTCCATCGATATCCATGGACTATGCAAAGCTGTTCCTGACCCTCATTGGCTATGGCAGTCTAGAGAACTGGCCCTACGTCTCACTGGAGGCAGCATTTGGAAGAACAGGGCCTGGTGGCAGGTTGTAGGACCTGAGGGCATGAATATGGGAGAGCTGTGTCTGCCTTTCCTTTGCTATTAGGTGGCACAGGCTCAGAGGTGATTTCCACCCCCACTACCTGTCCCTTCAATCTCCCGCAGTCAGGAATACTGGTCACAGGATTGTAAGCATAGGATAGCCTTCACCAGCTGCAGCTCTCAGGAGAGCAGAGTTGAGCCAGGCCTGAGAGTGAGAGTGTAGGAGAGCTGGCCCTGTCACTTGACTGCCTTGATGTGCCATGGGTGCACACCTGAGGCAGTCTAAAGAGCTGACCTCGGGGTCATGAAAGCATGTGAGCTGGTCCTGCCCCTTGTAGGCTGCAGCACACAGGAGAACTGGATCTCCTATACTGAGTAGCAACATAGACCTGGTTCTGGAGTCATGAAAGCAAGAAAGTTACTCCTAAGCCCATCACTGGCTGTAGCACTTAGAGAGTGAGCCCTTGCACTTTGACTAGGCAACAGAGTATAGTTGGCTTTTGAGGTATGGGTGTAGGTTAGCTGGCCTGAGGACTTGAGAGGAGAGTTGAGCCTGCCACAGGGTGGCATTGGGTAGCCTAGCAGAAGTGCAGGAGAACTTGCCCTGGTGGAATGGATAAGGGAGAGCCAGTGGACTGGCCAGCTCAGCTACCACACCAGCCCAGACCCAGAGCTCTGAATTGGCCCACACCAATGTCTATGTAATCTGTGAACAAAGTTGATACTCAGGAAAGGGCCAAATCTGTTGATTCCAAAGTTGCAAGATCTACACAACACAGGGAAACAACAGGTCCTGGTGTGGTCTGGACCCAATATTGATGATGTCACAGAAGCCAAGGATCTAAAAACAGACCAATTGCAATAAACATTTGAAAGTGAAGATATGTGGACCGAGGAATATATTGTGGGACATACTATGACATGCTACTGCTTCCACAATGAGATGTTTTCAATGCTTTGTTGTTGATTTTTTTTCTAGTTTTTTATGCTTAGTGGTGGTATTGATAGTAGTATGTGTGTGTGTGTGTGTGTGTGTGTGTGTGTGTGTGTGTGTGTTATTTAGGGGAAAGGGAAGTTACAAAGGCAAAGGGCAGATATACAGAGATGGGGAGATGAGTTGGACTAGGTTGCATAATGTGAAACTCACAAAAAATCAATAGTTTTTCTAAAGTACAGAATTTATTGTTGATGCTCACTGAATTCAGATGCAGGGACAGTCTCTTCCTGGGACGGATAGCACACTCTGCTGCCTTCCTAAGTGTTAGGAAGCACAGAAGACATTTAAAGAAGGTCAGTCAGTGGCTTCAGGTCTTGAAAGAGCTTTCTGGAAACAGGTTCACATAGTGTTTTGTAATTGTGGAATGGAGCAGTATTTTTTTAACATCAGTTTTCTCTTCATCAGGATTCCTTTTAAAATCCTACTTAGAATTGCACTGAGAGCTGACTAGATGTTACCATTTCCTGTTTTCCACAGATAGTCATGTGGTACCACTTAAATTCAAATCAGTAGTTATTAATATAAGAAATTATGCTATACCTTCTGGAAATAATAATAATCTATAAGCTTTAAGTGCTTTATTTTTAAGACTTATTACTTTTATGTGTATGGAATACACACACACACACACACACACACACACACACACACACACACACACACACCACTTGCTTGAATCGACCACCAGAGGGCAGAGAAGAGTGTCAGAACACCTGGAAAAGCAGTTAGAGGTAGGATATGAACCCAGGTCCTCTGATAGAGTGGCATGCTCTGTTTATCTCTGACACATCTCTCTAACACAGTTTCATTTGTGTTTTGAAAAGAGCTTCCGTGACATTGCTTAAAATCCTACTTCTTATCTTGAATATATTGGTATCTTTCAGGGAGCTCTAATTTATTGCTAAGGCTCAGCACTGCCAGCTATCACTGCTCCTAGGTATCTGGAGGAAATAACAGATGCCAGAAGGCCAAGGAATACATACATCTGGAGAGAAAAGCTGTTTGTGCACACAAAATTACAAAGAAATAAAAATCTCAGAAATGAACATAAAAATATCTAGAACATACCAGGAAACACTAGAACTCCTACGATTTGTATAGGAATGGGGAAAGGAATTAGACAAAGACAGTAAAGAAGACCATGGAAGTGACACAGAAGGTTATTTATGGAGTGATTTTCCTTATTAAGCAAGTGGATGAAAAGTCGGACTAAAACACAGACATACAGTGTACATATCTATATGCATGCAAATGATTACTTTTGGAGGAAGCCTGGTGGGCATGAATTGTTTCTCTTGTAGGTGGTATGTGGTGCATCAGGGAGATTGAGGGTACAAAGGAAGATAAAATAAATAGAGACGTAAAAAAGGATAAGGAATAATTCTCTAGAAGAATGAAATGAAAACTGGATTTGAGGATTATATGAAGGTTTCTGATAGTAGGAAGAGCCATAAACAGTTTACCTGAAGAGGTAGCTCAGTGGTTAAGGGCACAGACTGTTCTTGCAGAAGGCCTGAATTTGGAACCTAGCACCAATAGGAATGGTTCACAACTACCTCTAACTGCAATTCCAGGGAGATCTGACTTCTGACCTCTACAGGTGCCTGTATTCACATGAAGGTTATGCAGTGAGTTGGGTTTAATTGGATTTGAGTTTCCCATGGTTTACAATGAAACCAGGGAGGAACAAGTCACTCTAAGGCATTTGTCATAAAGAGATTATAAAACTGGGCTGGGATGAGCAAGCTAGGGAGTAAAGTGAAGATGGTGAGTTTCCTGAGTACAGGGTGGGACTCACTGGTTATTCCTGCAGAGCAACGTAAGTTTTCATTGTTAGAACACGAAGAGCAGCTGTGATAACAGAAGTGGACAGGTGTATAGAAATTTTTAAAAATTGCAAGATGGAAAGTGTGCCATGAACAATCATGTTAATTATGCTATTATTAGGGGAAAGTTTCTTTGCAATATACTAAGGTGTGTGTGTGTGTGTGTGTGTGTGAATATTAATTAAAAAAGAAGTAAAATTTTGAGAAGTTGAGGGTAACTGAGAAATTGGAAGGAAAGAGAAACAGACAGATGATGTAAATACAGGATTCATGTTAGAAATTATTAAACAATTAAAGCATTGCATGAAGAAGAAATATTAATTTTCCTGCTATAGATGAAAGATTTAAAAGAAAAAAAGACTAGAAGCATTGAAACCAATTGACATGACAGTGTA
Organism: Mastomys coucha; assembly: GCF_008632895.1. NCBI lineage: Eukaryota > Metazoa > Chordata > Mammalia > Rodentia > Muridae > Mastomys > Mastomys coucha. The sequence goes on from NW_022196894.1 coordinate 85,907,300, forward strand.
ATCCTGCATGTGACAGGTTACTAAGGCACACCTGAGGGTGGAAGTGAAGCCAGAGGCAGAAACAGATTTAGTTGTTTTAGAATAAAGACGTAGCAATCACTGGCTATTGACTGATGGAGTTAAAGATAATGAAGAGTAGGAAGTAATGAAGAATCCACTTCTGTCTTGTGAATGGGGACATCACAGAGCAGTTTAGGGAATACAGTCATAAAGAAAATAAAAACAGGAAGGACACCAATTACTGTGGTTATATGTAGTCCAAGGTGAGGGTGCTTTTGAGATCTTCAGATCATTGATTTAAACTAAATGCTCAGAGTTAGAAAGTAGAAGGAATAGAGCAGAGGAGCAAAATTCTTCCTGAATACAATGTTAAGGAGAAGTGGAAGGAAAGAACATAATTGGGTGGGATCAGAAATAATATTGAGAAAGATATTGAAAATATAACCAAGAATGATTTTAAAGATGAATTACTGTCTGTGACTCCTAAGAAGGGGTAACGCTGAACTCTTCTTCGGACTTGACAATCTTCCCATCAGTAGAATTTGGCAGATAACATGGGATGCTAAAGCCAATGTATAAAAGCCAATTTGTAGTAGATACATAAATGAATGAGATGAATAAAAGCAGCCTGCATTCAGAGTAACTTTGTGAAGAGAAGAAAATCTGTGAATAAAAATAAATCTAGAATTATTCTTATGGTGAAATAAAATTGGGTTTGTTTGTATGTTATCAAAAGAACTTGACAGGAGACATTTATATCCCAGTGCTATGGAATGTGATGACTGGTGAGCGAGGCCTGCCTAAAGATGTGGCTTGTTTGTATTTGCAAGGATGTTAGGCAACAAGACAACCGAGACCTATTTTTTTTTTTTTTTTTTTTTTTTTTTTTTTTTTTTTTTTTTTGGTAACTGAGACCTTTTATCTGAGCCAAGTGATGAGGAAAGGAGAGAAAACCAGGAGAAAGAGAGCTGAGTGAAGAAGGAAGGAGGCTATGACTGACAGCCAGAGACTTCCAGATGAGGGCAGACAGAACACAGCGATTGAGACCCAGAGTACAGGGCTATTGCAGCTTTTCTCTTCTTCTGAAGTCTGAGGTAGGGTGACATCGTGGCGCTTGTGATTAACATCAGCATCTCTCTAAGTAAAACCTTAATTCCTTTTTCAGCAGTAACCTTTGTATCCTGTTAGCCAGTGTAGTTAAATAGTGGAACTCATTGTAAATTCAAAATAAGTTAGTCTTATTTTGAATATTCCTTTAATATAATTGAGGGACATGAAAAAGAGCCAAGCAATGGGGACCCGTGGTCAGACAATCAGACACTGAAGTTCTTGGATGGAAAATTTAAGTACCTGCCACAATTAACTTTGTGAAGCTGAGACCATGTATAGGAAGGGAACAATTATCAGAGTAAGGAATGTCAAAGGAAAGGTCAAAGGTAAAGGTCCTATGTGACAACAGTTCTCATGATGAAGATTCCTAACTATAACGGAAAACTAAAAAAAAAGTGTGTATACATACATATCACACACATATACACATCATATATACATATATATCACCTATATATACACATCTATATAGACATCATATCCATCTATATATACACACCATCTCATATACATAATATATAAATATATGTGTATGTCTACACATATCATATCTATATCTATATCTATATCCAATCTATATCTATATCTATATCCACAGACACACACATATGTGAGAAATGTTTTACAAGGCTATGATAGGAATGACAACAGATGAGATACAATATTGTTAACCTCACAGATCTCTCAGAATGTGGTTTTACCTGTCTAAAGATATTCTTTTTAACAATAGCAAAATCAATTGAAAGAAAGCAGAAGGTAGGGCAAACCTCCAGGACAGCGTGACAGAGGCCACATCTAGTTACCTACAAAGCAAGAGGGAAGAGGTGTGAAATTAAGGTTTAAAACAGTCAGTTTTTAACGACTGACACTACTCCAGTTCTTAACCATTGCAATGAAGTTTGTTGGAAGGGAGATCCATGATGGGAGGTAGCATAGACTCTATGAAAGAGGAGCACAAGATAAGAAGAATGACTGGAGATTTGGCCTTTGGGGTGGTGACCGAGGATGGCAGGACAAGTGGTGTTAGGAGGAAGTTAGCTGTTCTGGAAGTTCAGAGTATTCCTGTAGATAGTTCTCCATTGCTTACACCTGGTCTACAATGACTTCATATAGAGAGTAAGCCAGGATTAGTGTTAGGTCCAAAACAAGAATCTGGGTTACATCTCAAACAGAACCTCATGTACTTCCTACACTTCCTATCTATCCATTGTTTGGAGGATTCATGGATTCACAGCCAGCCTGCAATAAGTTGAGGAATCTTTAAAATTGCAAAATGTTATGCTTGAAATCTTTTTGAGTGAATACTACAGAGCAGACTCCAGAACTGGAGAACATCTCTCCTCTTCACTCAGTGCTCCCATCAATCTCTTTTGAAAGAACCTGTATATTTGTTTATTAAGATTTACATTTGTTTGTTGTAGCAGATACTTTACGGCAATAATTAACAAAGGTAGGTTTTATACTTTTTAATAATAAACATAAGCTGAGCTTATATTTTGTAACTTTCATAAATTTAAAATATCAAAAGTTTATGTAGAGAAAAAAGTTATTTCTTTATTGCTATTATTATGCATGAGGAGGCTTTATATTATTTTTGTCTATATAAATTCAAATAATGCTGACAATCTATAATACTTTAGTAAAACTTTAGTAACACTAAATATTTACAAAAGGTAATTAAATCTACTTTATGGTTTTTATTATGTTTAAAACTATCACTTCCAGTGTCTTGAGAAGATTGTGTGTGTGTGTGTGTGTGTTTGTGTGTTTTGTGGTGCAAATTTTGGCACATGGGAGCTGTCATCATCCAGACATTCTGATACAATAAGTAAATTCTTTCAGAATGCTTTGAAAATACCTGGGTGAAGTAATTTCTGTTCTCTAACTTTGGCAGTCCACAAGAAGTCAATTAACTCTTGAGTCATCTCCATTTATTTCCCAGGTTAACCAGGAAACCAAAATTGCTGGTGGGATGGCTTACATCACACACATACCAGGACACTTCAAATGGACCCAGCCACAGAATAAAGACATTCCAGCCCAGCTATTAGTCTTCACTCAGGCTAGTCCCATTAGCACAAACATTTGCTAGGCAGAATATGGCAGTATTTAGGTTTTAAATATAAAATTATAAGAATATAATCCTGGTTTAATTTCTGGATTTCTTTAAAATAGTTTATGTTTTAAACTATCCCTTCCTCTGAATGTTGTGATCTTAAAAATATGTGGTAAAGACAAATCTATCCAACTGATATGAGGCACTCAACACACATATGTAGCAGAGGACTGCAGGGCCTGGACTTAGTCATAGAAGATGAACCTAACCCTCAAGACTTGAGGCCTCAGGGACTGGAGAGGTCTGGTGGGGTGGGGCTGGGGGTGGGGACATTCTGTTAGAGATAGGGTGAGTGGGGTGGGGGAGAAATACAGGATGTGGAACAGTTAGAGTGTAGACAGAAAGAGGAATAAAGTCTGGGCTGTAAAAAAATAAATAAAAAAGGACAAATCTATGTTTTACAACCATCATTTTTGCAAAACTTGAACAGTCAGGAAAACAATAGTATCTGTGTTTTTACAATTATTCTACATTCTTGGATTTACCCTTATATTTAAGCTATAACTAAAGCCATGGTTTGCATTGTTTCTCCAGTAGCTTAGTTGTCTTAATGAGAAAATCTTGTTTTTGTTTTTTATCACAATAAATCATGTGAAAAATTGTAAGATCACAGTCAAAACCTTCAGAAACATGTGCTTGTAAAGGGTATTTTAATAAGATGCTCTCGCCTACTATAGTTAAGAAGTCTTTCACAGAGGGTAGAGCCAGGGAATTGTCACCTGGGTAAGCTCATAGGCGTTTATGCTAGAGACACTTCATACACTTTTGTCACAGCAGATGTGATCAGCTTTCTCTGCCACTTGAGGTGATGTTATAATCAGGGCAATGGTTCTTAATTACAAAGCCTTCCAGTCAGATTGATTCTGTCACACTTGTTTAAAACTACTCAAGGAACTGAAGAGTGACTACACATCTTATGAGAGAATTATATCCTTCTGAAGCAAAACAAATTTTAGGATGCAGGATGTATTAGTGGAGAAAAGAAGTTCAGTTTTTCAATTATAAGTATCTTCAACACATTTGATATAACTTTCATAGCTACATAAATTTAGATAACTAAAAACCATGAAAGAAGGAAGAAAAGATTGAAAGATTAAGGTGCGTGGTGGATTAAAGGAAGGAATAGTTTTGATTATCAGACATTTCTCACACGTTCTAATACTCTGTTTTTCTATGAGAGAAAAATACATGTCAAGGAGGGTTGTGATTTTCCTAACTTTTCCTAAGTCACAGTGACTAGTTCTGCAGTTGGTAATTGAACAAGTAACACTAATACATCCCGATGCACAGAGCTCCAGGGCTCCAGGTGTTAACATTTTTTTCCATTGGAGCTCCAGGGCTAGCAAGATTAAAAGTCATGCCACGTTACAAATTCTTATGAGCTATTACATAACGGATGTTACAAATGAAAGCAGCAAAAATTCTCAAAACCTGGTGGTTCAACTCAGTCTTTGGAGCTCACAAACATAAAGCTTTGATTCAAATTCTGCCTGCTCCATCCAGCTGTATCAGCTACAGAAGCCAATAAGCACACATCTTATATGCTTTCATATACATGGGTAATGTCATTGATGAAATAATGGAAGGTTTTTATCAGAGATTGAAGACCCCCTGTACATGTGGATTTCTATCCCACCACTGCTGTAGTAAAACAGTGATCATTCATTCAGTACAGCTACAGAATGATAGAATTAGAACTCACTAATGAGTTCTAGTTCTGTGGCTGTGTTATTGCAGAACCTCATAGATATTCTCTGGTGAGAAGTAAGCGGATATCTGTTTACCCATCTTTAGTGATATGGAACTTGTGGTCTTACCAGTCAGGGTACTTTTTGTTCAAACATGTTGTGAATTTTTGATTTACATTGATCTGGAATGTGTTACTTTGAAATTTCTTGTTACCTCTAAGATTTCGTGGAGCTAGAATCTTTTTGGCATAAAGAAGCTTGAAATATTCACAAATAGTTCACATAGTGCCCTCAACTTACCTCTTACCCAAGACAAATAACCCCAAATTGTCCCCAATACTTAAATTAACTTAAATTAACAGACCCTAGAACCAGGCTTGATGTATGTCTTTAGTGAAAGGTGTACCATAGTAATGGAAGTGTTCATGCTCACTCAATTTTCCCAGAAACAATGAGAAATATGAAATCTTTAAACATGAGAAGTATTGATTGAACAGTGTAATAATTGAACAGAAGTTAAAGAATCAACATCTCAGATAAGTTAAAGACTCACCAGAGAAAGCTTTGAAAACCAAGACAGGATGCTGGATAGATGGCTCAGCCTTTAAGAGCATTGACTGCTCTTCCACAGGTTCTGAGTTCAATTCCCAGCAACCACATGGTGGCTTACAATTATCTGTAATGTGATTTAATGCCCTCTCCTGATATGTCTGAAGATAGCTACAGTTAAATCATATAAATAAGATAAATAAATCTAAAAAAATATTAAAAAAGAAAAACCAAGACAAGCATTTATAAAGGTAATGTTTGGTAAGTAAAATGCATTTCTGTCACAGGGAGAAGCCAAAAATTATAACCCAGACTTTCATCCCAATGCTAAGGTCTAGTTCAGTATAGGCATCTTCGTCCTTAAAAAGCATCATAGACACAGGGACATGACCAACCATCTTCAAGAGAGAGTCTTCCATTTCTCCCTTCTTGTTGTCTACTTGCTGTCCATCCTTTTTTCTTTTCTTTTCTTTTTTCTTTTTTGCACTTATCCCAGTGTTTACAAGACATTGGATTTCTGGTGATAGACTGTAATAAAGGTATGCAATTCACAAAACAGAACTACTTGATCCTTAACTATCTGTTAGCACATTACAGCAAACTCAACCAACTTACAGCAGTGGATACTATGTCAGGAACCTGGGATGAGCTGAGCAGGGGCTGTATGGTGCTAGCTCAGGTTCTTCAGGAAGGTGAACTCATGGAGCATCTCCAAGCAGTGAGAAATCCAAAATCCCTGCAACAGCTGAATAAATGGTTTCTACATCTATCCTATGCGTTATTGTAGATTCAGCTCCTCAGCTACTGTTGGCCAGTGGCAACTTTACTCTATTGGTATGTGTGCTTCTCCATAGATACTTACAAAATGATACTTGTATCTTCCATGGTACCTGAAATGAAAGTTAATGCCCTTTATAACAATGGATAACAAATGCCATGCCTTCAGTCTGCCATTACTAATTACAGAGACTGAATGAACATCTGAACAGGACTATCTAAGATGTTGATGATTAAGAATCAGGAGGCACCGATATTTGAGTCTACCTTGGAAACTGAGTATTGAATAAATTAAAATGTAATAGCATTGCATGTATGGAAATTGAATTATTTGAAATCCAGTCATGTAAATGTTGTATCTTGAGACTCAGAGATTGTTTAGATTCTATTAAAAATTAACACATCCTTGTTAATATCTGCTAGTTAGGAAATGAGAATTTGCTGTGCATTGTCCTGGGTGCTTGCTCTGTATCTCTCAGAGTGGGACAATATTGCCTTCCATCTCTACTGCACACAGCAGAAGCTAGGTCACTGTCTACAGGGGAGCAGCTTATACTGCTTTGCGCCATCAAATTGGTGAGAAAGCAGACTAAGGCTTACAAGCCTAAGTCATTATAAATATGTACTTCCACACTTGCAGTTCACTATAATTGAGAAAATCCAAGATCATGTAAATTAGAGCCAAAATTATACTATTTATCTTTTTTAGTTAAAATAATTTTTGTTAAAATAATTTTATATTTTATGATATTAGATTTTTAACAGTTTGTTTTATATACAATAACTCTTTTAGTTTCTTTCCCTCTTGCTGTGATAAAATCCTCAGCAAAACCAACTGAAAGGAAAAGATATTTTACCTCACAATTCAAGGCTATATTTCATCCTCACAGTGAAGTCAAGACAGCAGGATCTTGAAACAGCTTGAAGAACATCATATCCACAGAAAGAAAGAACATCAAATACATGCTGCTGCTCAGCTCCATCTTACACCTATACAACTCAGGATCTCATCCAGGGAATGGTGTCATTCAGTTTATGGGTCTTGCTACTTTAATCAATGCAATGAAGCTAATCTTCTCATTGCATGTCCAGAGTACTTTCTCCCTGTCCTGTTGACAATCAACACTATCATATATATAATTTATGCTCTTAGAATATGATACTTCTTGGAACAACATGATATTATAATCATGTCCGTATTCAATCTGCATAGTTGTAGAAGAAAAGGTACCAATGAGCAGATCATGGTCAGTGCTATTATTAAGTCTACCAATGATTTGGGAGGTCCTGCTGTTGGCAAACATCAAGCTTGACTTCAGACCTAGAGATCTGGCAAAGGCCTACAAAAGTCCTGTCTTCAGTAAGTTTGAACGCCTCAGTCAACAGTGACCTTAGATTCAGTCACAGTGTAAAAGCAGTAAAGGCTATACACATCATGTTAGACAATAGATTGATCCTATCTGTTCAACTAGAACAGGCAATATTGGAACACATTTGTGGTCGGGTAACAGAAGATTGAAATCTGAAGCATCCCTATGTCTCTGCTTTGAGATCATCTGGGGAAATCATACCATGCAGAAAGAAATACCTAGCAAAGATGTGAGGTAATTCTACTGTCTTCAAGTAACAGAAAACGCAGGGGAGATGTATGTTTACAGAGACGATGGTCTTTAATTTAAGAGAGTGTCTATGGAACTATTATTAGGAAAGCAAAGTAGTGGAGTCTATAGATCATAATGTTAAAATAACAATAATGATAATGATAATAATAGTAATAATCATCATCTTTTTATTTTGTACAAGAAAATTGCCTTATCCATCTATGCTATGTGTAGGAGAGGCCAGAAAGAGAGCTTTGATAATGTTATTTCTATCATTCAGGTGGGCAGGGGAGGAGGATGCCTGACTCATCTAGGATATCCAGGAAATGCCAGAGGGGAAATATTTGCCTTGAACAGTGAGTGGTGAGGTTTGCTGAGAGGCAAGGACACCAGAAGTTAAAAGCTTTCACAAATTACACAAAGTGCTGCAAACATGTTTGCATGGCTCCTGAGGCCCATTTCAAGAATTGCCAAAAAGTCAGTGTGGCTTAAAGTTCAGGGTGTGCTTCTAAACCGGAGGAGGTAGCATTTAAAATGTAGGTGGGGTGACCTCAAAAAGAGCCCAGGTGTTGATGCCTGGAATCAAGCTGTTCTCTGCAGAGTATTAAAGAGAAAACACTAGTAAATAGTTAGAAATAAGGCCCCAGTTAGATTTCAGTCTTAGAGAGTGGCTGTGACTAATACACTCTGGTGACTTGATCAACTCCTTTGAGGGAAAAAGAATCCAAAGAAAACACAAGTAGTATTTATTTACCTAAGTAAAAGGATGGTGAAGGTCTGGGCTCTGAAAGTTAAACTGAAAATGCATGTGTAGATCAGTGGTATAGTACTTACCTAGGCTACATTTTTTCTTACCTTCATCCCAGCTCCACAAAACCCCCTAAATAGTAAGAATACCAAACCTACAAGCCTACAGACACTGGAGAGGGAGGATGAAGGGAAGTGTCTTAGTCAGGGTTTCTATTCCTGCACAAACATCATGACCAAGAAGAATGTTGGGGAGGAAAGGTTTCATTGAGCTTACTTCCACATTGCTGTTATCACCAAAGGAAGTCAGGACTGGAACTCACGCAGGTCAGGAAGCAGGAGCTGATGCAGAGGCCATGGAGGGATGTCCCTTACTGGCTTGCTTCTCCTGGCTTGCTCAGCCTGCTCTCTTATAGAGCCCAAGACTTCCAGCCCAGGGATGGCACCACCCACAAGGGGCCCTACCCCTTGATCACTATCTGAGAAAATGCCCCACCGCTGGATCTTATGGAGGCACTTCCCCAACTGAAGCTCCCTTCTGTGATAACTCCAGCCTGTGTCAAGTTGACACACAAAACCAGCCAGTACAGGAAGTATCCAGAAGGCAAAGCCAGCTTGGCAAAATTGAATCCAAGGAAGTAGAGGAGAGCCTTGGAAACCCCAGAAAGCAATTTTAAGCAAGGTGGGGTGAGTGTCAAAGACTACAGATATGAAGAGAAGTCAGGGATCAGAAATCTCTGCTGTGTCAGAAGAGCTTCACTAATCAAATGGATAATATTTATGTGTTTAAAAATTTTATTAAATTTATTGAGTATGTACGGTGTGTTCCTGTGTGTATGGAGGGTGTGGTGTGGTGTGGTGTGGTGTGTGGTATGTGTGTGTATGTATGTGTGATGTGGGGCGTGTGTGTGTGTGTGTGTGTGTGTGTGTGTGTGTGTG
>NW_022196894.1:85917075-85960207 GCF_008632895.1 Mastomys coucha
GAGAGAGAGAGAGAGAGAGAGAGAGAGAGAGAGAAGTATATGTATATAGATCAAGAAGATGACTTGCAGAAGTGATTCTTCTCCCTTTCACATTGAGTGTTACTGATGGCACTCAGGCTGTCAAGTTTGGCAGTATGCATGCCTTTACCCACTGAGCAACCCTACCAGAACCAACATTACATTTTAAAGGACTTTATTTGTGCTTTTATGATCCTAGCCCGCCATATCAAACCTCTGTTAGAATCGGTTACATGGAGACTTCATTGTGAGAGATCTTGATGAAAACAAAGGGATTAAGTAAAATTAGATGTGGCCTAAAACTAATTAAGAAAATCCAGAAGATAATCATCCACAAGGTGAGATGGAAGAGCCAAACTTTCAGGGAACAAATTAAAATAACAATTACAAATGACTTATAGAGAATGAGTTTTCTAAAAAGAAACTCACAGATTATGATTTTTATTATGTTTAATCCTCATCAGATAGGTTAGTTCATTTCAGCTGATATTTAAGATGTGCATTTCAGATATTTCCTTGGGAAAGTGATTATAGTTGTTTGAAATACAGGATTTTGTGAGTGATGAGTTTAGGGGTAAATATAACACACATACTTCTAAAATGTAGGTATAATTACAACTCTACAGCAAGTGAAACTTCATCAAGCCAGCCAAGGATGCAGTGCTGCTCAGTCAAGCCTGATCACTGCAGCTCATGCCAAAGTCCCTGCATATTTAAGCAACTCTTATAAACTAGGCTTTCAGGAAAAACCACATTAATTCCAATGGAAATGAGGCAATGGTGAGCTTTATGAACACACCCACAGGCACCCATTTAAAGTCATCAAGTTGGTTGTTGTAAATGGATTCACAGGATGTCATCCATAGCTGAACACATAAGATTGTTTTTGAAATAAAAGAGGAACCCTACCCTAAGCACTATGAGTAATAGTAACGCTACCTCAAAGAAAACCCTTAATATTCAGAGTATAGCATTAGAATGGTGGAGTGGAAGTTAGATGAATACCTTTGATAACACCTACAAGAATTATTGCATTAGTATAGGTGATTGGTGCTAAGGCTTTAACCATAAGTATAGCTTGCAAATATTATTTCACATTTCATAGGATGCCTTCTCAGCTTGTTGATGGTTTTGTCTACTGAAAAAGAGCTGTTTCTGGGTTCTGCAGTTACTGGAGTTACACTTCTATGTTCTTTGCTTCTTGCTCAACTCCAAATAATAACGGTACACAAATGTGTTGATGGAACACATTAAGATTAAAGTGGCTTTCAGGATCTTGGTATTCAATGAGGGATGGAAGATACCTTTCAAATATTTATATACATAAGATAGCACTATGTAATATGGGAATTACAGAGTCAGTTACAATGCTGGAGAAAGCTTTAGTGTACCTATCTGTAAGGACATGGGTCGGTGGCACAAATTCCACCAACTGACAACAAAGCAAATGGTTTTCACCCTGTTGTATCAGGTTCTGAAGCCTTAACGCATCTCGGATAGATCCCTGTTGTAGATTCTTGAGTAGTTGCATCTCTACTTCTGCCTTACTTTCTTTTTACTTTTTAAGATTATGACATAATTATACCATTCCTCCTTTTTCTTTCCTTCCTCCAAACTCTCTCATATACATACCTATCTCTATCTCTCTATTTCAAATTCATGGCCTCTGTCGTCCATCCACTGTTGTTAAATACACACACACACACACACACACACACACACACACACACACACCCCAACATACATAACTACAACCTACTCATTCTATATGTTACTTGTGTGTTTGATTTTTGGATCTTGGCATTAGATATCAATTGATGTGTACTTTCTTTTTAACCTTTGACTCTCTTTAGGTCAGACTTGCTTGCTTGATGTTCTCTAAGGAAGCATGCCCCAATCATCTTTACTCATGCCCCATCCTCTGCTTTCTAGGAGCACTTTGATCTCCTATGTCAATTATCACAAACTGTACCATGTCACATTGCTTTTTGAGTCATCTTTGTTTATATGTATTGTTACTTGGGAGTTTTCATTATACACAGGAATTACTTGAGAGAGAAATAACTAAGGAAGCTATTTCCAGTTTGATGTAAGTTTCTTATGACTTGGAAAAGCATACAGAAGTTACTCAATGCCCTAATGGTGAGCTTCTTTACCTAAAGGTAGAAGCACCTACTTTTGAAGAATGGCACAGAAAGATAGAGAGACAACTTTGACAAACGTTGGGAATTTCATTAGGACTCTCAAAGACATTCTTGAACATGAAATATATATGGCTAGTAGAAGAGAAAAGAAATTCTACTGCCATTGATATATAGCTGTACCAGAAGAAACACAAAGTCAACATAAGCAAGTCTCACTTCTTCAACCACAGCTCCATGGAATGCTGATCTAAGTGCAAGTGTGCTAAGACAAATGTAGTTTGTGTTTGATAGAGCTTAGAACTCATATGTCAGAGACCTCAACTGGGGTTCTTAGAATGACTGGAATAGCTGAGAGTCCCAACCCTCACCTCACCACCAACGCCACCCATACTTCATTCATGTGGAAAAACTGAAAAGGATGAAGTATCTATGTGAATTGTTGCCTAATTTTATATTTTCTGAGTAAAAATGTCCGGAGTAACTAGAGTTAAACCACAATGAATAGTCATTCCAATTCTTTTAAAAGCAAATTAATTGTGACTCTTAAAGGAAAACTTGTTGAAACAGAAATTTTAGAGAAACATAATGAGTATTATTTTGGCTCCTTTTATATCTAACAGGACATTCAAGTGAAACGCTTTATGGATGGAGAAAGCAATAGACACATGAAAAGCTTAAGGCTTGCACTGCTTGGGGATAATAATAGTAATTATGCATTACATTTACATAATGTGTTGTGATTAAAATGCTTTCATAGACATTGCCTCACTCCATCCTCACAGTGGCCATTCAAGTAGAGGGAGTAATGATTATCATCTCCCTTATTTGGAGAGGAATGGAGATACATAGCGCATGCTCTTTCAATATATTTTAAAACAGTAGGGGAAGTGATGGCCTCACAGTGTGTCCTTAAATAAGTGAGATTACCTTCTTCAGTACTGGATTTCTTCCTATAATGTGAAAATTAAGGAAAATAATATAATAAAATATTCTACCTATTCTATATAATATATATGCATGTATATCTTTGTTCTAACAATGAGAAGACTGAAGCTCAGTTTGGCTGGGGGAAGCACATACTGAACTCAAATCTCTAAGGTCAGTACTTTGTCTATAAAGATTTGTGGCCTGTCCTGGCATGTGAAAGAGTAGAAATAGGTGGGTTCTAAGGAGCAAGTATCTATGAGAAGAAGGCAAGACAGTGTGTCTTCACCAAAGTATATAGACAAATCTCAATGATAATTCTTAAAAAAGAGTTAAATTCTGAAAGATACAATGCAGAGCAACAAGATTATTGACACAGACATTGATGATTGTAGTTCATTAGATATTTTAGGGTAATGAAATTGAAAATCATTTCATGGGCACAGAAAGCAGTATGGATGGAAGATCAAATGTAGGAGGAGGTAGGGCAGAATTTCAGTTGTGGATTTAGACTATCTGACAGGGAATAATAACGGATTCCAGAGCCTGTGTGGAAATCGTTGAAAGGCAAGTTTTTCTTAGGTAGGTTAGGTGTCAAGAATCACTGCTGAAATGCAGTATGGCATGAATCAGGTTTCTTGACTAAGAAGGAGATATCTAGAGACACTCACAAGTCTGAGAGTTTTACCATGTTGGCAGCCCTGGGTAGGAGGAAAGGAAGAAGATGGTTATTTACAGTTCCCAGTGCCTTTGAGAGTATCCATCACCTTGTAAAAGACAGGGCTCATAGTATGTTTTTCCTCAAGATAAAACTGAGTCTTCCCTTGATTTCCTTTCCAGTCTCCCATGGTCTCTCTTTCCCCTGCCCTGCATGCCCGTTTACTCTTACTGCTTATTCTTTCTGAATTGTGAGGGCTCACAGGATCATGTTTTCACATGGCTTCTCTGGCTGGTGATACAATTTGTGAATGCTATAGAACCTTTAGGAGGTGGGAAAAAGTTGGTGACAGCAGATCACTACAGACCCATCTGCTAGTTATAACATGGGCTCCTGGTTCTTCCCATGTTCTCTGTCCCATGTTTTACCATGATGTAAAAAGAATCTCACAACTCAAATTTATCATAGCATAGATTCTCAAACACAACTTTATCATAGCAAGAATATCAGTGATTATGCTGTAGATTTACCTACATTTCAATCTTCTGAGTAATTATTTAAGTAGTCATTTCTGCTAGAAAGTTCTGGGCTTTCCTAAGTTACAATCTCAATTGAGACCACAGCTTTGCTCCATCTTAAAGTTTGGTTTTTGCATGCCATTTTGTCTGGAATACTTCCTTAGTGAATAGTATCTATCCATTAAATAAATATTTTCTTGAAATTCCTCTTTTAAAGGAATATTAAAAGTGCAAGACTACTAAGATCTCTGATTTCCCCTAGGTCCCATATCTTATTATATGCTGATTAAATCTTTCCTTCATTAATTCAGGAAATATTCATTACCTCAATAAACTGTTGCTGGCTCCCCTGTGCCAGGTGTTTTGGCATACACATATAACTGTTTTAAAGAGTTGCACTTATCTTTTTGTGTTTCAAACACTTATGCTAAAGTAAGTTATTTAGTGAGGACTCCTTTCAGTTCTTTGGGCTTGGAAAACGGCCTCATTTGATTTTAGAGTCAAAACCCACATGAAAAAGTCTAGGTGGTGCCAAACTAGAGACTTCTCCTTAACTGGCAAGTGTTTCTGGTTAACAGTTCATGAAATTCTGCATGCTACCAGAAGAGCAAGGTAGATAGCAACCTAGCTACAAGCCTGTGATCTACAAAGGTGACCTGCCTGCATGATACACTGCCAAAGCATCAGCACAAACACTATAGAGTAACCAACCTTTATCTTATTGGAACTGAAGTCCACTCCACAAGATAGAACCCATGCCTGAGACTACTCAGGTGGCTAAGACTGAGACTAGATAGGCCATAGACCTAGGAAAAAACAAAATACTGTTCTTTTGCTAAAGAACCTGCAATGAATTGACCCCTGACGAAGTTCTGCTCTGCTCATAGATGGATGCTTCTCTCAGCCAGCATCACATAAACTTCCTCATGAGGTATGGGAATGGATACAGAAACCCACAAGTGGACAGTATGCAGAGAGTGAGAGACTTTGAAATACTCAGTCCTAAATGGGATGTCTCCATCATTTCCCTCCCCTCAGGCATCAGGGAGCTATGCAGACAAGGAGACCAAAAGACTGTAGGAACAAGAGGGGATGGATGACAGCAAAAGAGAAAAAAGAAAAACACTCCAGCATTTATCCAGACACAAGAGGATGGATGCCCATATGAAGTCACAGAGCCAGAGGCAGTAGACACATGACCTGCACAGGTTCAAGCCAGATGGGGTCCTGCTGCTGGGAGGGTTATGTAAACATGGCTTCTCATCCTTACTCCAAAGCCATCTCCAATTAGCAATCATTTGCACAGGGAAAATCATTTTTTCCAACAAAGTCTTATTGGGCATTTAAAACACACTTAGAAGTATGTGCAATGATGACTAGTAGATGGCCAGCACATAAGAAGCTCAGTGGTACTTTGGTACATTTCTTTTTTGTCTCACATTACTTTTTTGGACACTGGGAAGATCAAGCAATGTTTTTCTTTTGTCTTTGAGCAACAATTTTTATACCTGTCATTATTTAGAAGAGTCACCAATTGAAAATAACAAAGAGAAAAATCCACCATTTAGATCATTTCAATTCATATTTTTAAAGCAATAATTTTTATTTTAGAAATTTTAATGTATTTACATCATTGTCCCCTGAGTTTTCCTCTCTCCAACCTCACCCATGCTTGGCAATTTGCTGTGCAAAATGCTCCTGCCCTGAGCATGACAGTCCCACTACCTGTTGTGTGTAGGCATTAATATCAAACTTCATGGCACAAAGATGAAGAGACTGATCTCACTGGGAAGACAAGGACACAAAGGATTTCTCTGAGGACAGATGACTGTGTAGCTGTGCTATGCGTTACTATGGACTCCCTCAGCCTTGACAGGCAAAGTTCTGGGCCAGAAAAGACTGTCACACCTGTGTGTGTGTGTGTGTGTGTGTGTGTGTGTGTGTGTGTGTGTGTGAGAGAGAGAGAGAGAGAGAGAGAGAGAGAGAGAGAGAGAGAGAGAGAGAGTGAGAGAGTGTGTGTATGTGCATACGAGTGCATGTATGTGTGCATATATGTATGGGATGATACTCTTCAATCTCATGGTGTTTTAATTGTGGAAATCTGGGCAATATTTTCTTTTTCTATCTGTCAGGCAAAACACATCACATAGATGCTTCTTATCTCTATCTATCTCCCTGTATCCAACGTGGGTTTTTTGAAAACCCATCCATGCCCCCAACATGTGAATCATAACATAGCATATCTTACCTTGGATTCTTAAATCTCCCTTAGAGTTCATCACTTTTCCTAGTTCTGTCTTCAAATACTGATACTAGAAAGAAAGAGCCTCTCCCAACACACACGCTAGAGACAAAGACATTTAGTGCCTCCTAACTCTGTTCTTCTGTATTGCTTCATATATAATCTTAAAATCCACTGAGCAATGCTATAGTTTACTCAGAGCTACCTCAGAATTCATACATATAGACTGAAAAATAATAACTGCCTTTACATTTCAGAAGTTCTTTTTGTTTTATCTCTTCCCTGGAGGAGGAAAGAATACATATTGGTAAAATTTGGCAACTATTTTGCAGTCTGTACATTGCTTATGCACAACCCTCAAATATTTATTAAATCTAAATGAAGGTTCCCATGAAATTGAATTTCATTCAAATCTTAGGAAATAAGGACATATTTTTTGTATAACTCCTGATTGTGGATAATTTACATTCATAATGTGTCCTTAAATATATTTAAAATTAGTAGATTCATTTTGGTGTATTAGAGAAAATATCACAACCAACTGTAAGATGGAAAATCAACATTTCAAAAGTATATCGTGATTAATGGGAAAGCAGGTGACAAGTCTGTTGGTCAGGTTTGTTTTTCTTCATATTATTTTGTAGCTACTGGGTGGTAGTGGTTCAAGCCTTTAATCCCAGCACTCAAGAGCCAGAGGCAGGTGAATCTTTGTGAATTTGAGGCCATCCCGATCTACAGAAAGAGTTCCAGGAATGCCAAGGTTACAACAATGAGACACCTATCTAGAACAACTAAAAAAGTTAAAATAATAATGCAAAAAAGGTAACTAATGTTATCATGACTCTACCCAGAATTGTACCTTGTCCTCTGTGATCCACTGGCCAGCAGAGAGACATACTTCATTTAGAATGAAGGGCCAATTCTTGTAAAACTAATTATTCCTAGATCAATCAAAAGGTAGGACAAATGACTGCCTGACAACCTTTAAGCATATGTCTTTGCTCTCTTGATGGCTTATCTACTCAGCTGCGTAAGATAAATGACTCTGTCTCAGTACAACCATCTTAGGCTTTTACAGGTAAAACAAAATAACCAGAAAATGTCACTGAAGTAACTACTTTCACAAATATTTTATTGCTTTTATTTGAAAATATTTACTGCTATGTTACATGTTACATTTAACATCCCTTATGTTTTGGAATGTAATTTTTGTTTTGTTAAAGGGCTTTGAATTATTGAAAACGTAGTTGATTGGTAAAATAAAGAACAGTTCCATAGAGGATTTAGCTTTAAGTCATTGTTAAATTAATGTGTCAGTTAGTAGGTTAACTCTTAAGGGTAGATATGCATTCTCTAGCTAACCTTGTAACTAAGTCAGTCACTGGAATACATAGCAATTTTACTAGCTTATTATATTTTAATAAACATGAACACATGAGAAATATTTGAGGAACAATTTAAAGCTTCTTGTGAAACTACATGCTGGGTATTAAATATTTTATTATAAAATAAATATACTGTTTAAGGATTAATGTTGAATATCCAAACACTAATTCACAGCATAGCAAGGCTATTAGAAGCCATCTACAAGATTAGATTTTTCTCACTAACATCTTAAACCCATATTTACCTCTTAAATCCCATACCGCTTTTAATCTTGATATTGTTATATACACAAGAGATGCAAAGAACTGAGAACATATGTTTCAAGCATAACACAATGCATCAAGATCACCATTTATCTATTAGAGAATTTTTAAAAGTAGGAATTAGTTCATCCCCACTAATTACCTGGATAAGTGCCTTGGCTTTATTTCATTTTGCATGTTTAGACCTGTACACTGACTAAACAGGACAGGGAACTGAAACCATTCTTCCAGTGCTTGAACCTGTGGATTCAACAAGGATTTCATTTGTCATAATGTATTTCTTTGCCTAATCCAGATAGTTGATTATCATAAACCATGAGAGTATATTACTTTCATTTATAAATTATTTTCTTTGAATGGATGGGTCCACGACAGATTAACCTACATAAATTGGAGACTTTGAAATCCATCTTGCATAGTGAAAACAAAATTCCTTTATCCTTAAAAAATAAAAAGTTGAATTTTTAGTATGAGTTTTCCAGAAGAATTTTTTAAAATTCATTATTAGTCAGTAAAAACTTTTGATGAATTCAACCACAATTATTTAATATATGAATTTTCCACATCTATAGCTTTACACTTATCACCATTTAGCTATAGCTATATATGTAATAAAAAATTTCGAGTGAAAACAATAGGTTATGTTTGAAAACGGGTATGTTTTATTTACATCAATTATAACGTAACATTTTACTTTCTTATTTAATACACGACAAGCAAAATTTAGTAATCATTATCACATGCCCATAACTGAGAATATATTTGATATTTTACTATATAAATTAGAATAAATATTGAGTTCAACAAGAGTGAGCTCAAATAACACAGGGAATGACAATGTCCAAATAAGTTACTTTTATTCCTACCTCAGGGAAAAAAATCCTAACTTTGATCTCAATTTAAATCTGCTATAAAAGTAGTTCTCCTGCCTGATGTACTCACAGTTTCTGGGGTGACTTTATAAAACTCATGAGCATAAGCCATGGGCTGATGTTGGAAGCAAGCCTTAGACGTAACTGGTGGAAGTTTTTCTAGACACAGTAACGTTCCTTTGGGTATTCTTTTGTGGCACGCGGTATGGAGGACCTGGGTGTCTGTGCCACCGTTCCTTTCTGTTGCAGCAGCAATATCCACAGAGCAGCCCACCTCCAATGAAGAGGACAGCAGCTGTCGCCCAGCCAAGGAAGAGTGCTCCTCCAAGTTCTCGTTTCTGCCCTGCATGGATGGTTGGGTCGTAGAAATCTCTGATGATGATATTGGCAGTCCAGGACACTGGAATCAAAACGAAGATACCAGTCAGAATAAAGAGTACTCCTGAGGTTCCCAGCAAATAGGCTTTGACCCTCTCACTGGAGCCGGTGCACTGGATCTGTTTCATGCCGCAGATGCCAATAATGAGAGCAATCAAGGAAAGAGCCACAGCCACACACATGAGTGCACGCGCTGCTTCCAGTACTGGAGGGAGAGCCAATATGGAGTTATAGAATTTGCACTGCAACGTGACCATAGCTTGCTGGATACAGTTCATCCAAAGCCCTTCCCAGATCCTCTCAAAGATAATAATGTTGCTGCCAATGAAAGCTGACACTCTCCATTGAGGCAGAAGTGTTGTCCCAATCGTCCCAACCAAACCGAAGAATCCAAGAACTAGTCCAGCAATCTGAAGGGGATAAAAAGCCATTTTCTTTCCTTTGCCTACTGGTCCAGCCTGGAAGGGTAGGAAGATAGTCAAGACGAAGAATGTGTTGGAGTCTTCTAGTCTAGAGGAGTGCCTGGTCTTCTCCACTCCTGATACCCATGATGTGTCCGTCCAAATCAGCAGCAATGACTGGACTTGACTTAACTTGAAGTACCTGTTGTAAACTCATGTGAGCTATTCCCGCACACGCCTTCATTTTTGTTTGGTTTATTCACTAAGCATATATAATTCTTTCCCAGCCAATAAGAACGTAGCCAAAGATATGCCAAGAAGTACTGACTTCAATGTTAGCATTTCTCATGTTATTATTGTCTTAGCCATGCTGTAATTAAGTGCCAAAGCCTCTATTGTGCATTACTAATTACAGAGCTGAAAACATTCACCTAAAAGGCAGTCTGATATGAAAGTATAAATATATGTGGTTAAGTCAGAATTTGAAGATGTCAAAACTCTGCCAGTTTTTCTGAGATAAAACAAAAACCATTCTGGACTTTGGCCACTAGTTTCTTCTTGTGAAAAGCCTCTTTTCCTAATGTTGTTCATCAACTCTAAGTTTACTAAGACTTATGGGTAGTAATATTTAGCTATTTCACATCAGGACATCTACTAAGACTAGGAATGCTTACAAAGAGACCTTAGTATGGGATTCAAATTTCACAGGAGGGACCAAGAGATTACAGCTTATACTTGTTTGAATATACTAGCAATTATTCTATTAGCTCCTGCGTGGCACCTCTCCCCCTGTTGAAAGACAGCATGCAAACTTTCATTAGATAGGTCTTCACTGACAGCTTGAAGTACATCGTACTTATGGAAGCTGAAAGTTGACATTCACTATTTTCTTTTGAAAAGTATGAAATTGCCCTTTGAGCTGCAGTGTCACTCAGAATTCTCCTAGACAGCTCTTCAGAGTAAGAAGGTATCTTTGCAGTTTACAAGCTACATCTTTCATTACTAGACAGAGAACGTTAGCTCCACGGTGTTTGGGGTGATATTTGCCCAGGGGAAAGCTTTGCAGTTGTTCTGTGCAATTCCTTCCTACTTTTATTCGGAGTCAAGAGCAGGATGGGGAGAGATATTTATCAAACACTTTCATATGAGTCTGGCATTTGACACTACCCTCTCTTCTTTTATCTCAAATTGTTTTCAAACAAAATTAAATTGAGTTTCTTTGAAAAGTGACGTCTGCATTCTGGACTGTGCTTTCCCTGGCCCTCACAGTAGGCAGTATGGACTTTCCTAACTCCTTAATACATCCCATGGGAATCATTTTAATCAAATGTAAACATGTTGGCCAGTCATTCCCTGGGAGACATCGTAGTGTGCAAATGATCTTCCATTCTGGTGAAATACAGACAAAAGAATTAATGGATAGTCCAGGGCTCTCAGACTTACAGAGTCTACAGGCTTCTAGGATGGATGGTCAGAGAACTCCCTCTCTACCATGTGTGAGTCATTGAGGAAGCAGATGATCTGAGTAGTAGACAGCTTCCTGTCAGCAGTCCGGAAGAAGGGCTTAGGGACCCTTTGTTCTTTGTTCTGACACACCAGTTTAGCTGTTCCGACCCTGCCACTATTGGCCAACAGAACTCTCATTTTGCAACCTTTATGTCTTCTTCCTTGTTCCCTTTACTTTTCCTCATTCCAACACATCTTCAGCCTTATCTTCACATTGTTGTGGAAGACTCCAGATTGCTGTTCTTTTCCAGCTGTTTGGTTTCCCTCCAGTGAGACCATTTGGCCCGTCTTCCCAGGAAACACAACTAAGAGGGTATTGACTTAGAACACTGTGCTTTTTCCTGTATATAGGACTAGTCTCAGAACCCTAACAATTTACTATTGCCTTTGGCTGTGTGGCTTAAAGGCCAAAGCCAGCTGTCACTCTGCCTTCCCTTCCTCTTTGCTCAGGGGAACAGATTGCTTTCCTCTTAGTATTGCTAAGACTCTCATCACCTGCAACCTGCTTTTCAGGACCCTTGACCATCCTCCACTCCTCTTTACATGGCACCTGTGCCCTCTCTTGTTCTCACATTGTCTGTTACAGCATAAGCATATCTTAAGATCTTCTATCATATTCTTTTCTTTGGAAGAAATTCTACACAGTTTTGAATAGAATTATATCACTTTTCCCATATTCTTTCTTCATGCCCAGTCTGCCATCACTATTAAGTTGACAGTTTCTTTTTCTTTGCTTACTATTATACACATACACACACACATTTTCACAAATATGTGAATGTAATCTGATATGTCCTTTTTGTTGTTTCTGTCAATATAATTTTAAGCCTAACCACTTAGTATTGAGTAATCGTTAAGAGGGCTCATCCCTGTGTGAGCATAATTCTCTTTCTCTCAATGATCATCAGTTTCCAGTAACTCCTTGCCTTGGGATGGGAACCCTTGATATTTCCCCACTCTCATGTTTGTATGTCTACTGATATTGCCATTGTTCCAATATTGCTTTTGCACCTGCTTCTAGGAGATACTCTTGTACAGCATATTTCCTGGTATCCTGTCTCTTAAAATCTTTCTGACTCCTTTTCCATGAGGGTCTCTGAAATACAAATGCAGGAGCAGTAATGTCCACTGGGGCTGGGCTTCCATTGATCTATTGATCCATGCATTATGTCCAGTTGTGTTTTCTATGATGGTCTCGACTTGCTATAATAAGAAGCTTCATTGATGAGGAGTGGTAGCTATACTTATCTGTGGGTGTAAAGATAGAATTTAGATTTTAGTTATGAATTATGATAGTCTAGCAAATTCCTGGTAATAGATTCTTTTCTAAGGTCCATGTCCTCATTTGTCCCTAGAAGTAGGCTAGGTTTCTAATAGCAGTCATGATTTCCCTCCTATTGTGTGGGGTTTAAATCCACTAGACACTTATTGGTTATCATTAATATGTGAGTCCACCTATTAAAAACTATTTGGATATTCTTGTCATCAGTGTGGTTCATAGGTGTTGTGGGTAATTAATTACTTCCCTCTTTTGATAGGTTGCATAGTATTTTTCTGGTACCATGGAAGCTAAGCCAAAAGAAGGATTAGATCCAGCTCAAATCACCCAAGTCCTGTGTTGTAAGTGTGCAGTGTCTTCAAGCATAGAGTTTTCCTTCAACCTCTGAGAGCTAGCCAAGCTCTGAATCAATAATCTTTGTGGTGTTGGGAGTCACTTGAATTCACTCAAGTGACTTAACTTTCTTTAATCTATCTGTGTCTGTATCTGTATCATTGATATCTAAATTCTGAACCAACATTCCTGGTCATTATGAACACTTTTGTCTTAATTCACTTGTGTTTTTGTATTGAATCCATTGGAATCTACCTTATATCACTGATGCTCCATTATACTGTGACAGTTCAGAGTTCCTAGCTATTACTACCAATGGATCCTTCTGTAGGTTATTTCCTGGTTCTTTCTGTAAAGATGAGCATCAATCATTTTATGAAACAGTAGAGATTAAATGTTTGGGGAAGAAATTCAGTCCTTTGATATTTTAGCTTTTGAATCTGTTAAAACTTCTGTAGTATTAAAAAAAATAATCAAAATACCACTGACATCATGGGGCATCATTGATGATTAAATTTATGTAACGTGTGTAGAGTATCTGGCTTCTAGCAAACACACAGAAAATGTTTGCTATTACAGTTCACTTTATTTGTTCTTGTTATATTATTAGTCTTGCTTGTTAGCTCTTTATCTTTAGCTCATTCTTCAGCTCTTCTTTTGAATGGCATGGTTAACCATGTCTGTTTTCTTTCAGGGTTTCATATGCACCTCAATATACCTATCATTCATATACTTTTACTTGTGATTATCATGTGTGGCCAGGGTTTCTACTATTTTCAGGAAGGTTGTAATTTCTGAAACTTTTATCTCTAGGCTGGACTCATTCTCATATAATGCTCATAGCTTTTTTTGTGATTTTTTTTATATTTTCTTTATTTGCATTTCAAATGTTATCCCCTTTCCTCATTTCCCTTCTAAAAACCCCCTATCCCATCCCCCTCTCCCTGCTCACCAACCCACCCACTCCCGTCTCCCCTCCCTAGCATTCTCCTACACTGGGGCATCCATTGAGCCTTCACAGGACCAAGGGCTTCTCCTCCCATTGAGGTCCAACAAGGCCATCCTCTGCTACATATGCAGCTGGAGCCATAGTTACCTCCATGTGTACTCTTTGGTTGATGGTTTAGTCCCTGGGAGCTCTAGGCGTACTGGTTGGTTCATATTTGTTCCTTTTATGGGGCAGCAAACCCTTCAGCTCCTTGGGTCCTTTCTCTAGCTTCTCAGCTCTTGAGTGGGGCCATGCTGGAAACTCTGCTGTAGTCTACCCAGATGTTGCTGGAGACTTTGCAATGGTCTTCCCAGATGTTCCTTCTGGCTGCTGACAGGGTTGCAATAAAATACTCCCAGCTGTCAGACTCTTTAAGATGATGCCTAAAGACAAACATACACCCAAGCCACTTTTCATTCATGCAGGAAGCTCATCTCATATCCCATGACTAATCAGCTGTGGAATGTAAAGGGCCAGCCTGACAGCCCTAGCCAGGGATTTAAAGCCAGTGTGTATTCCAGCTGCAAAGTTCCTGGTGGAGTCAGCTGAAGTCTGTATGGTTTGTGTACCACACTGGCCTTCTCTTCTGTTCAAGTCTCTTCCTGGTTTTGCTCAGTCATTGATCTACAGGAAGCACAGTATATTAATCTCTGCCATTTAGCCAGCTTCCAAGGTAACCCAGTCATTGATTACAGTTTATTAAAAGTGTTTCCTGCTCTAACATTTCTCTGGCTTAATTTAGCCCTTCCAACATTCCATTCTGATTCGTTTCAATAAGGATTAGATACTTTTCTTGTCCAAACCTTTTTTGTTTTGTTTTGTTTTGTTTTGGTCTGTATTCCATCAAAAAAAAAAAAAAAAAACCAACCAACCAAACACCATACTAAACTGAAACTGAAATATGTTTCCATTTTTACTTCCAAATGTCCAGAGTTTTTTGGGCTGTACAAGATAAATTTAAATGCTTACCATGGCAATAATGCTTGAATTTGGTACCTGCCCCAATCCAAACCTGTTTTATAATCATGCATTACTCAATCATATATCTTCATAGATTTTACATTTTAATAAACATACTATGTACTTAACAAGTAACTGCATTAATGCATATGGTGAAATGTATATTTACAGATAGCAATAATAAATGAATAGAAAATGAATAGAATGGGTCTCAACTTTAAATAGATGAAGATAATTTGGATATTAAACACATAATTCGGCAAACAGAGATAAAGACAGGAGGGCCAGTATAAAGTGAAATATTGAGGCCAATAGTAGATTGAACTAAAAACAAAAAGAAGACATTGGCTAAGGAATACAAGATCATATGGCCACAAAATTATCTAGTATTTGTGTATAGCCAGTTAAAGACCCTAAGCATACAACTGACACTATCAAGTTTAAGCCCACATTAAAACTGCAAAACAAAATTACCAGTCATCAAAACAATATAGCAACTTTGAGAAATGGAGACACATCAAAATGAGCATGAAGAAATCATCTCATCTGGTTACTTGAATACTACAGATAAAATATATTAATAAAAGCTGGATTAAGTAATAGCAGGTGAAGGAGAATGGATCCTTTTTATGAACAGGAGATAAAACTGCTGAACCTATGAGGGTTAAGATGTCAGAGATGACTCCAGTACAACCAGCATGCCCACATGGTGCACTTATTGAAGTGAATACTTTTGTACACTGAAATACAAATATCATTTTAGAGAAAAGATCAATAGTTCAGTTTTCAGATTTAAAATCTGAGTTCTTTGTCAGTCACCTTGGTATAGAATGCAGGGAATTAGATATTTTGGAGTTCATATGGGTACTCTAGACTATATTCCTATGGAAGAATGCATCTTGTACATTATTATTTATTGTTAGAGTACAGTCTGTGCAAGGAACTGGACAATAGAGATAGATGACTTACTCTATAGTCTTGCTACTATGAGATTAGTACTGAGCTACTCAATAATCTAATTTAGTTTGAAGACATTTTGACTTTTACCTGTATAGATGTGTCAGGTTTTCTCTGAGCATCTTCTTCAAGTGACTAGGACTGAGTGTGTAAGCATCTGTGGGGAAATCAGGCCACTGAAACAAATCTAGCAACTGTTGAAAATCTATTTTCTTAACCAGCTGTCTTAGTCAGTGTTTGTGTTCTTGCACAAAACATCATTAACAAGAAGTAAGTTGGATGAGAAAATAGTTTATTCAGCTTAAACTTCCACATTGCTGTTCATCACCAAAGGAAGTCAGGACTGGAACTCACACAGGGCAGGAACTTGGAGGCAGCAGCTGATGCAGAGGCCATGGAGGGATGCTGCTTACTGGCTTGCTTCCCCTGGTTTGCTCAGCTTGTTTTCTTATAGAATCCAGGATCACCAGCCCAGGGATGGCACCATCTACAATGGGCTGGGCCCTCCCTGCTTGAACATTAATTGAGAAAATGCCTTATAGCTGGATCTCATGGAGGGATTTCCTCAAGAGAGGCTCCTTTCTCTGTGATAATTTCAGCTTTTGTCAAGTTGACACACAAAACCAGCCAGTACACCAGCTTTACAAATAGACCATTCTATGAAATCAATTAGTCCATCTCATAATCTACCCCAAGGAAGCAAAAAGTAAACTGGCATAAAATTTGTCCACAGAATATGTACCACATGCTAGTTCCACTTCTGGCTTTTTGAGAAATCTGCACTGCTTTTTTTTTTTACAGTGACTACACAAGTTTATGCTTTCACCAAGTAAGCGTTACTACTCTCCCCACTTCCTTCATAGCCAGTATTGTCATTTGACTTCTTGATGGTAGCCATCTGAGCTTGGTGAGATAGACTCTCAAAGTAGTTTTAATTTATACCTCCTCAATTCTTTTTGTGTGGTCAATACGTTTGAGACGGTTCATCTCCACATAACCCTGACAGTCCTGGAACTTACCATTTAAGACTGGCTGGCCTCAAACTCACCGAAATCCTGCCTTTGCTTCCCAAGTGTAGGAATTAAAGGCATGATTGCACCTATCTTTCTGGGACAACTTCTCCTTTTCTTGATGTGGACTACCTACAAAAAATATTAGTGATTTGTATTTGGTTTGATAATTCTCTGTACAGAACAACCTGTTTTTACATTGTTGCCTTGATTTTTGTTGTTTAAGATCTTGCAATAGAGGTAGTCTTTGTAGGTATTAGTTCTCTGGAAGGAAGGGGTAAGACTGGAATTTTTTTCTCCCTTTTTGTTAGCTTCCACATCACGGGACTGAGCATTCCTTTTGCTGTTTAAACTCTTGAGTCTTATGATTTTAGTTGTTACCAGTTGGCCTTATTTCCTGACTGACCAGAGTCATATTCTGAATGTTCTTAAATATGCCTCTGTCTTATACAGTATTCTCTACCTTTTCTTCTAGTTTCAGAGTTTCAGGTTTTACATAGATAGCCTTGACAGATTTGGAGTTGACTTTTGCATGAGAGAAATAAAACTCTAGTTTCATTGTTGTACATTCACACATCCAGTTTACCTTGTTCCTCTTGATAAAAGTGCTGTCTTTGTCCAGTGTATGTGTTTGACAGCTGGCTGTAATCTATAATTATATTGACTTAAATCTAGGCCTTTGATTCTGTCACACTTATGGACATTCCTATTTATGCCAGTGCCATGCTATTTTTATTACTATCGATCTGTAGTATAAGTTTATGTCAGTATGGTAGTGCCTAGAGCAGCATTATTATTTACCAAGGACTATTCTGTCTATTCCTAAGGCTTTAGTGCATCCATATGAATTTTGGTTTTCCATGTGTGATGACCAACATGGAGATGTTGGTTGGGATTGCACTGAATGTGTAAATTGATTTTGTTAAGATGACCATTTTCATAGTAGTAACTATTTAATTCCATGAACATGGAAGATCTTTCTACCTTCTAGTGTGTACCTCAAATTTTTTCCTCAGCTTTTAGTTTTCATTGCAAAGGTCCTTCACCTTCGTGGTTAATTTTGCTTCATATGATTCAGCTGTATCATTCTTGTTCACACACACAAAGAACTCTGTAGTCTACTTCAGAACGACACTCATCTGCATTCACTGACAAGCTGTGCAATAGCTAGGAAATTCAATTAGCCTAGATGTTCATCAGCTATTGTATGGATAATGAAACTATACACATATAAAATGTAATTGTACTTGTGTATAAATAAAAATAAAATTAAAAAATTTGCAGGGGAGTGTACTGTACTAGAAAAATATATATTAAATTAGGTAATCCAAGCCCAGAAAGAAAACTACTGTACGTTCTTTCTTATACATGACTCCTAGATTTGAATCTTTAGATTTGTTTCTTCAACTTGAAGTTTGTGAAGAAACCAGGAAACTAGAAACTTAAGGAATGGAGCATGCTTAAAGGAATGTAGAATAGCAGAACATAGGCTATGTGAAAGTAGAAATGGATACAGGGAGTAGAGAGGATCGAACAGGCTTGGGGGTTGGGAATGGGGGAGGTCAGGGACACATTGTAAAGTAACTAAAATATGTAAGTTTAAAATGAGTAAATGCTGCTACCAAAGTCCATTGGTTATAAAACAAGAACCCCCATGCAGCTGAAGGACATTTCCTTAGGAGCTGTCCAGTCAAGGAGGCTCACATTGGTATCCACAATCTATTTGCCTTTACATTTTTTTTTTAGCTGCTAAACAAAATAAAACAAATTTGCAAATAAGTGTATTTTTCTTAATGAATCTCATATACTTCTTCTTTCCTGAGGGTGGAAAGAAACCCGTTCCCCTGTGGACTAGAGTTAGCAACACCCACACTGTAAATTCCCAGGCACAGTGAGTCTGGGTGCTCCTTGATTATAGGAGCTAATATTTTGAGGTCCAAGTGCACAGGGTCTTCAGATTTTTCTGAGTGCCTCTCAACACTGACTTTGTGTTAGCATTCATTTTGAAAAATTACTTGTCCTAATTGCACCCCCAATTTATTAACTTAGATAAAATAGATTACAATAAATAATCAGAAATATTTTAGGTTTTTAAAAGTTAAAATATGATGTGATTTCTCCCCCTTTCCTTCCATTTCCCCACGCCCTTTCCCCGTCTGAATTACTTCAGTTGTACTACTCTGGTATCTTAGCAGTATTCCTGTAATAAAAGCATCCAGAAATAACCAGAAAATCACTGCTTGGAGGACTTACTTTTATTTTTGTAACATTCTGTTTTTGGAGTAAGGTGCTACATTTTTTTAAACAGAGTCAATCTATATCCCAGAGGGACCTGAAATTCATTATTTAGCCCAGGCCAGCCTCAAGCTTGCAGTTGGCTCCTGCCTCAACTTCCTGAGTGTGTTTCGTTTTGTAATTAAACTCATATATGTAAACTTATTTCGTATATAACTTCATTTAGCAGATAAATAAATCAAAATAGCTTACAGTGGGACTAGGCATCATTATATTTTGAGTATCTTAGTTTATTTTAAAGTGTAGCTCAAATTGAGAGCCATGGCTGCTATGAATGACTGAATTGTATGGCCTTAAGGCAATTTTTCATTAATAAATATTATTTTCCCAGTAGGGCTTTCAAGCATTGAGAGGGAACATGTGGTTATATTCTGTAACAAGAACCTGAAATCTCAATATTTTAACACTTCTGCTTAAACTTCATCTTACCAGAGTAGGTGGTAAAGGCTTTGAAATAAAGATAATAGCTTTATTGCTCTTATCTCACTGTAATTAAACAATGATATTTCTTCAAAGCAGGAGGAGGGTGTGGCACCTGTCCATTATGATTAAAAAGCCTCTGCTGGGGCTTTAAGCCTGGAGCTTCTCAACTGGGAATTATGTCAAATATCTTTGAAAAGTGAGTGTTTAAATATTTATGGTACAAAATTCAGTTATGTTCAGAAATAAAATGTGATATTAAAAAACACATATTTATGGTCCTTCCAAAAAGTATAAAATGAATATTAACAGGTGAAGAACAGATAAAAAAGAGTATGCAATATTTAAGATCTAAACCATTAGTTGTGCTTGGTAGACAGTCTTCAAATGTTGGCTATAAAATCCTGGGTGTTTTGTTTTGTTTTTTTCCTGAGAGAAATGTGTACTTTCAAAATTTGTCCTCTATTTGTCATTTGTTATTTATTATGCTTCAGGTGTTGTGAATGGCTGTAGAAAGCAATCATCGATCAGTGTCACCTTTTCTCTTATTAACAGAGACTCTTCTCAATCTGAAGCAGTGTTCTGGAGAACCTACAATTGCTAACACTGTGACCTAAGTAAAACTAAAACAACATCAGAAAGGACTGTTCTGCTTTGCACATTTACCCCCACTTTACCGTCCAAGGATCTGTATGAAGGGAGACTTGTTCTGTAGTTCATTATAAATGGAAGAAAACTTCCCCTAGTTCTTCGTTAATGTATGCAGTCCCGTCTGTTAACACTTGATATCCAATCTGCAGCATTGTGACTCTAATCTCTACCTATGGACCATGACCACATTTGGCCTTTCTTTCACAATTAATTGAGTAGTAATTTTTATTTGATGTGCATTGGTATATTACCTGTATCTATGTCTGTGTGAGTGTGTCAGATGCCCTGGAACTGGGGTTACAGATAGTTGCTGCTATGTGGGTTCTGGGAATTGAACCCAGATCAGAAGAACAGCCAGCACTTTTAACCTCTGAGCCATCAATCCAGCCCCAGTTGACTTTCTTTCATACAGTTTAAGAAGTTCAAAATGAAATTTAGTATATGGAAATGTTGGTAGCTCACTGTCAAGTGAGTATAAGAATAAATTAAAATAATTCAATCAGTGAGCCTGCTATTAAACCTATTTTCATGTTACATCAAGAAGCCAGTCTGGAGGAAACCAGAAGCACATTAAGCAGGTAAAATGTTCAACTTTTTCAAGTTAGGCAATCACACTCATCTGTGAGGTCATCCACATGGTCCTAATCCAGGATATTAAGTCATGTAGAACTAGGCAAGAGCAATTGTCTCCTGAAGCTCTCACTAAGCAAATGGTTTTTACCTAATACTTTGACTTATAGGTCCCTAGAGATATCTACTTAAATGACACTCAAATGTCCTTTAACCCTGCTTCCTTACACAACTATTTGGAGTTAAGTATGGTGGAGCATAACTCTATATCAACCCTTGGGAGGTAGAGGGAGGGAAATCAGGATTTCCTTCTTAGCTGCATGGCAAGTTCAAAGTCGAACAAAACTATAGGAAAATGACAAGATGACAACTTTTGAGATAAACTAAATAATAAACTTTATTATGTTTCAAATAAACTATAATTTTGAGAATATTTTGATTTTCAGAAAAATTAAGGTGATGATCCATAGCCTTTTAATATACACCACACTCCTATTGCCCTATTACTGTGGTTATGAGACATTTGGCATGATAAGCTAATGTTTAAGGCTCATGAGTTATTTTTATTCCACTGGACTACAGTGCATGTATGTACTCTGCCTCTTCTATGGTTGCATCTAACTTGACTCTGTCCTGTGTTCTTGGTATTCTGATGCCTGTGGCAAATTTTTTTTTTTTTTATTTTCCTTCTTGATGACCAGATCAGATGAGGATTAATAACTTCTGATCATTTGTGGATACATTTAAATTTCAATATATGTTGTTTTCCTCGTGAATAGATCAGTGATTAACAATCACATAATTAAGAATAATATACCCAAAGTAAAATACCATTTCATCATCCAATGTCTAGAGTATAAACTATTAGTATTTAAGGGTTCTGAAATCCCGCTTGTCCAGGTGCTGATGTATTTGTGAGATTTCTTTTCTGGAGAGTAACTTTGTCCTATTTTCCATACCATAGTGTGCGAAAATGAAATCATACATGGTATGATTTAAATCATACATGCTATTTAAAAAGAATAGTAATTATATTAGACACTATTTAGAATTCTTATGCATAAGATATTTGTCTTTCTTGTATTTATTAATATACTTTATCATTTATTTGTAAATGAAAAATCACTACATTTATTATATTCTTTGAGCTAAAATTTTAAATATAAATTATAAAATTTATAAATTATAAATTATAAAATATAAATGTAATTTTAAATTTAAATTTTTAATTTTTATTCTCATTATTAAAATTGTTCAAGTTGTCTCCAATGCCCATTTAACATCACATTCTTACTTTGATAAAATGTTCTATCTTCATCTTGTATACATCTTCTCTCAGTCCTAAATTGACAATATCTTTTTTCTTTTTTTTTTTTTTTTTTTTTGATTTTCTGAGACAGGGTTTCTCTGTGTAGCCTTAGCTGTCCTGGAACTCACTCTGTAGACCAGGCTGGCCTCGAACTTAGAAATCTGACTGCCTCTGCCTCTCAAGTGCTGGGACTAAAGGTGTGCACCACCACTGCCTGGCCAATTAACAATATCTTTAAGTATCCCTGACTACTTTTTCTAGACAATTAAACTAGAAAGCAAGAATTTGGTTTAAATATTGTTTATTGCTACCATGATGTTATTTTAAATTTTCTACATAAATTTTAAAATATATGTATCTACTGACTTGTACATGCACACATACATAAAAACAGTTTGCCTTCAAAACTTCCAATTATTTATTGACTGGACAACCTAAGTGAAGATAAATACTGTTTATATCATTATTTATTGTCTTGCTAGCAAGACATAAAAATACATAAATTAGTACAAAATGATTATTGAATAAAATATAAGTGTTTAGCAACATTATTTACTAGAAATAGTTCTGCTTAATTAATTTTTATGAGAAGACTTATACTTGAATATCAATCTATGTCTTGAATTATTTAAGGATTAATGGTAAAATATATTTCAAACCTGATATAATGCTTCATATAAATATTCTACAACAAAAAGTCTTTAATTAATCACTGCTAACTTATTTCCAGTACTTTCTTAAAAATTTCCTGTTGGTTTGATTTTTTATACCTTCCTGTTTATAATTATTAGTACACAAATTACATTTACATATATTTCACAGATTTACTTGGTATTTTAAAATTCCCTTCAAATGATATTGTGTGTATAAGTGTCCATTATTCTGGCCCTTTATCATTTCTGATAAATGTATGAGAAAGCAAATTTCAATTTTTTGAAAATTTAAAATTTAAGCTATAATATGTTCTGATTATTAGAATTTTTTCTGGTGAGGTTAAATTATTTTTGTGCCACTTTAATATTTCAGATTTTGTTCATTTTTGCTTTTGTTGTACATAATTGACAATTATGTACATTGTTTTAAAAATCCAAATAACAATGAATTATGTGCTATGTTTAAGCTACTCTGTCTGCTGTTTGTTTTGCAATGGTTCTTATGCTTCATACCTGCATACACGCTTTGTATGATAGTAGAAAACCCTGGTTCTCTGCAGTCAATTCACTGACTAGTTTTCTTCATGCTTCTCCTTTCGAAGTCATAATTTTCTCAGTAATTATTCCATGACTATTCTAGGCCTTAAGAAAGTTTGACTTTTGCATGAAATTTTCGTGTATTGTTCAGTACATTGACACATGTAAACCTGGAACAACAACACAATGAGAAAAGGGGCAATCATGAAGTCTTGGGGTCTAATAGCTATAACTTAAGTAAAGCTAGATGTGATGGTGTGCATCTGTGATGTCAATATTCCTATAGTGTGATGAAAAGGAGAATCCCTGGACTATCACTAGCTCACCTGACTAGCCTACATTTTTCAGATGTACTCTGACATATACATGTATATCAAGGGAAGGAGGCACGTTCTGTCTGTCTCTGTTTCTCTCTCTCTCTCTCTCTCTCTCTCTCTCTCTCTCTCTCTCTCTCTCTGTCTCTGACACACACATAAATGAAAAAACCAAATATATGTGTATTTTTAATATATATATATATATATCATACACACTTAAAAGAGAAGGAATTAACTACTTTCTATTCTTTATCTCTCTCTCTCAGAAGAAGTAGGAGGAGAAGAAGAAGAAGAAGAAGAAGAAGAAGAAGAAGAAGAAGAAGAAGAAGAAGAAGAAGAAGAAGAAGTTGCTGCCATTGGGTTGTTAAGATTTGGATAGACCATATTTATTCTTGCCTGTGCTCTATCTAACAAGTAGGACATTGCATCATCCAAGATCCTGATCAGTAGCAACTGTTCTTATATGGAAAGAAAAAATATGTCTGAGATAATTGAAGTTGATATTAAGATTAGCAGTTTATTCTATATCACATGGATGGATCAAAGAAGATAAAGAAGATACTTAAAATGGGAGATGGAAGAGGAAATTCTGAGAACATGGTACATGGTATGTGAAGAATATGTAGAAGTTTTTGACTGAGAAGATAGAAGATGGTATTAATATGCCAAGGAACACAGAAAGCTTCTTTAAGCTGGACTTC
The DNA here is from genome assembly GCF_008632895.1 of Mastomys coucha. Taxonomy (NCBI): domain Eukaryota; kingdom Metazoa; phylum Chordata; class Mammalia; order Rodentia; family Muridae; genus Mastomys; species Mastomys coucha. The sequence continues at coordinate 85,941,366 of NW_022196894.1, forward strand.
TAAGCTTGTACTTGAATACTAGCAAACTTTTGGAATAATAGCAACAATAAATTAGGAGATATTTTTAACTGTACTAATAGATAGTTTATGTAACTCTCCTGGTTTGAGACCTGTCTCTTATAGCCACACCTCTCTGCCCATCCCCTGCTATTCGCAACGCCTCCAACCGGGTTCTATTTACATTCGAAAGCTCCACTCCCACAGAGTAACAAGGAAGTCGCTGATTGGACTATCTCACAGACGTACTTTGGGGGGAGTGGTTTATGCCCCAGGTATTTTACCTGTTGAGGGAACAAAGGGGATTCATTAAATTAAAGATGGCTGAACGGTAAACTCTGCTGTCTAATTTTTACCCTTGCATGCGTGGGTAGGTATTTCTGTGGCCACTCTCTCCTATCTCTTTCTATCTCTTTCTAACTCCTATTACCAGAAGAACCCTTTCTTTAATTTACGTTGGTGCAGGCGGCCAACAAGTTTATGCTAATATTCAATCAGTTTGCATTCTACTTAAGTCCTCAGAGTTTTTTAATATCTATAGCTCTGCATCTCAATGCCATCTTTCAGAGCCATCTGACCCAAGGACTTCTAACCATCTCCAGCCATTTCTCCCTCTGAGATCTGAGGGCTTGTCTTTCTAAGTCTATTGAACATTATTTCATATCAGGGTTCACTGCACATCTCAAATTCTTTGTCTTTAACCAAGACCCAAAAGCTCTTTAAATGACTTTGCTTCTGTGATTTGATTCTATATGTTCTGTTTTCCAGTTCATAAGCCTTGAGGGAATTCTTTCCTCACCTTTTTTTCTCATCCAACACACAACTCATCACAAATTCTTAATGTCAGCTATTCTGACCAGAGACCTATTCTCCAGTATCTACTACAAACATCAACCTCTAAATTACTATCGTGGATTTTTTTTAGCCTTATTGCTGCTGTTTTGTTCTATACTGTGCTTTTTACACAGATCTGATCTCATTCTTGCTTCTTCTTATGACTTTCCATCTTTTATGGAGAAATATCTGGTATTTGGCAGCTTGTGTTGCTTAATACTTTCTTTATCTCTCTTTGCTCAAATGTTCTGTCTAAAAACAGATTCTTTGACTTGTGGTCACTCAGTCTACATTTGAGCATCTCTAGTGCTATCTATAATGTTATATTTTGTTTTAATAGTTCATCACTATAAGACATTATATGATGAAATTATGTGTGATTTATTAACTCTCAACTAAGTAAACATTCAGAGTCATATTATATCTGGTGTATTCATTTATACCCTAATATTTAGAATTGTACCAGTCAATTAATTTGATTCAGAAAATATTTCTGGAATCATTTATAAAAAGATTGTCTGGATTTCTCCTTGCTATTTTTTCTTTGGTGGGATTTGAAACAGGGTCTCTATGTATAGCCCTTGCTACCCTAGAACTCACTGTGTGGTCTAGACTAGCCTCAAATTTACAGAGATCTGGCTGTCTTTGCCTTCATTATATGATGAAATTATGTGTTTTATTAACTCACAACTAAGTGAACATACAGAGTTTGGATTTATTTGCATTCTTTATATGATTCTATTAGAAGTCTATTTTCTGATGATTAAGAGCATTGAGTTCCGTGGGGAAAGTTTGATCTTCACACTTTCTAGTGTGAAGATATCTAGTTTCTTCTTGCTGGTTCTTCTTTGTGCACAAATATTTAACAAACCATGACCAAAAGCAACCAACACCAACCAACCAGAAACCACCTCTGGGGTACCTAGAATTTATAAACCCTCTGAAAAGTCCCCATAAATCCAAACATCACACAATCACAAAAATCGTCACTGATAACAATCACAGCCATGCTACAATGCTCTGGACAATCTGAAACAGCCCCAATCCCACACCTGGGATTAAAGCGAAAATATATCCTTACAACATTCCTATGTTGTTTTGTTTTTTGTTTGTTTGTTTGTTTTTTTAAGAAACCAAAAATGTCAAAATTGACACTACATCCTAGCGTCCTTGTGTGAAATGGAACTTTCTGGTGTCTTTAAGAACTCAGTTGTGTCTCACGATGTTTTTTGGAAGCTGTTTTGTGAGAGAGCATGTAATGTTTTGCTGGAAACAGATACTTGAGAAGGTGTGTGATGTTTAGAAAAACATATAAATGGAGCTCCACAACAGTGAGAGGATGCTCTTGCATTACTACGCCATGCTCCACTTCACTGGTCCTTACTGGTCCTTTCTGGTCCTTGGTGGTCTTCACTTCATAGAGTGAAATATGTCAAAGAACTTCTCCTGGTATTCTGACTGATTGCAATTGACCCCTTCCGTTGCAGGGCTGATTTGATGGAGTCTTACTGTTTCTGCTGGATTGTGCCTTCACTATTCATGTTTGATGCTTGCCATTGAACTGGACTTCTGATATCCTGACAAGGAAGAGTGGAATCGCCCCAGGGAACTACTTTTATTCAAGTCCACAACAACATTTTCTTATTAGCCTTTTTTCCAACCTCTGGTCAATAGTTTAGAAGGGATGTTGAAGTGTTTAAGAACCCTAAATAATGTAAATAATGTAGGTTTTGAAAAACATCTAAGCCTACATTTGTGACACAGAGGCAAGAGTATCTCAGTGAGTTTGGGGCCAGCCTGCTCTATATAGCTAGATCCAAGATAGTCAAGACTACAACATTTTTGGTACATTTAAAACATAATAAAACACACTGTCATATGGATTGTAATGTGGGATATGTTGTGGTTGAAAATGATAAATAGATTTTGTTCATGTTTGGTCTTCAGGGGATCAGACCCTTCAAAAATGCCAGGATGATAGGATATGGTAGAGTATCAGCAGTAATTCAGAGAAAAGAGGAAAATTCTTGCATTTATAGATATCACAGAATAAGAGTCACTGAACATATTACAGAGTAAGAGTCACTGAACATAGCAGTTAGAGAGGGTCAAAACCATCAGGTAGTCTCTGTGATCCAATATTCCAGCCTTTTGTATATAGTTAAAAATAAATGACATTATGGGAAATAGGTTAAAGGGATGTGGAGACCAAGGGATTTATGGGCATCAAATTCATTTCTGGCTTCTTGCTGTTGTAATTGGGGTATCATGGGGTCAAAGTCAAGTCCCATCTTGCCTTTATTCACTGCCAGTTTGTCAGGTACTGCCATATGAATCTGTGTGAAATGCTTAACCGTGGATGAGTAGACTAGAAAGATGCTCATGTGTATAAAAATCAAGAGTTATTAAAGGCTGATAACAGCTACAAGCCAGCAAATCCATTAGAAAGTTTGAAACCATCTGTCTCATGACTCTGATGACTGTTGTCTGATTCTGAAGGTATGGACTGCTGGGTTGTTTGCTTGATGTCTGACCAGATTGGATTGATTTACATATGCCTATGAGATGATCCAAGTTGGCAGAGGGGCCAGAGTAACCGCTTATGTTTTCACAGAAAGGCAGAGGCATGGCCAGCAGTCTTTTTTTGAGTGTGGTGTCGGCATTAAGTAAAGACTGGCAGCATTACGCAAAAGAAAAGAATAAAGCAGGGCGAGATACATGCTATCAGGAAGAATAGGCTAGAATCAGAAGATTTAAGGAGAAGAATTTGATTTCAGGTCCCAGGAGGTTATAGGAGTAGATGGAGTCAATCAGTGGGTGACTGGTCCATCGCTGCTCCTCTGGGATAAAATCAAGTGGTGAAGGAGCAGAGTATGCTGTTCTTGTGTACTATGATGTCTGTGAACTAATTTAATCCTGGAGAAAATAACTGAGTCCTCACAGATAGCAGAAATAGGGGTGGTGCACAGGACCATAGACATTATGAACAGATTTGTGATCTCAAAACTTTCTATCTGTTTCTCTTTTTATATTTCTTGTTATTTGTTATATGTGGTTTAAGTTGTTAGGTAATTAAAATTATTCGTAAGTATTTTATGATTTTACTGCATTTCTGAATTGGGTCTTATATTTTCTGTAAGTTTAAACTATAAAATAAGAATATTACTAATTAAATTTGCCAGTAACTATGAGCTTGATCTATATGCTTAGTTTGGATATTTGTTTAGATTTTTAAAATGAGGTTACCAAGGACAGTTATTTGGTATCTGAACTAAATTCATAGTTGAAATTCTGAGTTTTATGGACTGTTCTTTTCACTAGACTGTCAGTGCTAGAATTCAGCAATTGTGTTATTTCATCATTTTTGTTTTGCCTGTATATATTATACTACAATATAAAATGATGGTCTTTCGAAAGCTTTTGACAGTCTCATCAGATGATTTTCATCCAACAATGGTAAAGTTTTACTAGCATCCCTTGGATCAAACTTTCAGATCTGGAGAGTGACCAGCACGTTGTGACACAGTTATCAGGCTCTGAACTCAGCACTTAGTGCTGCATGGAAGTACATTGTAATAATAATTTTACATATAAATTTTCCATTCTTTGCTTTCTGGAAGTTTCCAAGAAGCTCTATGTGGCTGGAATGATTTCTTCTTTTTCAGAAGATACTAAGCATGGTACACTGGAGTACTTACCTTGAAGCTAACGTGTAAATCAAAGCTCACCTTTAGGCAGCATGGCTTCACAGGTGCATTTTATAATATTGTGTGCTGTCTTAAACTTGTTTCATTGAATAAAATTTAGGTTAAGACCTCCTTAAGTCCCAAGGAAAGTATAAGCTTAGACAAAATAAAATTAATATTTAATGTGAACTTATTAATATAATTTGATAATGAGGGAAATTTTTCTACCTCTGGTGTCAGTTTATTATTTGATTAATTTGAAAAATACTGCTTCACTGTGGAATGTAAATAAATATTATAAACTGCAGCTTTCTATCAATCTGATCATCTGCATAATCTTTTTTCTTACCTGTAGCTGAAGACTGAGCCCAAGACCTGTGCTTCCTAAGCAAGCACTCAACTACTGAGCTATTTTCCTAACCCCAACCTGTGTAGTCCAGGCTGCATTTGAACTTGTGAATCCTACCAGCATGTACCACCACTACCAATTATTCTTGAAACTTTTACTCATGCTCATACAATCTAATCATGAGGCCAGTTGAAGCTTTATGAACTGCCCATCTACAAAAGAATGGGTATTTTATACTGTTGATAGTTAATGAAAAATAAAAAAGAGAGACACAGATACTTTCTAGTTGCTTAAAAGGATGCACACAGGAGATGAGTCATTGAGACCCTAACAAATAGCTGTCATTACAGAGTCATTACATGTTAATAACAGAAGAGAGAATTATATGATGGCCCGAGGAACAAAGGCCTCATGCTAATCATCTAAGCTTACAATATTTCCAAGAAAAGTGAAGCTGCAGGTGTTCTTGATGTTGTGGGAACATCTAGAAGAGAGATCAGAGCTGTCTTTTCCCAAAGGCATTCTGAACTCTACCTAAAAAGGAAGTGGAGAATGCTCATTATGGTAACTCAGTGAGATAGGTATCAGTTTCGTCCTGTCTTTATAGACTGAAAAATAGAGACCAGATAAGTTTCCCTGTGACATAGAAGACATCTGAAGAAGAAATCTGACCTTCAAAAGATACTCTGAATCTCCATGCTGATTGGTCAGCTTAAGAGATTCATAGGAACCAACACTGCTGTGTTCAAGAGAATAGGATGCTTAAGGTAATGAACTCCAGGACAGCTACTATTAGTTAGAATGGCAAAGATATGTGGTCCTAACAATATCTCAAGATCCAGTGTGGCTCAGTTTTTATTGGAATATGAGATGCAACTCAAGAGGAATATGGAGAGCTGGATTTTCTCCTTTGGTGGTTTATGCAAGGAACTGACAGGCAACATTGATCATCTAGTTCCCACAATCCAAACCTTTTCCTGTTAGGAATAAAGCTTACTGAAATAAATTCTGGTGTTACCATACCAATTTAAGGAAAACAGTCTTCAGATTTCATTTGCTGCTAATTCCCCTCCTGTAGCTTTAGACAACTTAAACCCACTTAGTAATTTTCTCTCTATATGGGTTTTTCAAATATATCATTCACAATACCGAAAAACTTCCAATGCCTGCCTACCCAGCTAAACTTCCAACTCTCTCTAAACACCATCACAATTTCCACCTAAAGCATCTGATTCATCAAAGCACCTATGAATTTCCCAAGGTCCAAAGGTGATCTTTATCCACTTACATGCAAATCTGCAATATGTTTTACCTTTCTCTAGGATGGCCTGCCACTTAGAGTAGAGGACTTATCTGAGAGAGTACAAACTCTTCCATAGCCTCCCATATTATGTATCTGAAATTAAATATTTTTGATGTTATTTTTTTCATTTCTTTTTTTTATTCTATATTTTATGTATACACATTTCAAATGTTGTCCCCTTTCCTGGTTTCCTCTATGGAACCCCCCCCATCCTCTCCCCCTGCTTCAATGAGGTATCATAACCATCCATTTAAGTTTATCTTTTCCTCATTAATCAATCTAATAGAGTTGCATTTAAGAATACATTGGATTCATTTTATTTTAGAAGTAGCATTAATAGAAAATGTAATGACAGATTTTTTAAAGAACCCCAATGTGAAGTTTAGTAATTCCCCTGTTGAGATATTTAAGGTAGATTAAATACCATTTCTAAAGGATTGTGGCTGGGTTTGCCAGTAACAAGCAATTATATCCATAGTTCAAGGCGATTTTTGTTATTTGCTAGATAAGTGAAAGAAAGCTGACTATATTCCTAAGGCATTTCTGGCTTTGTTCTGTTAAAACAGCAGGAAGGAAGTCTTTCTTCCCCGGGTGTTTCAGTGTTGTAGTACCTGGAAAATAGCAGGTAGCCACATGAATTGCTGTGCTTTTCCATAAAATTATTACAGAAATGTAAAAGATTGTGCAAAATCCCAAAGTCTAAAAGAATCATCACTCATGAAAGGTTTTAGCTTAATATTTTAGGTGTGGCCTCTGTAAGTAGAAACTAATTTTGTTCTTGAGGTGTTCATTGTGTGTGATCTATGTCTGAAGAAGTAAAATGCCAAACATGCGTTCATTCATTCCAGTAAAAGCCTTCATCATGTGATGGAGTGGTGACCTCTACAGCAATCTAGACTATACCATCATCTGTGGATTATCCTAAAGCTGCCAGCCATAAAATGAAAAACAATAACAAAATCAACAAAAATAGGGATGTTAGCTTTTTTAAAAAATTTGCAACCAATGACTTAAGGGGAAAGTATGTACACATGGTAAATGATTTTTATATCTACCACAACACTTTTCCCAAATTACAAGAATGAAGATAAAATAGTCCCCCTGAGCTAGCTGTATAAAAGGTTCACTGAACCTTGCTGCTCTTCTCACTGTGTACCCAGCTGATATTAAGTTTATTTGTAAATACAAGTGCTAATTATTTATGCCTCTGCTTGCATGGATAGAACATGGATTCAGGAGAGTTTTCTAGTTCACTTTTTATCATAATTAAATGGGTAGTAATTCAAAAGCATTGGTTAGAAACCATGAAAACAGAGTCCATGGAGCATGGCATCTCTGAACTTAGAAGTCAGAATATAAATGAGTTTTGGCTGTAAACAAATAAGTTCAGCATTAATAGTCATTGGAGACTCTGTGTCTTCTGCTTTGTAAAAGTTTACTCCCCAAAGCCACTATCAATTACTTAATAAATTTAAGTAATAACTATGCTTCTCAGTAGTAGATACATTTTTAATTTTTAAAATTTTATTTTATGTATATGGGTGATTTGAATGAATGGATATCTGTGCACATGCTTGTCTGGTGACAGAAGAGGTCAAAGATGGCATTGAATACCCTGGGACTGGAGTTACAGATAGTTGTGAGCCACCATATGCATGCTGGAAGTTGAACCTGTGTCCTCTGTAAGAACAGTAAGTGCTTGGAAGCAATTTCTTCAAATACTAGTTCTTTTACTTTTAAAGCAGTAATAGCTCAAAGCAAAGCCATTGACTCATGAAAAAGCAAGAAAAACAGTCGTATAATTAAAAAAAAAATTATCATTAAAGCTCATGTTTTGAAATTGTTGAGAAGTTCCAACAGTCTGTGGTAGAATATGGGGAGTTAACCACAAGTGCCTTAAGTGCAGTCACTCATCTAAAACTCTTTAAGGAGTCAGTAAGCTCTTTGATGTTTCCATAGACTGGCTCTCAGAACACATCCTTGTACCTCTACTTTAATTTTGCCCTTGGCTGAGTACAACCCAGTTACAGAGAAGGGCAATGTAGGAGAAGGGAGATCTGTTTGAAGCATGATATACATTGTTACTTCTATTGTTTCCTCTGCCTAATCATTGGTTTTGGATGTTTTTTATATCTACTTAGTCTTACTATGATGTTGTCCCATTGTATGAACGTGCATACCCATGATTGATAATTGAGTGTTTGTTTACTACTTAGAAGATAAAGGAAGGTGTTTAAAAATTTTCTCTCTAGTAATTATACTTGGCTTTGTGGAACATACACCCTTATTAATCATGGTTTTATGTACAGTTGGGAATTCAGGGCAAATGTGATTATCCTATGAAGTCTCAGATGACAAGATAATGGTTTTTTGTTTCTATCATGTGCCATTTGTCTTTGGATAAACACAAAAAATTATATACCAAATGGCAAAGGTAATGCCCTGCTTCTGAATATGTCAGAATAAGATAAAACAGAACTCTGTTAGTTCTGATCTAGAAAATCCTTACACAGTACTTACAAGCCAGATGGGATCTCTTGACAGCTCCAGGTCAAAGTAGCACTGAAAAGGCTTGACCTTGAAGAAGGAAAGAAGGTGAGTTTCTATTCTGAATACTGAGATCCTCTTAGAAAAGAAGAATTAAAAATAGATCCAAGTCAGTCTATCACACATAAACACATGCATAGCATAATATGCAGAAGTTTATCCTTTATGAGGTTAAATCTGCAGCAATTTATGAGTATGCCTTTTCAGGCAAAGCTGTAAGTATTTAACTAAAATGCATTCAATATTTAGAATATCCAAAATATTTTTCAAATATTTAGAATCAGAGCTCTATAAGCATTTCTAGACCAGTAGAAGAATCACATCCATTTTTCTCGTATTCCTTTAGCAACATCCATGTAACATGTTGCCTCATATTCTTTAAAAGGTAATAACATTCAGAGTCCTTCTACCACAAAGGACAAAGGTCCAATTTAAATCATTGAGATGATTCCACAAACTACATTGAAAAACAGCTAATAATTTCTCATTGCTTTTCTTTGAGAGAGGTTATTTTTGGCTTTTTATGCAGGTACATTTATTCTATTTACACCATACTGTGTTAATGACTTTAATCATTTCTTCCAGTCTCTACCTTTAATGTTTCTTCACCTTCCTGCTCCAGGGCACAAGTGGCCATTTCACTCTTCCACAGCACATGACTTCACCCAAAATTAATTTACTTCCTAAAACATTTCTACTCAACTTTATTTCAGCCTCAGACTTAAGGGGAGTATTTTGCTCTTATTCATTGTCAGTTCCTACTTTAATATCTTTCTCATTTCCTTTAAACTTCCTAATCTGAAGTTCTTTCAACCAGATTGTGCTATATATCTCTACAGTCATCCTCTGTAATCCAACTGTGTTATGTTTGAAGACCCCTACAGAATTTTTGAAACACAGAGAGTCAGAAGCCTCAAATGAACAGGTATGTGGTTTGCTTCCTAGTGGATTTAGCAGTGAACTTATTTTTTTTCTGTCCAGGTTCCATTACCTTCTTCCATGTCTCCCATGACTCCATGTCTCTGTCTATGTGTCTCTTTGCCTCTGTCTTTCTCTGTCTCTCTCTGTCTCTCTATCTCTTTCCCTTTGTCTCTGTCTCTCCTACTCTCCCCTTCTCTGTCTCTGTTTTTCTGTGTCTCTGTCTCTCTGTGTATTTCTGTGTCTCTTCTTCCCCTTTTTGTCATTTTTTGTGTCTCTGTCTCTGTCTCTCTCTCTCTCTCTCTCTCTCTTTGTGTGTGTGTGTGTGTGTGTGTGTGTGTGTTCTATAATTCTACTTTACATCTCTTGTTTCTATTAAGTTCCCTTTGCTACTTGTCTCTTCATCAAATTCACTCAGTATCTCACTGGAGACTTGTGATTAATCTCAGACAATCTATTTCAAAATAAATTAATCAATCTGTAAAATCCAATATTCTCTAAGGCATAATATAGCCACAGGGTCTATGGATGACAAGAAGAATATCTTTTGGTGGTTGCTGCTCTACTAAGCTCTCCATGACTCAGGACCTTGGGATGTAGTCAATCATTCACAGGAATCAAGTAAACAACACACTTTCCAGCTCTATTTTATTCTCAACAGACCTCTGAAACACTTTGTCTTGACCTCACTACCTCCCATACACTTCTACTCTCCAATTCTTTCTTTAAAGTTTTTAAAAGACAAATTAGTTGCCCTTTTCTTGCTATTTTTGACATCCATTTGTGACCCTCTCATTTTTCTTTTCAATTATTTTGAAAGACTTCATTCTTTGCAACTTGCATCAGAATGCTTTCCCATATCAATGGTGATCTCTCTGCTTTGTTAAATCTCATCCTCCATTTTGACTTCTCATTCTTAGGAGACAATATAGCCTGTTGGTAACTTCCTTGTTCTTTCTGTGCTGTATCAGGACTGCCACTCCTGATTTTTTTCTTTTATCTCTAGCTATGTATTCCAACTCCTATATGGTTGTGTCTTATTGTCTTGCTCAGCTTGTAAACACTGCAGCTCCATGGTAACTACATGATGAGAGTTCCCCAACTTTTATCTGTAATTTTAAACTTTCCTCTGAAATATAAGGATATATGTGTATGTCAGATCTATAACCTACCTCAAAAATCTCACAACAATGAAAGTCAAATTTACCAATTGTATGTATTATGCCAAACATTCATTTATGGTATCAAATAGCTTCTCAAGCTATCAATTCATCCACAACATGTTATGTTTCATGTTTTGCATTTAGCATTGCAGCTTTTATTGATCAGTAACATATCTGTCTTATCTTCAATTATATGCAGAACGGAGTGGCTTCTTTATCTTTCAATCACTATTAATGTTATTCAAGTTGCATTCAAGTTCTGTCTATATTACCTGGAGATGAAAGATGGTCTAATGTAACTTCTGCCCTTGCTCACATATAAGTGAGTCTTGATACAGCAACCAAGATGATTCATGGAAACCTAGCACAATACATGACTTCTCTGTTTAAGCTTTCAACAAATCTCCTCCTACTTAGAGTAAGAGTCAAAGTCCTTAAAATACCTTGTTTCCAGTCTAGGCCCATCCATCCTTTCCCCTGATTGCAGCGTTCATGCAAAGCTGAACTCCTGGTAGATAGTTAAACCACATCAGCAGTTTTGGAAGTCTTCCTGTATTCCCTCTGCGTGGGAGTACTTTCCTCTGTGTTTTGCAGACCGAAATCCTTCCTTCATGTTTTGCTTTAAATGCTTTGAGTATCTCATCCTACATAAAGTGAAGTGTCTCCTGTAGAAGCATTTCTCCTCACTCCTCAGTTCTGACATATTCTTCTCAATGGATCCTCTCCCAAACTGTTCCATAGACAGAAATGGACATAGATGCGTCTTATGGAAAAGCAAAGGCTGCATATTCCAACTCGACAAGTGGTTCAGTAGCTGGTTTCTGGGTTTCAGCTCTGACTCACCGTTGCAAGTTCTCAGGTATCATCTAATTAGATGCTGGTGTCATGGGGAAGCTGGAGCTGCGATAACTGGAAGTAACTGGAAGCTAAGAATCCCATGCGATCAGTTAGTGACACGTGACTGGTTTAATGTCATTCTATGCCCCAGTGGAGAGGAATGCCAGGGCCAGGAAGTGGGAGAGGGTGGGTTGGTGAGCAGGGGGCTGGGGGAGGGAGCAGGGTTTTATTTTTTGTTGTTGTTGTTGTTTTTGTTGGTTTTTTAAAATTTTTTTAAAATTTTTTTCATAGGGGAAACTGGGAAAGGAGATACCATATGACATGTAAATAAAAAAAATATCTACTAAAAAATAAAATAAAAAACATTTAGAAAAACTTGGGAAACTGATTTACTAATAATGTGCTGACAACCGTTAGTTGGTTTTCACAGGTTACTGTTTAGCTTACCAGACTCAACCTAGAAGTAGCAGTATGACCTCTTGTAAGTTTGTCTTAGCTGGACTCCTGAATAGATTGTCTAAATACAGGGCTGGGTTTCTAGAGGATAGGTTCCTGTAGGTTGTGTGTCAGAGTTTTAAAGTCCTATATGGTTTGGCTGCTTTTTGCTTATGCATTCAGTGGCTCATGTACTTAAACCTTAGACATCACTGCCTATCTCTCCTTCTTGATGTGCATGCTTGGGGACAAAGACAATGTCAGGCAATTTATCACCTCAGGGATGTGACTTGACATTCATAATTTCCTTATGCTTGGTGCGCTGAATACATTCCATGCCTACTAGTGTAAAGAGGGCCTGTATGATCCCACCTGTTCTCATGAGTAGTTAAGTGAGTAATAGACTCTTTCAAGGATGCTGAAATAAAGTCATTTGATAAGCTAAGAGTCAGGACTATCTTCCCTATGCTTCATTTTGGTGGTTAAAATATATATTTCCTACAGATGGCTTGCAAATGACCCTTAAAATGACAGAATCTGTCATGAGGGTTAAAATTTCCTGTGTTAAAACCATGGTGTAAAATGTTGGCTAAAATGATTATGTTTCTCTTGTACTAACTTTTGAAAGTCAAAGGAAAAGAATGGAGTCTTATTTTGAACTATATAGATACAAGCAACAATGGTAAGTAGTTTCAAAGTCTTCTGCCCTGTCATTCACTAAGGCTCCTATAACCTTTACATACTTTGCATTTGTAGGAATGACTCATGCTTGTCCCTATCGCAGAGAGTAAACCAGAGTGCCTCCTAGTGTTAATATTCTAGTACATCCGGTGTCAACTGCTCATCAAGAAGAGACAAAAAAAGAAAGGACTAATTCAAGAAATGGGCTTGGGATCTGAGCAGAGTTCAGAAATTAATAAATAAAAATGGTTAAGATATATAATAAAATATTCATTGTCCATAGAAATTTGAAAAATGCAAATTAAAACAACTTTGAGATATACTTTTACCCCTGTCAGAATGACTGCAATCACAAAACAGGTGACCACAAATACCAGGAGCCTCTGTAGCAAAGAGAACTGTTATTTCCAGTTTCTGGGATTGCAAACGGGTCCAGTCACTCTGGAAGTCAGTGTGAAGACTTCTCAAAACATGAAAAGCAAAACTACCAGATAACCCAGCTTGCTGGTTACTGCCGTGCTTTGTATCTAGTCTTCCTCCTTTTCCATAAATACTTGATCACCCATGTTAACTGTCATTCTATTCACAAAGCTAAGAGCTGGAAACCACTGAAATGTCCTTTAACTGCTGAATGGATCATGAAAATAGGATACATATACACTATGGAATATTATTCAGCTGGAAGAAAGGTGAAATCATAAAATTCCCAAGTAAATGAGAAGAAATAGAAAAGGTCATATTGAGTCAGGAAACGAACCCAGAAAGGCAGATGTTGAATGTTTGCTACCATAGGTGTCCGAGAAGTGTATGCATGAACACTTTATTCATGTTAAGTAAGAACAAACTTTGACAATGTTGTCTCTGACAGTTAATACTAGTCTCTTTCTGTTTCGTGGTCATTCTTACTATCGGGCACAATTAATTTAGCCATTTCCATCTAAACTCAGAATTTCAATGGTTTTTACCTTCAAGTCTACGGTTCTGTTTAAACCACAACACAGTTGTGTACTAAGTGCCGTTCAGCCTGTGTTCCTATCTATTTCAAGAAGGCTTTCTGCAATTCAGTGTCACTCATACAAGCAAATTTTCACAATGAACTTAAGAGGGTCTATTGGTTTTTCAATTTCTCTATTGAAAAGCTGATGCTCTAGGAAGATTAACAACTTGCCTAAGTTTTCATAGCTCTTGAGTCTCAAAGGTAGAATCCATTGCCAGGTGTATCTAACTTAACAATCTAGATACTTTGCATAGGCTACAGTGGGGACTCAGTCTTATATTTTAATTTCTCTAGACTCCCATTTTCTCATCAAATAAAATAGCCTCTTTCAACTACTGAAGTATATGCAGAGACCAGTTACTTTTTGTTGTTGTTGTTGTTGTTGTTGTTGTTGTTGTTGTTTTTGAGAGAGGGTTTCTCTGTGTAGCCCTGGCTGCCCTGGAACTCACTCTGTAGACCAGGCTGGCCTCAAACTCAGAAATCCACCTGCCTCTGCCTCCCATGTGCTGGGATTAAAGGTGTGTGCCACCACTGCCCTGCTCCGAGACCAGTTAGTTTAAAACTAAACAAAACATTTAATCCTAGCCATCATTAAAATACAGACTCTGACAACAGCAAGTCATCTCTGAGGGTCAAGGCACTCACCACACAAGTCCAAGGACCTAAGTTCAATACCTAGAGGCCAAAATATATTATACAAATGTTATAACTAGCTATTCAATTAATAAATGCTAACAAATGAAAAATATGGGAAGAGGGACTAGAAAGGTGGCTCACTGATTAAAGCATTTGCAACTCTTCAGAGGATCAGGGTTCAGTTCCCAGAACCTCCAGGTCAGCTCACAACATTCAGTACCTCAAAATCCAGGGAACCCAATGCCCTCTTCTGGCACCCTTGGGCATCTATTAGGCATACATATGCAGAAAAATAACCATGCACATAAAATAAATAGAGTTAAAACAATTTATTCTTTAGCTTTTTTTTCCATGATGCAAACCTGATGTGTTTTCACTCATCACAGAGTTCAGCAAGAATCTGCCATTAGATAAATGCAACGCAAAACTTATTTTTTATTGTAAAGGTCTTCAAATAACACAGGGCTACTTAGAGGCCAAGTTCATGAATGATGAAAGTGTCACCTGCTCATTAATTACTTTCTGAATAAATGAGTGATGCATGAATATAATGCATTTATATTACTCTAGGATGCTAAAGATTATAACTGTGTGGATGATATATTTCCCTACTTAGAATTCTTGCACACATGTAATTTTCTACAGCATGATGATGTAAAATTGACATGTATATGATAAAAGATTAACTTTGAGTTTCATATCTTAATTTTCTCCCCAAACTACTTCAGGAGACTCTCATATAATTCTGGGCAATGGTTCTCACTCAGCTTCAGAGCAGGGCTTAAAAAATTTCAAGTTATAATGGATGCCCTAGACAGTCACCCTAATCAAATATCTAGAACCATCTATATATTTAAGATGTTATTTAATTAGTGTCTGTGACAGCTGTGGAAACAAAGGACTAAAATCCATCTTTACATCCTTGCCTGAATCCAGGAGAGTTGAACTTGGGTCCCTTCATCCATTTTATTGAGAACTGAGAGTTTAATACTTGTTTGTTAATTTCCTTCATTGTATGTTAGGGTCTAATATTCAGATTTTTAAAACTTATTTATGTGGAAACTATTTAAGTTGTGATCTAAGAGCCATCTCCAGTGATGCTGAATTGTTCAGCATGGCCAGAATAAATGAGTGGACCCAGTAATGCTGGATTGTGCTGCTTGGTTCAGGATGGCTGAGGGATCTCAGGGATCTCAGTGATGCTGGACTGTACAGCTTGGTTCAGAATGACTGAGGGATCTCAGGGGTCTCAGTGATGCTGGACTGTATAGCTTGGCTCACGATGACTGAAGGTTCTTAGTGATACTGGATTGTACAGCCTGGTTCAGAATGACTGAGGGGCCTCAGTGATGCTGGATTGCACAGTTTGGTTCAGAATGACCGAGGGGTCTCAGGGGTCTCAGTGATGCTGGACTGTACAGCTTGGCTCAAGATGACTGAAGGTTCTCAGTGATTCTGTGTTGTACAGCCTGGTTCAGGGTGGCTGAGGGTTCTCCGTGATGCTGGACTGCACAGTTTGGTTCAGAATGACTGAGGGGTCTTAGGGATCTCAGTGATGCTAGAGTGTATGGCTTGGTTCAGGTTAACTGAGGTTGTCCCAGGTGCTATACATAGTGCAAACACTAAAATAAATAAAAATTAAAATTAAAATGTAAAGCAAGGCTTGAACAAATATATGTTATTATTGCATTAGTTTTCCTGGGGAAACATGAACAGATATAATAAAAGTAGATATGATGCTAAGGAGAGTTCAAAGAATGATTCTGTCTGATGAACCAATAATTTTGTTAGGCTCAATTATAGAATTGTGAAAGAAGACTTACTAAGAGGACTTTGGCTGATGTAGGGGGAAAATACTTCGCATTTTGGTAGTACCAAAAAGCTTCGCATGAGCGTGGGAGATGAGCGTCCAAAGTCACAGGGATGGCATGAAAGTAGGAATAAAAGAGAGCGCCTGGGGTCTCAGGTTAGGTTGTAATAACATTGCCCCAGCCTCCTCCTTGTCTCCACTTTGTTGAGGATCTTTCGTGGGTTGCCACAGCTGCCCTTGTCACGATATATTTGGCCATGCTTTGCTGACCGCACTCCACAGTAGTTTAAAACAACATTTTATTCATTTTAAAGCCAGAAAAAAAAAGACTCAGATTGTATTAATTCTGAAAATAAAAATCATCTGGCTATTCTTGCATGAGAAAATCCCCCACTTAAATATTAGATGATGGTATCCAAAAGTCAAACTTAGAAGTGATACAATCTAAATGATAGATGAATTGGATTAAGGAAACTAATCTAAACTATCAAAATTTACATGGGGATTTGGTTTTTATCTTGTTTAATTTCACATTTATTCAGGCTCTGAAGAAATTTTCGAGACATGAAAATCTTGGGATACTAGATCTTACTCTGTACAAATAAAAATTCATCTCAGATTGGATATTTGCTAAACAGTTTTCACTCACAGTAATTTAACATACTGTGAAATGCGTTGAAGGCATGACAAACCCAAGATGATGTTTCTTGATAGGCCCTTAGCTCATCAACATCTTAAAAGGATTTCTGGGGGCTGGTGAGAGGGCTCGCGGTATGAGCACCGTTTGCTCTTCCAAAGGTCATGAGTTCAAATCCCAGCAACCACATGGTGGCTCACAACCACCCATAAGGAGACCTGGTGCCCTCTTCTTGTGCGTCTGAAGACAGTTACAGTGGACTCATTTATAATAATAAATAAATCTTTAAAAAAAAGGATTTCTGTTAAAACACTTTTTTATTTAACATATTTTCAACAAATACATGTTGTTCAGGACAAAAGTGCTTGACAAACATGAACACAATCCATATTTATTCTGTTATTTATGGATTTGACACATATTAAGCTTTGGGTCTGAGTCAGGGACACAGACAGAGAGAGAGAGAGAGAGAGAGAGAGAGAGAGAGAGAGAGACAGAGACAGAGACAGAGACAGAGACAGAGACAGAGACAGAGAGTGAGTGATATCTCAGAGTTATTGACAGGGAAGTAGACAAAATATCACAGAGGATTGATATCTGTCCATCTCTAATGCTTTAAGACTTATTATAAATAAAATGGATTGTCTCTTTTACTTTGAAACTAAATGATGTAAGGTGGGATACACACCCCCAAATAATATTTACTACAATGTTTATATCCAAAATAATATTTACAAAGTTCTTTTCAAGCACATGCTATAAAATAATGAATTTATTACTTTGTATTCTACACTCCCTACTGTAAATGTTAAAGATGGTTTGGATTATGATGGGCCATCTTGTCTACCTCCTGAAGCACCTTAGCAACAGGAAACTGACACTGCTTGAAATCGAACAGTTAACTGGGGGAAATTTGTCAAGCATCTATGTACTGAACAACATACATTTATGCCCCAGTGTAGGGGAATGCCAGGGCCAGGAAGTGGGAGAGGTGAGTTGGTGACTAGGGGCACGGGGGAGGGAACAGGCTTTGTTTTTTGTTTTTGTTTTTGTTTTTGATATTGTTTTTTGGAGGGGTAACCAGGAGAGGAGATACCATTTGAAGTGTAAATAAAGAAAATACCTAATAAAAAAAGGAAATATGGAAACTTGGCTTCTTCAATGCCATTTCAGTCTTCTTTCATCAAATATGGAATTGAAAAATGAAGAGAAATGTTTTTTTATTAACATTTTTACAGAGAGTATTTACAGAAGGTATTCTATACAGGGAAAGCTGGAATATTATGCCTGTCCCATTGCTATTAAAAAGATAAAATTTGGATGTACCTTCTCTCATACAGTGATTTTTTTTCTTCAGGTAATTTTATTATCTGTAGAGTTGCTGCAAACAGAGAATGAAAATGTCCAAATATAAATGTGAATTAGCTTCAAGACATGTGTGCAAAGACTTGATGATATCATATGCCTTACATCAATTACTGATATAAATTCAAAATACTGGAAACCAGTGAAGAATAAGTAGCCCAGACAATGAGAGAGGTGTGCATTTATTCTTTGATAAATAATGCATGAACAAACAACAAGAAATGGGTTGTTTAATAAATGAAGCTGAAATGTGTTTCACTAGTAAACCATTGGCTTATATCCACATTTTACCATGTTAAGAAGTGCATTGGCCTCGGGAAATAAGATGACTCAAGTTAAATTTTAAAATCCACACCAAAGAATGAAGTTAAATAATCTGCTTTCTCCTTTAGTTATTGTTTAAAGACAGAATCAAAGTACAATTTGTGTTTAGTAGTTTAAAAACCATTATCTTCCCTCTTTGATATTGTTTTTTATCTTTCTCCATACATACATATAATTTTCTTTTTTTCTTTTTTCATATTATAATTACAACATTTCTCCCCTCACTTTCTTCCCTAAAACTCTTCTTTATATCTCTCCCTGCTCTCCTTCAAACTCATTTCCTCTTCAATTCATTACTTGCTATTATGTGCAGATATGTGCAT
>NW_022196894.1:85960450-85962903 GCF_008632895.1 Mastomys coucha
AACTTTATATATTTATATATTTATACATGTATGTATGCTTATATATGTATACATACTATTTACAGTATATATACCTGTATATGTATATGATATATATGTACATGATTTCTAAATACAACCTGCTCAGTCCATGTACTATTACTTGTATGTATGTTTTCAGGTCTGACTACTTGGCATTGGACAAACAGTGTGTTCTTTTCTCAGGAAGACTACCTCTCCAGGCCCCAGTTGTCTTTCAGTGGCCTTTAGTTCTTCATGTAGGGTTGAGGCCAGATATTCTTTTCTCCATCTACCTTGGCATGTTCATTTGATGCTTGTTAGTTTACCTATCAATTTATATACCCTGGAATCACTTAGAAAGAGAGTCCTAAAGAGGACTTTTGTAGCCCATACTGCTCTGTGCATGTACCTGCGGAGGATCATCTTGGTTGTTAATTTATATAGGAAAGTGCATCTTGAGTGTGGGCTGCAGCTTCTCACAGGCTGGGCCCTGAACTGTATACAACTGTGAAGAAATCTAGCTGAGCATAAGCAAGCAAGCAAGGACCTCCACGTTTGTTTTCTCTCTGCTCTTGACTGTGGAGGTGATGTTTGAAGTTCCTGGTTTTACTTCCCTACAATAACAGAAAGTAACATAGAATTTGAAATAAAATAAACCCTTCCTCCTTTTTTGTCTGGTTATTCTATGACAGCAACCAAAGTTAACAGAAGAAACAAATATATCCAAAAACCCTTCATTGAAATGCCAGCTCAAAACTATTGTCACACTGGGTTAGTCTCTTATCATTAATTTTGGTCAAAATGTAGCAAAGTAGCTGTCTTCTTGTTGGAGTTTGTCTGGTGATGCTATGTATTCAAGTGTTAAATTCTGTACCGCAAAATCTGGCTGCCCCAAGATGAGCAAGCAAATTCTTATATACATCAGCTTTTTAATGCAAATCTTGCCCCCTGAGTTAATTGGTCAAAGGCCAAAGCACGTGACTTGGCAGTAGACAGAGATAGGCATGACCTCCAAGAAGAGAGAAGGGAACTTTGGGGAGAGGAAAGAGGAGGGCCTTTTCTCCAAGAGAAAAGGAAGGAGATAGATTTGACTATGGTCCTGGAAGCCACCTAGCTGGGTAGAGCTACGCCGTCAGGTTCATTTAGATGAGCTAGTTGAAAGTCTGCCCAGCTAAGGCTTAACTTTTGAAATACTAAGAAGTCTCTGTGTGGTTATTTGAGGTGCTAGCTGGTTAGGGAAAAACTTCCATGGTGTTAATTTCGAGCATTAATAAATATATAGAAAATATTAATAATAATTTTTTTTACATCTTTCAATCACATATTTTCATTCCATATCAGAAAAAAAATATTTCTTAGTGCTTTTTCCTTATCTTAACTCATCTGATTGAAAGATGTTGTTTTCTAATGTCATCACATTGTCTGTAGTTGTATTATCTTCCTCGAGAGTTCAGGTGTTGTTGTTACCACATAGTCCTGCTTGGAATTTACAGCAGTAAATCATTTGTATTCTATATACTATTGTCTTTAAGATATATACATACATTCATGCCTGTATTGTGTTTTGGCACTATAGTACATTTGTTTAGTAAAATATAAGAACAGAAATAATTTGAAAATCACATTTTATATTTATTACCCATTTTCTTTTACATGGGTTTTTATATGTGTGTGAGGGAGATAAAAATGGTCTATCTTAGTAATAATTATGATAATTTTTCAATTTAAAGCCTTTCTAAAAATTCTATTATTTTGGTTAGAACATTTCACTAACAGGAAGAGATATAAATGGATGGGTGCAAAAGGATGGGTGACTGTATCTTCATTTGTTAACATGGATCTTGGTAAGGGTCCTCAGGTGAACTAGTTTTTATTAAGCATGAGTAGCACCTGACTTTTCACTAAGCATAGATTTTACTATTGTGAGCACTTCCCTTACCTGTCCTTTTAATTATCTTGCCCTGTGTTGTGGGCCACAATTTTTAACCTTCCACTTTGTTACAAAGAGAGTAGAGAAAGGAATATTTCATTTTTGGTGTGTGTGTTTATGTGTGTATGTAGGTATGTGTGGGTTTGTGATGTATTGGTGTGTTTGTCTGTGTAGGCATGTGGGTTTGTGGATGTATTGTGAATGTATCCATGTATATATGTTTATGTGTATGTAGATGTATGTATGCATAGTGTGACATATATTTTATATATTTATTCCAGGATGAAACCTTGTCTGATCCCCAGCCTTATTGTTGTGAATTGTGCTGAAGTAAACGTGAATGTGCAGGTATCTCTGCTCTACGCTGTCTTTGATGACTATATTAAAGCTATATAGTAGACTGTATGTTCATGTTGTTTATTGTTTCCTGAGAAACTCTGAGTTCTATAGTAGTGAGACCAATTTATACTCACAACATCTGAAGCCTGGCCTCTAGCTTGAATTCCTTTTTGTTTTTTTTTTT
>NW_022196894.1:85962913-86003888 GCF_008632895.1 Mastomys coucha
CTTTCTTTCTTTCTTTCTTTCTTTCTTTTCTTCCTTCCTTCCTTCCTTCTTTCCTTCCTTCCTTCCTTCCTTTCTTTCTTTCTTTCAAGATTTATCCATTTATTATGTATTCAGTGTTCTGTGTGGCATATATTCTTGTACACGAAAAGAAGGCACCACATCTCATTTTACATAGTTATAAGCCACCATGTGGTTGCTGGAAATTGAACTCAGGACCTCTGGAAGAGCAGCCAGGGCTCTTAAACTGAGTCATCTCTCCAGCCACCTGTTTGTTTTTTTAATGAAGCCATGCTCACTAGTATAAGATGGAATCTGACTTTTAGGTTTTAGTTTACATTTCTTGATGGCTAAATGTATTGGACATTTTTAGATGTACTTTATAGCCAATTTTATTTCTTTCTTAAAAAAGTGTCTACTTGGTTTATTTTGCCATTCATTTATTATTTACTCTTCTGGTTTCTTTTTAGTTCTTTGTATGTTCTGCTTATTAACTCATAGTATGCTGAGCAGTTGTCATGTTTTCTCCCATTCTGTCGTCTTGGTCTTCACTCCAACACATTTCTTTTGATTAAGACCTTACTGAATCAAAATGAAGAGTTGTGGAGCAATGTTCCCTGAGCCTTAGATGTAGAAGTGTTTTGTAGATGGATCTATCTAAGGCTCAGGGGACATTGCAGTGGAAAGGGTTGAAAAGATTGTAAGAACCAGAGGAGCAGGGACTTTGCTTTCAGATTGTGTCTCCTGATAGCATCAGAAGCTACACCCCTAATGTCTTATTTACATGAATGTTCAAACATTAGCTGAAATGATACCACTAGGCATGTGAAAGTGGGCAAGAAAAGCCCACAAGGTCTCAACCCTTCACAAATATCTTTAGTCTACTAAAGAATATTGAGACCAGAATAGGTGCTATCCTCAGAGGGCAGCAATTGGTGATCCAGTGCCAAATTTACATACAAGTAACATAATAGGGGTAAGTTATACTTACAAATATATATGTGTATAAAATACATATATGCATACAATAATTATTTTAAAAAGATTTCATGAATTTGAAGAAGACTGGGGACAGTATATGGAAGAAGTTGGAAGGCGGAAAGGAAATGAGAAATATAAGTAAACTACAATCTCAAAAATAAATAAATAAATAAAGCATTACTCATCCTGGAGTGTATCAAAGGTGGCCTCAAATTCCTTGGCAGTCTGCCCTGTTGAGAAACAGTGTTTATTTTTCCATTCTCTGACCCCAGGTTGTCTTTAACCAATACTTATACAAGAAGCCAAGTCTCATAAAAGGATTGATGAGATTTTACTTTGATCTTGAGAACCTTCAGCCTCCATGCTGGATGCCTGGTTTTCATGCAGAAAAGGTGAGATAGGAAGACCCTGAAGACAGGAGGAGAGGACCCTCAGCCCAGCAAGATCAGATTTCAGGCATCATTATCAAGGCAGAAGCTAGTAAAGGAAATCGCCGTTATTGACCCATCTAAACTGGGAATCTGGAGAGAAGCTGCTCAAGTCCTGAACTTGCAAAATCATGCCATATAGAATTAGCCTAATTTTTATGAAAATAACATATCATGTTCAATTATGTTTTCTCTATTAATTGAGAGGGAGAGAGAGAGGAAGAGAGAGAGATTGTGTCTCTATGTCATGCCACATATCATAAATTTGCATTAGTGGAGGGCCAAAAGTAACTTGGCAGGAGTCAGTTGTCTCCACAGTGTGGGACTGAACTGAGGTTGTCTGGCTTGACGGCCAGCACCCATGCTTGCTGAGCAATCTTCCCATGTTTTGGAATAGTTGTCATACAGGAAGTCATAAGAATGGGGTCTTGCTAAATTTTCCTGTCTATTCTTCTTCCATAAAGTAAACACCACCAAGTTGAGACTCCATCTTTGACTTTACTGAGGTGGTGACTTTCTCAACTTGAAAGCCAGAGAGCAGTGTGATTTATCCCATATGCCTCCATTTTAGCATCTAATAAAGCCCATTTCCTTGTTTACAGAACCAATGAAACTGTGAAAATGTCAATGTATATCTCTATGTATAATAAACAGTGAAAGAACAATGCAGTGAAAGTGGTCCAATTTACAAAAACAACAAAACCTCCAGAGCAAAAAAAGTAGCATTCATGAAGCCCATGCAACCTTATTATAACTATACTTCAGACAAATTAAAAAAGGACTCCCTTTTGCATAAGGGTCTCTCATAAACAAACTGCCAAGGGCTGAGATTGCCAGTGGTGTAAGGAACACTGGAGTGGGCAGAAGGGATGTCTACAGAAGTTGCGCAGGAAAAAGGATGAGGTATGCTGAGAAAACGCAATCACAGAGGGAGAACATGGAGCTATGCTTGTTGATTGAAGGCAGTGATAATATCATTTATTCTGTTTACTCTGGAAAAGATGGAGGAGTACCAGTTATTTTTAACTTATTGGTAAAAAAAGATAGTATAAATCCTGTGCTGAACCAGGAAAACATTTACTTCTTTTTTTAAAAAAGTTCTTTCAGTCTCTAATATTTCTGAATCATTTTCATTGGCTGAAAAAGAAACAGGGAATGGGAAGATATGTTTAGCAACATGAAGTTAATAACTAATAAATTATAGTTCCTGCTTCAAAGAGAATTTCCATATATATGCATATATACATACACATATATGTATTCTACTTATAAAATACATATATGTGTATATATATATAATCTACCATATATATATATATATATATATATATATATATATATGTAATCTACCAGAACCCTGGCATGGATGAGGCAATTTATATTAAAGAACAAGGAGGAACCTGGGAAAATATTGATGGACCAAATGTCCCCCAAGAATGGAATGGCAGTAGACCTGACACACCTGTCTCACATACTGGGCATGATCATCTGAACTGACACCAGGAAACAAGGTGAGTAGGCACTATAAGAAGGTGGAAACTGGCAGGGTCCAAGCTCATCTGCATTGTCAGAATGTGACAATGGGCCATTAAAGATAAACAGAGGCTTGGGAGGCAAAACCCTAGATGTGAGGTGGGGTGGGGAGCAGCATCTAGTGGCTGCCCAGGCTATTGGCACTCCATGGTCATGGGCTGAAGATTATAACTTTTAAGTCAGAAACTAGGCCACTTTGTGTTCACTTTCCTTTATTTTGTTTTGACGTCACTAGGACACTGTCCAGCCTGTGCTGAAATCACTGAACTCAAGCCACATCTCCCACATTATTTTTATATGTTTGCCATTTGGGGTTGGTTTTCATTTGTTTCAAATGTGAACCATGTCTATGATACTGCGAAAGGAGTAGTTTGCCTACCTGCTAAGTGTTTGGCTGAAATGATTCAGTGATGAAAATATGATTTGTAGCTATGGTTGCTTCATTTGTATCTGTCATGCTTTCTTACTGCACCTGGAATAGGAATTTAACTTAAGGTTCAGCATTAGTTTGTGGGCTTCACTGAGTCATTTGTGCCCTTGACTTGCATGACTACATAGTTTCCTAATGTGACTTCATCATAATTTCTATTTTTTATTAGATATTTTCTTTATTTACATGTCAAATGATAACTCCTCTCCCGGTATCCCCTCTGAAAAGAATGAAAGAAAAACAAAGGAAAAAAATAAAATAAAATAAAATAAAATAAAAACCCTGTTCCCTCCACCCTCCCCCTGCTCACTAACCTATCCTCTCCATCATAATTTCTTGAACTTCACTTATTCTTTGTCCCTCTGAACATGTCTTGCAGAATTTTGGATTTTTAAACCAACTTGCTTTCATATGTATTTTCCACTTATGAATTATGTTTTTTCTTTCTGTTCTGAGCCTTTTCTTCTCCACAATCTTCCAAATACTAATTATTTTACCTCATAAGTCACTTCTTTCAACTCCCTGCAGAATTATGAAGTGAAAATTCTAATTTATTTTAGTAGGAAGCTGGTCCTTATGCTGTGTACCCATCTGCTATCTCTGTTCATATTTTTCTGTCATTGTCTCTTTAAGTTGTTCTTTTAGTAACCACTTCTTCTAAGGTGACCAACTGTTAGATTTGAGGACTTTCTTTTCCAGGTTTTGAGTCCTGTTTGGTGTTTCCCCCACAAGGAATCTAGTTGGAACCATATTGCTCTACTTAACAAAAAGCCAAACCTGGGTGGCAGGAAATGTTCCTGTTGGCAGTGACTTGGTGGTATGCTATTAGCAGTTGTTGGAATCTCTTCATTAGAATTCCGGGAACTGTGTTTGGTGTTTGTCTGTGGTGTTGTCCATATTCCTGGGCTCAACCTTCTCCCAAGACCCTTGGAAGAAAAAGACCCAGACTGACCATGAAGATGACTAAGTTTTCAGTTCCAGTGTTCTCCCCCTTGAGAAGACTGAGCTGCTTTACCCATTTCCCAGGGCTGTTTGTGAAACATCTTGAACCCATATTTATATCTCTGCCTCTAGCCCCAGGCAGAGCTGTGTGGCCATCTCCAGACTTCTTTAAACACGGGGGTTCTATTATCCTGGAACATAAGGGACAGATCCTTCTCAGAAGGCCCCAGGCACTGCCAGTTGGCCAGATCCCAGAAGCTCCTCCATTTGCTTCAGCAGTTAGATCAGAGTTAAGGAGATAGGGTAGAGGGATACTGTAGAAGCTTCAACAGGAAGGAGAGGAGAGAGAAGACAGTAAAGGTTCCTGATAAGGTCAATAAAGTGTCAGGAAGAGAGGATTGTGAGTATCCTTGTGGAAGCAGCAGTTCCCATACACCAGAGGATAGATGCTCAAAAAGTCAGTTCTACAAGGGAAAGTCTTTGTCTATGTTGCTGTGGGAGGGCTTCATAATCTTGAATTCAAAGTACTTAATAAACAAATTGATATGCTGTCTATATGCATATATTAATATATAAATACAAAATGCATTTTCAATTAGTTGCGTAAACACCTATAGAATATCTTAAATGAACGATAAAATACATGTATCTAAATATTATGTGATAAAAGCCTATGTGTACATATATGTATAGTAATCTATTTGTCTGTATTACCTTTTGGCAACTCAGAATTCTCTCCAGCTTCCCAGTGAATGCATAGAATTTGTGATGGATCAGTAATGTGAAGAAACACAAAGCACATGGTGGGCATCACATCAAGGTTGTCCATTCGATTTTGTAACGAGGTCAAAGCAAAGTTTTAGACCTTGCTACATTCTTAGAACTTACTATGGTGAAAAAATTTTCATTTATATTTAATTAATAATGATTACCTAATTAATTTACTATGTGTGTTTATATAAACTGTGTTTTTGAGTGTCTGTGTGAATGTGTGTATATGTGTGTGCTTGTGTGTGCATGTAGGGTGTGTGTGTGCTCTGTGTATGTTCTGTTTATGTGTGTTGTGAGTGGTGGGGGTATGTATGTGTGGGATAGTGTGTGTGTATGTGTATGTGTGTGTATGTATGTGGTATGTGTGTAGATTATGGGTGTACAATGTGTGTATGCTGTTTGTGTGGTGTTGTATGCATATGTTTGTGCATGTGGTGTGTGCATATGTGAAAGAGAGAAAGACAGAGACAGAGAGACACAGAGAGACACAGAGAGAGACAGAGAGATAGAGAAGCAGAGTCATAGAGACAGAGAGACAGGAAGGGAGGGGGAGAGAGAGAAGTCAATGTCAGATGTTTTCTCTCAGGAACAATTCATCTTGTTGCCTGAGACAGCTGAGAGCTGGACTTCATTGATCAGATGAGGATGGGATCTGCCCGTCTCTACCTTCCCGTCCCTGGGATTATTAGCCCACAGTCTTACAGAAGGCTTTCTGCATGGTGCTGAAGAACCAACTCTGCTCATCACTCTCACTTACACTTTACCACCTGCTGTGGGTACAGGGAGTAATTTTAGAGACACAGGTTATACACTATGGTAAGAAAAAAGACAATTTCTCTGGGTTGAATATTTAGGCATTGAATAATAGTCAAGACTAATGCATAGTTTATTCTATGCTCAATATTGTGATAAAGGGTTTATGTGCATCCATTTGGTTAACCTTCCAAGCAACTCTCAGGGCTGAGGCTCTATTCTTGTCATCCC
Source organism: Mastomys coucha (assembly GCF_008632895.1). Classification (NCBI taxonomy): domain Eukaryota; kingdom Metazoa; phylum Chordata; class Mammalia; order Rodentia; family Muridae; genus Mastomys; species Mastomys coucha. The sequence goes on from NW_022196894.1 coordinate 85,968,980, forward strand.
ACCCTATAGACAGGATCATAGAGCAGTGTGAGAGCTCAGTTGTGTAGGATCACACAGTTCCACATTGCAGAAATGATAACAAGCAGAGCTATGTGGCTGTACAACTAGAATGTTGTTCTGTCCAATGTACTCCTTCAGGCTGAGATGCTACAGTACTCAGCTAAGGTTTTAACAACTTGTAGTATTCTAGAAACATTGCTGACCACTTAGCGTGGCTGTCTCAGAGTGCAAAGAAATGACATTGAATGTCATGGCATTTCCTTACAGAACTTTCAACAGACTTATATTTACTGCATTTTGAGTAACCAGGGAGGTGAGCGTTTGAGTACTACTTAAGAGTTCTGTTCATTGAAAGCCATTCTTAGAAATCCATTGGTGGATGAAGGCCTCTGAAACAGGTCATTGTTAAAATACCTAGAAATGTCTTGTGCCATAAATAATGGCAGCAATGAAAGACTTTGGGTATAGAGGTAAATGTAATTTACTTATATGCTAAACTTTTTTGTTTTACTTATATGCTAAAGTCTTCTAAATGGTTTAGACAAGAATATGTAAATATAAATGTTTTGCCTTAGTCTTCATTATAAAAGTACATTTATCTTTTCTTTAATTGAATAAAAGGTATAATTCTGGGGAACATATAGACATAAAATAAGTCTGAAAACACCCATAACGAACACTTGAGGAAACAAATCTGATTCGAATGTTACATTCCAAAGTTTGTTTTGTTTTTGTTTTTGTTGATTTTTTTTAGAGACAGAATATCTCTGTATAGTCTTGACTGTCCTAGAACTCACTCTGTAGACCAGGCTGGCCTCAAACTTATAGAGATCCCTCTGTCTCTGCCTCTTAGGTGAGCTCTACCACACATCCAGTCTTTGCTCCACATTTATGCTTCATTAGTTCCTGTGAATATTCTGCATAGAAACCCACTGAATGTTAGGAAAGGATGCTCTAAGCAGAGAAGCAATTCAAACCTTACTAGCTATAGCATTGCTTTAGGCTACTCGTTGTTTGGGAATTTATTTTTTATAACATTTTTATAACAACCCAAATGTCTTAAATCCATGGATAGAAGGCAGAGCTAACAGGCTAAGAGGTTCTCCTTCATGTAGTGTTTCTTTGAAAATGGGTATGGGATGATTCGTTGACAGGAAATCCCATTTTCTTTGTTCTGGACATGTCTTTTTTTTCTTACATAACATGCTTAATATTTCTAATTTCTTTAACATACAAAAAAAATCTTAGGCCATGTATGCTGTTAACCCTACCTCATGCTTAGCAAATAATATATTTGGTTTGAAGTAATAAAACCAACTAGTTATAAAGTGAAAGACTAAAACCACATGCTCAGCTTAGAATGTATCTTGTAGGAATTACAGTAATTATCTGGCCTACATACACCCTCATGTTCAGTTCCCAGGAGCACATACAGCAATCTGAGCACTGGAGACATGAAGGCAGGAGGATCAGAAACATGATGCACCTTCAGCTGCATACTGAGTCTGAGGCCAGCCTGGTATACATGTAATCCTACCTCAAAGAAATAGACACATAAATAAACATATTCTCTTACTCTTTGCACACGTTTTGATTTGTCATATTTTTCCTTTAAAACAATATTATACATCTTACATTAGCACAAGCTTTGCCACCAACTGAACTATTTTCCAAGTTCATGTTACCTCTTTCAGAATATTAAAGGAGAGCTTTGACATTGAGATATCTAGCATTTGGGCATCAATCATCTCTTTGTTTTGCTGGTCACACAATGTTTTTCTGTTGATGGAATTCACTTTCTAGATAATAAAATAGTTTCTTTTCTTCTGGATACTTACAGTATGCAAGATATTTGGCCTTTACATTTCAGGAAATTCAACTTGCCTTTGAAGATAGGAACAAAGTATGGTAGAAATACTTTTACATTTAGTTCTTATGTTTTATAACTTTTAAGAAAGTTTGTTGCTAACACATGTACATGTTTCTGTGTGTGGATGAGCCACAGACCACAGCACCTATGTCAAGGAATCTAAAGATGGAACTAAGGGCTCCACACTTGGATAGCAAGAGCCTTTACCTGCTTTACCCTTCACCATTCTTGACATATTTTAGAAACAACTCTAATAAGAATTTGACAGCTAATTGGATGAAAAATATTGATATAGTGACACAAAAATACAATTTTGTGGGAAGAGATGAGGTTATATTAAAGGTAGAACGTGAAGATGGACATTTCAGAAACACCAAAGTGATCTCAATCCCTTATATCTGTTTTAGTGGGAGGGAACCAAGAAAATATGAATGGCATCTGTGACACTTAGGGCAACTAAGTATTTGTTGATTATAGACTTGCTTTTATAAAATGGCTCTCTGGATTTTTCTCTAGGCCATTTTGTTAGTCCTGGTTTGTTTCTGCTCCTAGCAAATGTTTTGACTCAAAGAGGAAAAATTGCCCAGGATGAATCAGCACTTAGTGTAGCGACATCACTCACATAGGAACAGAACAAAAGCTTTTCCATCTCTCAGCACTTGAACCTTTCATTCCACATAAAAAAACCTGGTCTGTAAACTAGATCTATTAAAATATGATGCGCATCCACTGAGGACTTTTGCAATGTCATCTCTTACATTCTCTACTAGGATCATTGGCAGTCACAGTACTATTTTTAAGGTTCTCCCATTTGTAAATTAAAACTACTACAATATTAGTATTTCAAAGGTTTAATCATATATTGCACACAAATATGATATATAGTCTGAAATCATTCAGCATTGTTTTTAATTCATATGAATTCTAAGAAGTTGAAATCATATGGACAACTTTTTAAAACATGATTACATACACAATATTTACAACAAAGACACTCCATTTGGACCTAAGTACAACTTAATATTATTAATATATTAATCAAATATTAGTGCATATGTGAGGTCATTATAAGTAAATTGATTTTACATATTACACTACACTCAAAAACAAACACAAAATCTATGCAAGTTTTACACACTTGCACAAAGTAATAAACTAGAATATAAATGTAAGAAATGTAATGCTATATTCTTATAAAAGATACAACTTATCAACATAAAAGTCATATATATAAAATTTAGTATTAGATTAACAGTTGTCTCAAATTAGGAGGAAACACACCGTGATAGCACACTTCCCTAAAACTTAGCAAAGACATAGAAACTGGAGAAATCCCTTCAACAGATCAGAAATGACAAGTTTGATCGAATGGCAGGAGTTGGAAAAGAAACAAGTTTTTGGAGTTAGAAGAGTTGTACCTCTTTGGGGTAAGCAAATGACAATCAAAACATTCTTTTTCTTCCCTCATTTATACTGATAGATTCCCCAAAAGCCGTGCACAAATGGCACTTGAACAGTGCCTGCTATGATGTGACTTGATTTCGAAAACAATACATTCTTCCATAAACATAAAGGCTAAGGTAAATACATTTTTCTGAAATTGTTGATTTTTCTAAGACCACTGCTTAATCTCTCTTGTTAGCACAGTCTTACAAAAGTAGTCTGAAGAAAAAGATATTTTGCCAAAATATCTGCTTTAAACTTTAAAAGATACTAAGCAACAAAAAATGAAGGCGTGTGGAGGGAGAAGATAAAGGTGACAGAATTTCTAACTCCTCCAGGCTGCAAAGCAGGATATCAGAAAGCCATTCAGTTTCTCTTACACTAATGATTAAAGCCTTCATTTTAACCTTCACTATAAATAGAGTGCACTAATCCATAAGCTGTTTTTAGGCAATTAATATCAGCCTTCTTCCCTTTTATCCCCAGGTCCCCTGAAATGCAGTTGCTGAGTTCTATTTATTCAGTGTGATGGATTGGCATTCCACTTTAAATAGAACCACATAAGCCTGTCTCTATTTGCATGAGATATAACTGCCACCCGCATCTACTTGTATAATACCATGACACAGAGAAATCACAGCCTAAACGAACAGTCTTTCAACGGGCCGTTTTAGAGTGACTGATAAAAGGAAGAGCTGCGTGCACCATTTTAGAAAACAAATGGCTAGGCTTTCTAGAACAGTCGAAGAAGCAGTGCGCTTAATACCTCATTCTGCTAAAACCACTTATGGAATTATAGACGCTGCATATTTCCTCTAATGAGTGCTATGCAGTTAAGAAAAGGTAAATGGATATACTGTGGGGTCCATTTCTCTAAAATAGTGACTGGTTCGGTGATTTATAAAGCTTAGCTTTATAGCTACAGTTAATATATACACAGAACTACACATACTGACTTTTGGAGTATATGCTCGGAGATCTCTTTTCGGCATGGAAACTCCTTTGAGTGGTGCGATGAGATGGTACAGAGTACCTGTAACTGCTGCTCCTTTCAGTACAACAAAACACACAACAGAACAGTGCTCCTCCAGCGATCAGCACCAGCGCTGTGGTCCAGCCTATGTAGAGGGCTTCTCCCAGCTCGCGCTTTAGAGCCACATCCACCAGTGGGTTGTAGAAGTCTCTGATGATAGAATTGGCAACCCAGCTGACAGGGATGAGCACTACCAATCCGGTGATGAGGAAGATGATTCCGGCTGTCAGCAAGATGCGGCTCTTCACGTTCTCATCCTCCCCGGTGCACCTGGTGCACTTCATTCCGAGGATGGCTGTCATGAAAGCCAAGAACGACAGGACGGACGCAGCACACATCAGTCCTCTGGATGCCTGGAGGTCTGGACTAAGAGCCAGCAGAGAGTCGTAGACTTTGCACTGCATTCTGATGTTGGCATGCCTCATGCAGTTCATCCACAAGCCTTCCCAGCGGTTCTCAAAAACCACAATGTTACTTTCGATGAAGGCAGACACTCTCCACTGAGGCATGATAGTCACAGCCACGGTGCCCACCATGCCAACACCACCAAGCACCAGTGCAGCCATTTGAAGAGCGTAGGTTGCCATGGTCCTCCCAAGTTGTATCCAGCTGGAACGCTGAACAGGGCGGTAAGGCTGCTTTCAAGCTGAAATCTGTGTACCTTGGGAGGGAGGGAACAGTTGTCCTGTAGAAATGAGTTCCCACAACACAGAGCGTGGCCCTCTCTAGCCAGATCAAATCTAGTGCTGGCTAGTAAGACAACCCCCCTTCTCCCCCCACGTTGGCTCAGACAGTAAACTTGCAAATCAGGTGTGGCAACTTTCTTAGCCAATAAGAGGGGGATGGGAGCTCAGGTGTGTCTAAACCAACTCTAGATACCTGGGAAGGCTGGGCTTGCAAATAAACATTCTTTGTACTTCTCTATTTTCTAAGAAGACAGCAGAATGTTTACTTAGAGGCATAATTATGAATGTTTGCACAATCAGCAAGGAGAGCCAGTCTCTCCCAGCAAAAGAGGCACTGCTCTTCTCAGAGGTAATCCTGCCCCCAAGCTGTTCTGACTGAGGTAACAGTAAAATCTCTTCCAAGGGACTGGACAGGGATGGCTCCAGGGCCAAGTTAAAGGAGAATGAAGGATGGGTAGATTGTTCATACCCGGGAGACCACATTCTTTTGGGACATGTGACCTGAAGGGTTGATTTAATTTGTCTAAAGCTTCAAAGCAAGCTCTCCTGCAGTGGGTTCAGCCAGGAGCACATGCCAAGAGCCAAAGCTAGACTGAAGTAAGTTGCTTTCCCCTTTGGCACTGAATGTACGTAATTTGGAGGGCGGGGGTGGAGGAAAGCTACCTGTTAGCATTTGCTTTCCTGAAAATATTGACTTATAATGAAGAGTGCAAAACACGCCAAAAGAAAAGCCGGGTGGCTTTGTGAGAGAGCAATCCCTAACTTAATGCTTTAAAGAGGGTTGTCCATAGCTACTAAGCCGGAGGCCTTATTTTCTAGCTCCCTACTTGCTGCTCTGTATTCTAGTGTGAAGAAAAGTGGAATTCTGGATGTATATTGTGCAAGAAAGTCCCAGGTCTCTGCAAATAGCTGATATTTTAAGAAACATCTTCATTGAAAATTACATTAGCTGTTAATCAAAATTATCTTCCCTACCTATGGGAATAAGTGTTATGCAAACATACTTAGCAGCTCCTTCCTTGTATGGCAATTGGAACTGTCTTTGCAGGCTGACAATTGACTGCTAGTGAAATCAGCATCCACACTGACTGGCGAAGCGCCACTAGAATTTCCTGTTGGAGGCCATCTTTTGCTTTCTGCCCTGTCTTCCCAAACTTCCAGCTATTTCCCTCCCTCAGGTAGCTGGAGTTATCCTTGAACTTGCTATGCAGCTGAGAAAATGTCCTTGAATTCTTCATCCTCCTGCTTCTGTCTTTCAAATGCTAGGATTACAGGTATGTACAACCATTCCTGGTTTATTCAGTGCTGGAGAGCAAACCCAGGGCTTGGTTACACCAGGAAACCACTCAGTTAACTGAGCTACATGCCCAGCCCTTAAATTGTAGTTTAATTTCCTGTCACTATAACAGAATGTCAACATAAAAATGACACCCCACCCCTTTCTCCCTCTTTCTTTGCTGTTGTTTTTGTGATAGTCTTGTATAGTATGTACTGTCCTGGAACTTGCTATGTACCCAAGAATGACCTTGAACTCCTGATCTCCCTGTCTTTACCTCTGTAAGAGTAATATTATTGGCATATGACTCACCTGTTTCAATGATAAACCTTCTCTTAAAAATTTGCTTCTGACTGTTTCTCTGTACTACATTAAATCTTAAGATTAGGGAAACTGTTTCAGGCTTATCCATCACACTATGAAAAACTAATGGTCTAGAAAATGAGTAGTTTACAGAAATTCTGGAAACACAACCTATTCATGGCAGGGAAGGAAGTGGTCACACGGAGGAAACCATCCTCTAAAAATGAGGAGTGGATAGAAATCCAGGTTCTTATCTTATTGTGTTGGATATTTTGTACCAAGTAGTATCTTAAAATGTTACATTTCCATTGATTTCTCTATTTGTTTATGTTAAGAGCTCCTTGGCCCTTCACTATCCTGATGTAGAAATAAATGCCAGTGTTTTCTTCATCAACTTTAATCAATTTTATGAGATTCATGATAGAGAGGGGAATAGAAATAATACTATTTGGGTGAGGTATCTTCAGTATGCAAATGATGACTTAAAATGGAATCTGGAGAGAGTTTTAATCTTTAGTTGTTGATCTTGGAAAACTGAATAATGGACATAATTTTAAAACAGAAAAGGAATGAAGGCATTTGTTGGGTAATGACCATCTTGTGTTTAAAAGATTGAGAGGGCATGTGTTATCCATCAAAGCTGAATTTCTCAATACTCATAAATTTTCTAGGAACTCTCTATAAATACTGCTGAACATTTGCATCAGATTGGGTGTATGAGAGAGAGGTACCCATGAAACTGAATGTTTCTCAAGTGTGTATTGTACAATTGATTTTACATGTAATTCAGTCTTTCCACTTAAGCATTGGGCTATGTTAGGAACTACATTGATGTAAATATTCTCGTCATTTAAAAAGGATTAAGTATTTTTTTAGTTGAAATTGCCCTAGCCTAAAGATTAAAACCTGTAGGAGAGATTAACCCTGGACTGACGTTGGAATCAGACAGCTAACTGCTCTGGTATAGCTAAGCTACAGCAAATGAAGTCACACATTGATCAAGTCACTCCATGGTAGTTTGAAATAGCCATGTGCTAAAGATCAGGGAAATGAGAAAGGCAGGGGAAAAATTGGAATGCCAAGTTTTCTAGAGACAGAAGCCTGAGTTCAGAGATTAAAAGTCTTTCATTGTTTACTTTTGTGTGTTACTGAGATGATTAACTTGGCTGAAAAGTTCAAGAAGGAGTAGTGATTAGAGATTTAGTATATTAATATTTTTCATGTTTTTTTATTACTGTGGACTACCTGAGCAGATTAAAGGTTTTGCCAGTGTTTATACAAGGAACTAAGTTGCTATGAAGAACAAAAGGCAGAAACAAGTGCTCAAATTGACTGATCCATTTAAAAATTATATTTTTTAAGCGACCTTAGATTGCAGTTGAAGATGGCCAGCAATATAGCATGCAGCACTAACTGGCCTCAAACCCTTTTATGTCCTCCTTCCTCAGCATCCTAAATTCTGAGTTGACTTGTAGCCTTGTCAATTCTGTAGCTGAGCTCCAGGATAGCTATCACTGTATACAAGATGGTAACAGCACAGAAGTTATTTGTGGTGTTTATTTTTATAGTTACTGTAGGGTTCTCAAGCATGAACTTTGTACATGATGTGGTGTTGCAATGTCAAAAGGTTGAACATACCTGTGGCAAGCACGAAACCTGACTCCCAGGCAAATGGACTTGCTTTCATATACAAAATCAGAAGCTTCATTTAAGTTGTCTCATTAAATTTACTAATTAAATTCAGCCATCACACGTAGCTAACACAGGCACGTGCTTTCTGTTTATAAACAATGACACTTTTCATTCAGAAGCCTCTTGCCATTGTTGTCTTTATTTCTGTAGTCCAACTCTCACTCAGTGTTCTAATAATTTTTTCAGACCATTTAAAAATGGTTCTTGATTCCGCTTTCACAAAATTGCCAATTCCCTTTGATTCTTAAATATATGTGTGTGGATAGTTTTCAGCCTATGTTGTTAATTATCGTTCACTGTTAATTAGCTGCACTTGGTACACCATTTTGAACTGTCTACTGCTTCATGATCTTTTGAACCAACTCCCAATTTGTCTTTCTTGATAGACTACCCTCCCTAATTTTTGTTCCCTACTAGCTGTCTTCCATCTTTGCCACCTTTTGATGACTTGTTTTGGTTCTTATACTCAAAACTCAACTCTTTCCTGTACAACAATAATCATAGACACTTTGGATACTTTGAAAAAATGCCATAGATAGTCCTGTTGACTGCAAGGGGAGAATGGTATCCCTTACTCCCTGGGGACTGAAAAGCCAACATGACTAAGATCTGGTATTAGTGAGAGCATGGAAAAAGGGACAGAACATGTCTTCTTATCTTGCATCTATATCAGCAAGAGAGAAAGAGTCCTTTTCAGGCCCCTTACTCTTCATACATGGAGTTATACACTCTGGATATCTTTCTTTGTCCCAGGAAAGAACACCTTGTTTCTCTTTAATGGTACCTGGGCCTTCAATGGTTACTAGCTGTGCGGTCTCTATTTTCCTTATCTGAAACTATAAACTTTCACACCTTCCCAACCCACAGCTTACCCCTGCTGCTCTCAGAATTTTCCTTTCTTATTGAGGAGCTAAATGGAGCAGCTGCCATGAAACCACGTGAAAACAATCTTGTCTTTAACTTTCCTCTAACAAAAATCTCTGTTATTAACCTCACCCAAGCGCTAAAGGTATAGTCAGAATGCAGTCAAGTTCTTTGCAAGAACATCGCAAGAATAGCATTGAACCAGCTCTGGCAGCATGATTGTTCTCCTCTGAAACCCCACGTGTGAGAATTTTACCTGAGCAATTTTCCAAGATCCACTAAGGATTCCCCTCTAAACTCTGCCTAAAATAGAAGAACTATTGTCGCTCAAAGTTCTGCCTCCACATTCCTACCTCAAAGCACATCCAAAAGACTTTATAACTATATGGTCAGTTTTTTTCACAGCAACAGACCCCCTTTTTAGTAGTAATTTTTTTTTGTATTTGTTCTTTTTCTTGCTTCTCTAATGGAGTCCTGACAAAGCCAGCTTAAGGAAAGAGGGGTTTACTTTAATTTACTGTGCCAGAAAATACAGTCTACTAGGATGGCAAAGGGAGAGCAACATGAACAGGAGGCAGTGGTCACACTGCAACCACAGTCAGGAAAGAGAGTGGGATGGACATTTGCCCTCAGCGAGTTTAACTATGTCTTGGTAGTTTAGGCTTTTGATGCCAGACAGGGAAATGGTGCAGTCCAGTTTCAGATGAGTCTTTTCACCACAAACAACCCAGTAATTGATTATATCTCCTGGACCCACCCAGAGTTTTACTTCCATATGACTCCAAATCTTATCAAGTAGACAATATTACCTATAGCAAATAGTGATGATGATAAAAAAAGATGCTATCTTTGTTCTTGATGTATTGCTCTGTAAAACCAGAATAATGAGTTCTTGAATTCATTAATGGTTTGGGGAGGCTAGTCTCTGTGATGTATTTGATATCTCCTGTGAGTCTAGAGAAATAAGGAAAAATGAGTAATTTAGGGGGAAAAGTTTCTGAGCAACATCCCAATCCTACTGATCTGTTAGGGGTTGTTTTGTTTTGTTTGAGGGGTAGTATGGGAAGAAAAATTTCATACTATACTGTTCATAATGTGGGATATTTTCTCTGACAATAACTTTCTTATATCCTTTACCTCACATTTAAACATCCATAAAATGCAAGGAATATATGGTCCCTTTTACAGTAGATCAACTTAAGACTTGAGAGAGAATAAACACACAGTTTTGACTGCTATGTACATCCAAGAATGGGATGAGAAACCTATGTCCTTTCCCATTTGATTGCCTGCTACCTCCTGAAAAGAAAGTAGAAAAGGCAAATTTTTAAAATGCTGCTATAGAATTTTGTTCTATTAGAGGCTCTTTACAAGTTCTGTATTGCAAGTTAACAGAGCTTTAAAATTGTGAACATCATATATGAAATTCCATGGTAGTTTGAAAGAGCACAGGAACTGCAAATCATTGAAACTATTTGTGTATTTGACTTAAGCCTGATGTTCTTGTTTTAATTTACATTTTATTTGTTGAGTACTTATGTATAAGTACTGTATTTCCATCAAATTTACTTTACTACTTTAAATGCATTTCCTTTATTTTTTTCCTTAGTTCCTCATTCCCTAAGATCTATCATCAGAATAGTGTAAATAAAAATGTAATTCAATGATTGTTCAGAACATTATAGGGGCATATTCTTTAGTAAAGTTTAAACAACATAAAGAAAGTTAGAAATATCAGCACCCATATTTAATAATGAATCTAAGTAAGTCATGACTATATTTGTATTCATATGCATTTATTCAAAGGAAACAAAAAACAAAACAAAACAAAACCACGAGACTTAGTTTGTACACCAATGGGTTTTATCATCTTTGGTGTAAATAAAGTTTTAAAAAGTACTAATGTACATGATCAAATTTAATGAAGAATCAGATTTTTGATTCATTTTCTTTAAAAAAAAATACCTAATTCACAAAAATTTGAAATATATTCCTTCAAATCTCCAATTCTAAAATGTTCGAATTGGGAAATGTTGCAGGGCATGTTTATTCCTTATCTAGGGTTGATAGAGTCATAGCATTCGTCCTACTTTATAGGTCTTCTGCTTCACACCAGGTATGACACTCAATGACATGACCACCACTTAACACGTATTTGAGGAAAATACATTAAATAAATCCTGCACAATGACATGAATGGTTATATGTATCAAGTCCCCCCCCCAAAGGCAGGAAAATTCCCCCCCCCGTTTGGTTTGTTTTTATTTTTGGTTCCCCAGAACTTCCAGGGACTAAACCACTAACCAAAGAGTACACATGGAAGGACCCATGGCTCCAGCTTAATATGTAGCAGAGGGTGGCCTTGTTGGACATCAGTGGGAGGAGAGGCCCTGGTTATGTAAAAGCTCCATGCCCCAGTGTAGGGGAATGCCAGGACAGGGAAGCAGAAGTGGATGGGTTGGTGAGCAGCGGCAGGGAGGAGCGGATAGGGGGGCTTCAGAGGGGAAACCAGGAAAGGGGATAACATTTGAAATGTAAATAAATAAAATATCTAAGAAAAAAAGAAGAAATACTTGAAATAGGAAAAAAAAGAAAGGAAAAATTCTTGCTACATTATCCAAACTGGTGTGGAATTTATAGTCCTCCTTTCTTACCTTCCCAAGTACTGAATTATTCTTTATCTTTTCCAGGAATTTTAGAACCTCTGCATGGAAATGCTTTAGACTTTAATATTAGAATAGAATAATAGAATTTGTTTCCAGTGACTCATTTAGATTTTTCTTTCTTTCTTTGACCAAAGACAAAAACATTTTTATATTGCTTAAAAACTGCATCCCATATATTTTTTGAATTTGTTTAAAAATACTATAAAATAATTTTTACATCTCCCCTGGCATGGGGACACATGACAGGCTCCACAGCTTCAAAGCAAGGAAAGCAGTTATCTGTGGTAGGTATTTCTGATCAAGACGAGAAACTCATTAGTGCCAGAAGGAGTAACGTGAAGCAGCAGATAGAGCCCTAAAGGGGAGTGTGCCTTGTGATTTTCTTGTAATTTTATTCTCAATCCTAAGCAATTCATAGAAACTTTAAGCCTTATTAATTATGCAAAAAAGAATAAAGAATAAATTAATAGTGTAATATTTTCTTTTTTTAAGTAATTAATTTTATTAGATATTTTCTTTATGTAGATTTCAAATGTTATCCCCTTTCCTGGTTTCTCCTCTGAAAAAAAAACCCTATTCCCTCCCTCCTCCCCCTGCTCACCAACCCACCCTCTCCCACTTCCTGGCCCTGGTAATTACACAGGCATAAACAGAATATTTTAGAGAAACATTAACTAATATTATGTTAATCTAAGAACTACTTCACAATGCTTAGTTATATTTATAATAGGGGTGATTAAATGTTATCATAATTAATTATTTATATGATTTGAACTTCTCAGACATCATATTTAAATGCCACTAGTATTATGTTCTAGAGCAAAAACAAGAAAAACAAAACAAAACAAAAACAAAGACAAAAACAAAAAACCAAGGGTTATAATATAACCTCTCAACCAACAGGCTTGCAAAGGCCTTAGTAGATTTCAAAGTTTGTCAGATTCTTCTTCCACTGTAGCCCAAGCACTAAAGCAAACCAATTCTGTGCATCTCTGCAAGGATGCATCTCTTGCAGCAGATGAAGCCTTGATAGAGCATAGTTCTATGACTGATGATCTGCATGCTGTCAGCTTTCATGGTACCTTTAGTAGGATCACCTACTGAAGTTGTCTCCTTTACCAGACCAAAGGTTGTTATTCAACAAGAATAGGGCAAACCTTTGTGAGACAGAGGGCTGTTCACGGGAAGCAGACACTCATACATACCTGCACACATATCCCTATGGTGAACAATGAATATGAGGAACCCAAGCAATGACATTCTCTTGTAACATTGGAGTTAACAGGACAGCAAGAAGTAATTAACAGGGCAAATAGAGCTAAGCCAAGTTACTGATTAATTTACAAAACAATTAACTTTCCACTTAAAATTCAAATTAAGATTCTGTCTGCCTTAGGCAACCAATGTTTGCAAATTATAATAGGGTTAGACATTAAGTGTCTTACTTAAAACCAAGTTCAGACCACACTGGGGAAGACTATTATTGGAACAAGCCATGCATGGCTTTCTTGGTTTTCAGTTATTTAAAGAAAATAGACAGAAAATGTTACAACATGTTGAACTAATGTATTTTCAAGGAAAATATGAGAAAATGAGAAGTTGCTCAAGCTTTTATTTCAAATATTTATAGACATTTTATACTTGTAAGGAAATTTGAAAAGCATTCTGTAAAATATCTTCTAATTCAATAGTATTCATTAAGTATATTTTGTAATGGATCCTGAAAAAGGTCTAGACTCCAAGAAATACAAGTCAGATGTTACCTCTTCGTTTTACAGTTTAACATCTACTGAACACAAACTGGACAGTGGGGACCTTACAAACTGTAAGGTTAAATGACCTGTCCTATTAAAACCAATGCACAGAATATAACAGAAATAATATCACCCCATGACCACGCATATGCAATTGAGATTAGCCACTGCTAATCTTCTCCCATGCTTGGGATTTGTCCACATGAAGGGTTTCTGGGAAAACCGAAGGCACTTTTTCTCAAGAGATTCTGACCTTGCTTATTTCCTTATCTTGCCGAGTTACCAGGTTTATCTGACTATGTCTCTGCAGGGGCTAAAGGTGCCTCAGCCTCTACCTTTCCAGCATATCCTAGCACTAACAGAAGGCAGTGGGCTATTATGTCTAAGGAAGTTCCAGGCTTGGGAGTTTGTTGCTCGTTTTGTCAGTAAGTCCTATTTAATTCAGGTTAAATGTATTCATGAGCCAACACATTCTTTTGCCTGTAAGAAAAAAACAAACAAACAAGAAACACACTGTGATAGATGAGAGTAGTCTACCCATCCATCACTAAAATTAAAAAAATAAAAAGGAGTAAAATATTAAATAGGGTGTTCTAAGGAATTTCTAGCTTTTTCTTGGTGAGAATGCCCTTACAAATTGCACAGTGTTCAGTCTGTATATAAGATCAACAGAAAAGGTATGCTTGGCACCCACAGAAATTTCCGGTTCAAACAAGTATTTCTGCTCCTTACCTTTTCTGTTGTGTCACCTTTGATCCTTCCTAAGAGCTCCTGCTTTGAAGACATGTGATTATCAGACCGGCTTCTGAAAATGTCTTTCTTTTTCTAGTAGGCTTAGACTTTCTCACAGTGACGAACATTATTTTATCTCACTCTTTTGTTATCAGACTGGTTGGTCCTGACCTTCCAGGCTGCCTCCAGGTAAAAGTTAGAACAGGTAACGTGCATGCCTTGCTTTTTTCTCAAGTAGCATCTGTGTGAAATATGAGACCTAAAATAGGCCTAAGTGATCATACAGTGACTACTGCATTCTAGAGGTATCAGGCCCCAAAGCTTTAGGCAATAGGCAGCATATGTGTTCTGTGTTCTGTTGGGACTTCCATCTGGATGATGCCAGTGCCAGGTTGTTCTGGTCAGTCCTTTGGTAACGATGACATTGGAGCTGAGGAAAGGACCGAAAGCTACTTGTCTATTACCTATTGTCACCACCATTACGGTTGTGTTATTTCCCACTGTACAGACAATTTTGCCACCTTTTCCTGTATCTTCAGAGCTACAAAACTGGTGCCTAGTTCATGGTAATATCTGAGAAAATATTTGACAAAAAATGAATAATTTAATTTTAAAATTAATCTTATTGTGTAGAAGTTTTGAATCTACTTCAAATGCAAATTATGGCATTTTCCAGCTCTTTTGGGAGTCAACAGTAATCAGAGACACACTTAAAATGATGTTGAGCTCTGGCTCTCTCAGCCTCATATTTACATTTAGCTATTCTCTCTGAAAGTTAAAAAGAATGTCTCAGAAAACCAAAAATTTTACCTCAATGCTCTTTATCTTTTCTAGGGATATTCTGCAAACCAATTTCTTTTTGCTCATTTATTTAAGTTCTCTTTTTCTTCTAAGTCTACCAAACTCTAATTTTCTGTGGCTTGTTATTATTAGACTTACTCTCGTGACTTCTATTTGTTATTGATGAGTGTGGAGTCTGGGCAATACATTATTTGAATAATAAATAATTTCAATATAATGAAAAACTTTTGACTATAGTTGACATTCTTTTAAATTAATCAGAATAAAAATATTTTTAAAAGAATGAAGAATTAAATAAAATATTAATAGTATGTATTTGTAATTATGGGAAATAATTTACACATATGTTTTATGCATTGTCTAATTGAAGACAGTCACTGTGAGTCAGTCACTTGATATCATCTGAGGGTTACTTTTCATTTCTTGTTATTATTTTATGATGTTGCCAGAAATGGAGTTTCACTTAGGAACATTAAAATTCTGCTATATGATAGTCTCAGCTACATCAGCCAATCTTTCTCAGTTTGCCTTGTTGTGATTTTCTCTGAACCCAGAGAGAAAAGGAAATTTCTGCTCCAATGATGACTGACAAGTATATTAGCCAGATATTATCTGAGGCTTCCACTGCACAGGCAGAAAATGGGGTAAAATTTGAAATGGTAGTTTTATTTGAAAATAAACAGAAATTTCCATAGGCTATTATTTACATCTGTGTTTCTTTCTTCTATCAACCAAATTGTTTCAGTTCTCTGCTATATCGATCAATTACTGTTATAATTAGAAATACAAGAAAGGTCTATTTAGATATACTTTGCCATATGAAGAAGGCAGGTAGGGTGAGCAGGAGATGAGTAGCAAGCCAGTAAGCAGTGTTCCCTCTGCACTGGTCTATGTCTCCAAGTCTCTATCTGCCACCAGCTGCTTCTCTGACTTTCCACAGTGGTAACTGTGACCTGAGAATCATAGGGGAGATAAACCTTTTCTTCCCCAAGT
Source organism: Mastomys coucha (assembly GCF_008632895.1). Classification (NCBI taxonomy): domain Eukaryota; kingdom Metazoa; phylum Chordata; class Mammalia; order Rodentia; family Muridae; genus Mastomys; species Mastomys coucha. The sequence goes on from NW_022196894.1 coordinate 85,985,093, forward strand.
AGAGTTTGGTTACAGTGTTTCATCACAGCAACACAAACCCTAATTAATAGCTGTCCTTAATTGTAGGGCTGAAATCACAGTTACAGTGACACTTGTTGTCAAAACACTGGGTAGTATAGAAAATATAAATTCAACCAATGAGTTCATATCTTAAAAACAACAGCAGCAGCACCAGCAAGAACAACACGTCTCCCAAATCCACTTTCTAGCTAAGGAGAGTTTATCCTCACAAATGGTCCCTCTAAGAAACATCTTGCATCAAACACTATTCTAAGACATTGGCTTGTTTGTTCTTTTATCAACTCGTCAAAACTGGATCACCTCATGACCACAAGATAAGCACTGTTCAAAGTCCTGAAGAAGGTACAGTTCCTCCAGGGCCGTTCAGATGTCTCACGGGAAGAATTGTTTATGGTGGGCATGCCTTCCACTGAAATGCACACTTTCCATTGATCATACTTTCCCAGTTTCCCACTCACAAATGCTTGCTAAAACCAGAATGGGAAGGAGAAAAGAATTAAATGGGACCTGTGAGAAGAGTGTTAGGGTCTCTTACTAAGCACAAGGTACCTGTGTTTGGGTTTGGCCATGTGAGATTACATGCATCGTCATAGAAGCCATCCAACCTCAACAACAAGCAGGAGACATAGGTTGTTAAGTGAAGCCTCCCCATTTTTAACACTGCCAACAGTGCTGTTGTTGAATAAACACATGGAATACTTTTGGTTTGGTTGGCTAATATTCAAACAGGTGACCCAGTAACCCCCTCAATTATCAACTTGCATCAAGAAAATTTCTTACATGAGTGGATCTTAGCCTGGCCCATGCTTGAGTTTCCTCATCAACAGGAAGCAGGCTGAACCTGCTCACTGCCTTCATGGAATGTTTTTTATAAGAATTAATGGCCCTGGGAAGGATTTAGATCTTCTTGGATAAGGAAACTATTCAAACAAATACTGTGATTGTAAGTACTGTTTCATGCTGAAGAGTGGTCCTCGCTGTCCCAAACCATAGTGTTTCAGTTTTGTCTATAACAAAAGAGTGGTAAAGAAGAAAGCTATTCAAACTTGTTAAAGTCAACTTTAATAACACACCTGCAGACTGTTTATTTCTAAATCACTTGGAGATGTTTGAAAGGCTTCTGCAGAGAACCTGTATCTGTTTCCTAAAATAGCCTTTGAGAACACATTCTTAGTTGTTTACCAGGTGTTCCTATAATTTCTGAGAGGACCAGATGTACAGTTACAGATAAAGAAAGATTAGGATGTATGCTCACATTTTCTTATGGACACACAGCATACTACTACTTCCTGATCAAAAGAGGCAGAGAATGTATTCCTCATGTCCCCCCCCACTCAATGATCCTATGAACATGGATATCAACATAAGAGAAAAACAGTATTTCCCTTAACAGAAAGGAACATCGTAAGATAAAATCCCATGCAAATATATACATTCTGTGGCTCAAACACACTGCAAGCAGTTTACTAACTAAGCAATGCCCCAACCCCTCCAGAAATTTCTTTGCTCACATATAACTCAATTAAACAGAAGTAAGTCTGCTCACTAATTAAGATAGCCTTTTCCCCAAGACAGTTTCATGGGTCAGACAGGGAAACCTTGGATTAATTGCACTTTCAGTGTCTTAACTGAAAACACCCCCCACCACCAAATTTAGAGGTTTAATAAACAAAATTATTTAGTGCCATTATTAAGAGCATTGTGCTAAATTGCTAATATACAATATAAATGCTTATATATATATATATATATGTATGTATATATACACACATATATATTAAGAAAAAAATCCTTCAAATTTCAAAATATATTACAATCTTAGGAGAAATATAAACTGATGCAATTCATATGCTCTAATACAAACTAAAAATAACTAAGGCTACTAAATATGAGAGAAATAAGACCTCCTCTCAGTGCAATTTATTGTATAGTTTTGAGACTTGGAAACAACAAAAGCTAGTTTATGGATAATCATCAAAGCAGCTATATAAAAATGCAAAATTTGCTTTTCAGTGTGGAGGCTCCCAAATAGAAAGAAAAAGTGTTTCCTCCAAGAGCAAACTAATTAAGGTGTTTGATGACATCTGGTCTTAGAGTCTGTGCGTCCCACAAGACTGACTGACTTCATATAGCAACGGACAGTGACAAGGATCAGAAATGGAGCTATAAATGCAGGGATGAAAAGAAAACCCTTTGATTAAGTAACCTGCATTTCACATACTCATTGCCAATTTTATTTAAACACACCGTTAATTTACATTCATTTTGGAAAACAATTAGCTTGATAATGATATTTTTCCAAGTAACTTTGACTAACCATTGACTCACCATTACTCTTTCCTATCTCCCTTGTCATTAACATGTTTTTATTAGTATTTATTAGTCCTAGCTCTAGAGAAAAGACTGCCACCTACTGAACAATTGCAGTGTCTTCTTGGAGTCAGATTGTATCTCTTTCTCTGACTCCTTGATATAAAGGGAGGTATCATAGTTTTCTCTCCAACCTGGAAACTAACCAGCAAGGAGAGGGATAACTGCAAGTGAGCCAGAGAAGAGCATGTTCTATGCATGGACTGGTGATAACAACATTTGTGATTAGGAAAACTTGTCAAGGAATTTTAAAGGATTGTGATATTCATTAAAAAGAGATTATCATCTCTGTCAACCATGGATGATTGAGGAATGGAGACTTACAGATTATAGGTGTCACTTTTGATATCACCACTCTGGAGACCAAGACTAACCTCTTAACCTCTTAGAGACTCTCTCTCTCTCTCTCTCTCTCTCTCTCTCTCTCTCTCTCTCTCTCTCTCTCTTGTCTGTGTGTGTGTGTGTGTGTGTGTGTGTGTGTGTGTTGTAGACTTTTTCTGTGGATTTTAGCTAATATTGATCCAAGGAATCTAAAGAAGTCTGACTAACACAGGATAGAGAGATTTCTTAGTTTACAAATTTTTATGAACTTCTAAATAATTAGACTCAAATCACGGGGTTTTTTTATAAGGTCAACTGTGAGCATGAAAATACACAGATACTGTTGGTGGGCAAATCCACCAGGATCCATCAACAAGATGCAAAGCTTTGTCAGAGAGAGTTTTGATAAGTTAAACGGTCTTGAGTCTTGGTAGCAATACTATCAGATTTGCATTGCACTGTTGGTTTCTAAGATGATAGAAAAACCTGACTGGACATAGTATCAGAAAATGACAGTACTCTGAATCACACACTAATTTTAAAACCATCTGTTTAACTGTGTAGAGAGAAGGTAAATTCAGTCAGGTGTCTGAAACCCAAGTTACTATAGATTGCATGAGGTAGAAGTAAATTGACATAGAAATACACACAGATGCACACACATGTACACACACATCAGCCCATCGACATGAAATGATTGCACAATATGCCATAAAACTACAAGTTCACTAAGCAATAAATGAACAAAGGGATGTAATAAGTGGTCCAAGCAGACCAGCCTTCTCTCAGTAAGACACAGAAGCAGAATTGCATGCAAACTCAAGAAACAAAGACAACAAAAGGTGAATGTGTTTTTCCCCAGTACTTCTGAAGAGAATGAAACATTGCCACATTAATAGTCACAAAATGATTAGAAGTAGCAACTCTAATCATCACTCACTGCATAGATGGGAAACGGAATAGATCTCAGATGGAAGAGCCAGCACGATGCTGGGGCTGTCTGGGTTCCTTGTGTTCTATTTGGCAAGCAGAGCTTATGATGTCGTAGGATATTTACAGAGGGGACATTGAGCAATAGTGCAGCAAAAAAGCAACCCTGTATCCTTGAGCTGATAAAGAGCCTTCCTGAAAAGGGCAATAACCCTTGAAAGTAGGTTAATATGCCACAGGGTTTTGCTTTAGGGCTTTTATGAGTGGAAACACCTTTAATTAGAGGGAGAAATTGCTGGCAATAGGAGAAAAAGGAATGGGGAAATAGCATGTTTTTTTTTTTTCAAAAAGGCACACCTCTTGGATTAGCACCTTTTATATTAACAAGATATGGCTTTGACCACAGCTTTTCTTCTATACAGTAAAAATACTGAGACTGTAATTTCATGGAAATAATAGTATATACATAAGGCCTGATAATAAGATTCAAACTTTGCTAGTTATTATCACATCAAAATTATTTTCACTTCCAAGGGATAAGAAGTCATATTTAGCACAGTGACAATGGCTATTGTTCTCTCTCTCTCTCTCCCTCTCTCTCTCTCTCTCTCCTCTAAATAGACTCTATCACCACTGGGGTCTCTTGAAACATAGAGTATGGTTACAGCAAGTCACAAGCAAGAAAGGAGGTTTTAGATATTAATTCAGATATTATAAAAAGAAAGACTTCACCTTCCACCTCTGAGTTAAGTGGGTAGAATCAACAAGTACATATGCCAGGGTCAAACTGAGAATGAAAGCTCCCAGATAATAGGAGAAGCCATTAAGGGAGTAAGAGCAATGAGAATGACATAAGATTCAACACAGGAAAGCATTTTGAATTGTATTCAATATAGGAAGAGGGAGGCTAAAAAAGATCCCAAGTGTCCCTCAGCATTTATATAAGAATAACTTACACAAAGATGCTTTGCAATAAAGTATATAAACTTTATTGTAGACAACAAGAGAGTAAGTTCCAATTTTACATTGGTATGACAGAGTCAGGACTCAGAGTAATCACCTCCTTAAACTTTGACAAATCTCTAATACAAATACTTTATGCATTGTCCTCTCCAGTTGTTTTCTTCTTTTAAAAAAGTACCTACTCTCTTAAATATAGTAATCTGAAGTGTACAATTATGTAGCATCATCAGTGTCTCCTGCATGCTCCATTTCTATATCCTATTCAAAGTACTCTCAGAGCTCCCAGGGACTAAACCACCAACCAAAGAGCACACATGGTGGGACTAAAGGCTGCAGCTGCATATGTATAGCAGAGGATGGCCTAGTCGGTCATCAATGGAAGGAGAGGCCCTTGGTCCTGTGAAGGTTCTATGCCCAGTGTAAGGGAATGCCAGGGCCAGGAAGTGGGAGAGGGTGGGTTGGTTAGCAGGGGGAGGGGGGAGGGAATAGGTTTTTTTTTTTTCCATACAGGAAACCATGAAAGGGGATAACATTTGAAATGTAAATAAAGAAAATACCTAATGAAAAAAAGAAAGATTTGCATATCAGAGAACTACAAATATACCACTTAGCTCCACCATTTCTTCTGAGAAGAATATTTTTCTTATTTGCAGCTTGTGTAAAAGTAAATTAAAATTTGACAAATTAAAATTTAAGACAAATACAAACTTGTCTTTAAAAAAATCCCACACTGGGGTGAGAGTAGTCAATAAAAAGCTTGCTGCACAAGCCTGAGGGCCAGAGTATTGATTGCAGAACACTCTGAAGAGTCAAGTGGGCATGGAGGCTGCCTGTATGCTCAGGAGGTAGAGACAGGGGATTTCCCTGGGAAAGCTAACTAGCTTGGTTCAAGGAGAAGCACAGCACAATAAGAAATGGAAAGAGTTATCAAGGAAGAAAGTGAACACCAACTTTGGCTCTCTATGTACATATATGTGCGTAAGTATGCATCCCCCACACATGAACCTGTACATATCTGAACATACGTATTCATACATATCACATACATATACATGCAGAAATAAAATAAATAGAATCATACAGATAACAATTGACAAAGCTTGAGTGTACTCACTTTCCTCATTATTTCATACAACCTGTATAACCTGTTCACACTGTTTCCACCTGTTTATACTGTTTCCACCTATTCATTCTGTCTACCTGTTCACACTGTGTCTACCTGTTCACTGTGTTCACCTATTCACACCACACCCAGTTGTTCATACTACATCCACCTGTCCACACTGTTTCTACTTGCCCACATTGTGTCCACCTGATCATACTGTATCCACCTGTTCACAGTGTCCACCTGTTCACACTGTGTCCACCTGTTCATACTATATCTACCTGTTCACACTATATCCACCTGTTCACACTGTGTCCACCTGTTCTCACTATATCCACCTGTTCACACTGTGTTCACCTGCTGACACTACTTCCAAATGTTCACATTATATCCATTTGTTCACACTACATCCACCTGTCCACACTGTGTCCACCTGTTCACCCTATGTCCATCTGTTCACACTATGTCCATCTGTTTCAATGTCCTTGGAATACATTAGCTCATGTCAACATAAGAAAGATTAATAGCCAAGGAAAGGGTTTATGATGTTTAAACAGCAACAACAATAATGTGGTCAGGTAATTTTCCATCATTAGGTTCCTTAGTACACTAAGAACATTAGAAAACAGAGTTTTTCTGATCTTTATTCATGTTTTTTATTCATCTTTTCTCATGTTCATGAGAAAATCAACTAACCAATATTCTATCATGATTTGTCAACCAGTATAATCTGACCTTTGTAACTCAAAGTCAGCAATGAAATGCAGGAATTAGGAACTGGGAAATTATTTTTCCTCTTTATATCAACAGACATCACAGGCTTGTGGTTTTACTTCTCACTGCTTGTGGTAGGAGCTTCACATTGGTGTGTTGTGTTGGGGTCAAGGTGTGGAGTGAGAGTCATAAAACACTGTGTACACATGAGTTACAGGAGATGTGTACCAGGTTTTATAGCGTGGTCTGCATTTGCGGAGACATAGGAAAATAAAATTTAGTATCTTAAAATCCTAAATTAAGGGCTAGACATGTGGCTCAGTGAACAAAGGATTTGCTATGCAAATGTGAGGACCAGAATTTGGATCTCTAAAACTACATAAAAGCCATGCTGAGGTGGCAGTTGCCTATAATTCCAGCACCAGAGAGGCAGAGATAGGGACTGCCCTGACAAGTTGGCTAGGAGACTAGACTGAATCCATGAGGTCTGGGTTCCATGAGAGACCCTGTATCAATAAATAAAGTATACAGGAATCTAACATGATAAGCCAATTTTGGGTCTCTACTCACATGAGCACATGCATGCATGTATGAGATCATACGCATTTAAACATATGTGCATGTGTGTGCAAAAGCACACACCTTCTATCTTTCATCTTCCAGGGCTACGCTTTCACTCTGGGAAACCAGTGAAGCACAGATTTAGAAAAAAATGAGAAATTTTCCAATAGAACCTAGATTGGAGTTTTCACATTTTTTTTCCCAATAAAGTCCATGGGTCAGGGCATAGAAAGTGCAGGAGATGCACCTTTGCTAGGCAGCACAGTAGAGCTAGCCCTGGTGGCAGTGGTGCCTGTGAGCCAGCCCTGAAGGAATAAGCCTGGGAGAGCTGCCCCTGCCCCTCATTTGCCAGCAGTGGCATCATCAAAGGAGAGATGCCCTCCCTTCCCTTACCCCTCACCACATTTAGAAGACCAGAGAGCTGGCCTTGCGGTCATGAGAACAGGAGAGGTGCAGCACTTGTGACAATAGGCCCTGCACCTCACCTGAAATCCATAGTAGAGTTGGCCCTGGTGTCCTGGAGTCAGGTGAACCATCTCCAAGGCTATAAGAGTGGGAAAGCTAGCCCCGCCCCTGCATTGGCTGAGCCAGCCAGGACAGTGCTGGAGAGCTTACCCTAGTTGTGTGGGTTCTAGAGAGCTGACAAGCTGATTAACTCAGCCACCACTAAGGCTCAGATCCAGGACTTTGAATTGGCCCACCCCAATATCTACCCCACCTATGAATTGCTGGAGAACATGAAGGGGCCAGTCCTACATATCCATACTGCAGGATCTCCATGACACAAGGCAACAACTCAATATTCAAAGGGGTCCTGGTAGGGATCCAATATTGATAGTGTGGCAGAATCCACGGTCCTCAAACCAGACCAGTGTCTCATTGCAACCAACATTTGTAAGTAAAGATATGTGGATAAAAAGAGTATACTGTGGGACATACTGTGTCATGAGATTTGTTGCTGTTATTGCTGTTGTTGTGTTTGTTTGTTGGATTTCTTTTTATTTTCTTGGGAGGGGGTTGCCAGGGCAGTGGGCTAATATGAATGGACTGGGAGATGAGTGGGATTGGTATGTGTGATCTGAAATTCACAATCAATAAAAATTGTTTTAAAGTGCAGGAAAGAACTGATAAGTCTCAGTCAAATTAAGACCCTTTGCTGGCAACTCTTTATTTCATGACCTAAATTAAAAGGTCTCTAAATTATTGAAAATTTTAGTTAGTATCATAATAAACTGATTATATAACATCAAAAATTGGAAGAAAAAGAGTGCTCATAACAGCTGTCACCAATCTGCTGCTTGGATCCAGGAGGTCATGACTTTTGAGAACGTGCTCAAATATTCTGTGGCCCAAAACATCTCAATTTCAGAAAGAAACACCCAAACATTTTGAGAAATGTAGTTGAATACAAGAATACCCTGAAACTGAGGCTATGCTTTTCCCCCTAAGGTGATACTGTGAGCATATGTAGTCTTTTCTGGAACCTTCTGCTGTAAAAAGTGAAAATTCTTTTCCACAGAATATTTTTTCCAATGGAGTGGTCTACGCCCAAGGTGAATGCACTCTAAGGTGCCCTGGCATGATGTCTTAGTTATATTAACATCCATCAACAATAAACTGTTAGCAGAGGAGCCTTGTACATGTTGATATGAATAGAGATGGCCATATTTGTTTAAGGTAGGACCACCTTTTAAACGTGTTACAGAAGTAAATGATGAAGTAGCTGGATGCATCTGTGGAATCAAGCTTTCTGATTATTGGGATCCACTGCTGACCCTAGTAAGAAACTATTTATTCTACATGAGATTCTTGTCTCTACCAAGAACAAAATTTAATTAAGAAGACCTTGTTATATGCTAAATACTTCCAAAATGCTTCCTTCCACCAATTATCACATTTATGTCAAGCCCAAAATAGCAAAATTATCATTTAAAAGGTGAGAGAAATTAACTAAAGTGAAGTGTCCTTTCCAAGTTATCAGAGCTAGACAGTAACTCAAAATGAGACCTTTGCATCCAATGGAGTTGTCTTTATTATGCTGACTTCATGATAAAGTGAGCTAAATCCATTGTGCTCAAAATATGAGTTCTGGACAACTGTTTCTCATTTAAAGGTGCTCAGCACCACTTCCCTTAAGCAAAGGTACATCAGCTATCTCCGTGCAATGTAAAACTTTTTGTCACATTTAACATGAACAATTAATGGAGTATATCATAATCTTTGAGTTTATTCTAGATTTATATTCTGAATATAGACACACATTTTGTGTATGAATCCATGTAGGTCATTTCATTCACATACATACATGCACATATAGATAGGTATATGTGCATTTGTATGGATATGTATATATATGTGTGTGTGTATGTATGTATATGAATTCTAAGCAGACATATTTTTGTCTTTTTGTCTTAGCATCCTCTCAGACAAAGAAAAGAAGAACACTGCCATACGGAAATCGATAGATATTAACACATTAGTGCTTTGAAAATTTCTGTATAGTCAAGCTCATTTGATTAACATTCTCTTAATTACAAAGGCAGATAGCAAACTGATAGCTGTTCAATTCTAAAATTTTTGACACTATGTATATATTTATATCTTATGCAACATAAAATTTTAGTATTACATTTACTATAAAATGATAATTTTAGTGTATTTTACTTAATATAAATTTGCACAAATAGATTATTTTAACAAGTGAAAAAATATTTTATTATTTTGTTATTTCTGTAAGAAAATAATAATAATAACAAAATACATGGAGTCAGGATATAAGAGACACTGTAGTTCTTTCTAAAGAAAGTTTTAAGGGTGGTACCTGAAATGAACGTGTGAAGAGATAGCTTCCCAGAAGTTACAGTGATGGTTAAATACTTATGTTATCCACTTCTCTTCCTGTCTACTAGAACACCTTCTGCCATTCCTGTAATTAAGTAGTTAATGTCTGCTCCTTTTAATTAGTGGGAGTTTTCCTTAATAAAGACACTTAATTTTTAGCCACATTAAGCGTTATCTTTACCTCTCTTACTCCTGCTTCTCTACCTTTCCTCTTGTCCCTTTGTTCCCCCTCTCTCCCCACTCCCTTCCCCCTTTCTCCATGTGGTCATGGCCAGCCCCTACTTCTCTACTCTCTCCATCTCTCTGCCTTTCTCTGCCTCTGCTACCTTCTTAACTCCCCTCCCCATGCCCCAAATAAACTCTATTCTATACTAAAAATAAAGAGTTATATTTACAGTTGGCTTTATTGTGTATAACATGACTCATAAATAAGTTTTTTTTTTTAATTCCTTGTACTGTTTTCTGTCCAGAACACTAAGCCATTCTTCCAATCATGAAAACTGCATTGCTTTGGAGGGTAAAAGACCTAATGAGAACTTTACACTGAACTGTAGAGAGGACTCAATAGGTAAAGCAGTTGCTAATCAAGACCAAAGACAGGAGTTGTAATTCTCACTTCACCTAAACCTAGCACTGTCATGAGAGTCTATAATTCCGATACTTCTTCTGTGAGATAGGTGGCAGTAGGAAAGACTATCTGGAAGATTCTCATCTATACAGTCTGGCATATTTTGTTGTGAACAATAAAGGGACCCTGTCTCAAACAATATCAGAGATAAAAACTAACAGCCAAGGTGCCATACACACTCTGTAGCATTCAAACACCTACACTTACACTCACACATGTATACAAGCACATACATCACACACTGAGAAATTTGGGGTTAAAGGGTGCAATAAAAACAAATATATGCATTTTGTCTAGAATTAAATTTGTTACAGAACTCTGTCAGTTCAATTTGAAACATGCTCAGGATTTAAATTCTTTGTTTTCTTAATTGCTAACAGATGAGCAGACACATTGATGTGATTATAGATTAGTAGAGAACACTATGGAAGAAATAAAAGTCAGTTATCAGCACATACTTTCACAGTTCAAGGACTATCCATCACTCTGGAGGTCAAGACAGCAGGAGATTAAAGTAGATGATTACATTACTTTACAAGTCAGAAGATTGTGATGAATGCATGCATATTTCTCAGCTTACTTTCTAACTTATAAATTTCAGGATCCCTTTCTGACGGAATTGATTCACCCAAAATTAAACAGGCTCAATGTTTAATTGATGATGATGTCTGTCAATGGTGACAGATATGATAATCTTCCATCATCATACTCACAACTACATTTCGTAGGTGATTCTACAAGTGGTCATGCTGGCAGTTGACACGAACCATCCCACATATGGACATTATGGAAGACTGACTCTGAAAACGGACTTTTTCAGCTTCATTATATTTTTATGTGACTACTGCTATATATGCATGCCAACCAGACACTAAGCAAAATATCTTTCAAAGCACATCATTGCACATCCTTAAGTTGCCTCAAATATTTTGCTTTTAATTTCTCTCATATAAAATATATGAAAATCTGGTGAATTGATACTCAGCTTCCATTCACAGTAATCTACACAATTCAATTTACCTTGGATTTTTTTTCAAACCATTCTCTCTGGAGCAACTGGTTTGTGGATTAATATGTTTGCATCATTGCTGAAGTAAAATGTAAACTCTTCAGTAGCTGAAATTCACCATTCATGGTTCATACATTGTATTCAGAGGACCAGGTGAACCAAATGCTGGGGAGTCATGCTCCCGTGCTATGAAGCAGCCTATGATGTGGGAGTGGGTAGAAACCAGCTTCAAGACTTAACCAAGGGGTGCACAGCAGTTTTGTAGTTAGCCTTGACAACAATATTAAATTATATTTAGTTAAAAATTCATTTGCCTTTTGTCTTTTTTAAGATTAAAATTAACTGTATGCCTGCTTTTATGTTTATGTGTGGGTACATGCACATGAGTGCAGTTGCATGTAGGAGCCAGAAGAGGGGGTTAAATAGCTTCCTTTATCCACAGATAGTCATAAGCTCTTTAAGAGTAGTGAGTGTTTTTTAGTAGCTGAACCATCCCTACAGTCTCCTCTTTATGTAATGCTGTCCTCAGGTTACTCGTCAATACCATCACTGTACATCAGAACCAGTAATGTATAATCATTGCTAATAGTTCTGGGATCCCTATGGATGTGTGGTTCTTATCCTTAGTCAAGTCTTGTTTTATCTGCTTTGCATTATGGGAGATATTGAATATAATGGACATTTAGAATTGCAATTCTCACCTGCCAGGAATAAAGACTGATTATTAATTCATATGTCTTCATGTTTTCTATTATGGGGCTAAAACTTACCTACCAAGACAAATAGAATTTCCTGAAAGAACAAAATCTTATTTTTTTATTTAGATCACATGACAATGCTTAATTTGTTGTATCTAAACATATTAAAATTAAAGAAGAAAGTATGAACAATCATCTGTTTTTTAGTAATATTAAAAATTATGTTAGCCAAGTTATGCTTCTCTCATATTGACTCCAGAGTCTACTCTGTTAAATCAAAGCTTCAAAATGAATGGTAATTCATAGCCTGAAGTTGTGTAAGAAACAGAGAAATACGAGGAAGATGTTAAATATTATTCTACAAGTTGGAGAAATAGCTCAGTGGTTAAGAGTAGATATTGCTTTTGCATAGGACCCCAATTTGGTTCTCAACAGCCATTCCAGGTGGCTCACAACTACCTCAAACTCCAGGTGCAGAAATAATAGATGCTTTCGCCTCCAGTGGCTTCAGCACCCATGTGCACATACCCGCACAAAGAAATATAGTTAAAAGTTGTACAATGAGTGTTTAAAGTTATACTAAATTACAGCCCATGGCCATTTCAGTTTTCTGTTAAGTCTTCTTCACTTAATAGAATGAGTTTTCCCAAAGTCAAAACCTTCCACACAAAAGGGACAAGGGATGTATTCTTAGAACATCAACAGAAAAGATTTTTTTTTTCTACTTGTCATGGGTAGATTACCCATGGGAGTCTCTCGTTCCTCTTTCTTAAGTCAATTACTTAATTTTGTCCCTGTAATTATTTGTCTTTGTCAATTCACATCAAAACAACATAGCTACAGGGAGTTATCCTTGGCTGTACAGCTTAATTAAGAGTCTATGGGTAAAGAATCTTGTTGTCAGGCTTTATCCTGAAGTCCAATTACTGGAAAACAAATGTTTCTGGACAAGACTGTGATTTTTAGTGCAATGAATCAATCAAACTTTCCTGGAAACAGCTTAACAGTTTAAGGTGGTTCAAAATGACTAAGCCATTATGGCCATGGGATAGATGTTTTTCAAAGTATATTCATTTGACAGGAAGTTAGTCAAGGTTAATAAGTGATGTATGGTTAAAGACCACATACTAATCTAAGGCCTTCTAGGGATAATTTCATATCTCGTGTGTGTGTGTTTAAGGTACAGTGAGCTTATTTCTGTCTAAAGAAAATTGTCTCAAGCTTATTAAGTTGTCTTAAGAAAGCTATTTTGGGCTTGTACCATAGTAAGAGCCAAGATTTTAAACTCTACTAAATACAAAACAAACAAAAAGACTTTATATATTTATGTTCATTTAAGAAGGTACTAGTAGTGATGTATTATTTTGAAGTATACAGTTAATATGTTTGGAGTTATTTAAAATTTATATTGAGAAAAACGTATGTATTTTCAGTATTGCTGTAGACGAGCATCTACATAAGACTGTTAAATTGATTGTTGTTTTATATCAAACAACTTTTATAATACTTATTTTTATTGTTATAATATTTTATAATTTTAAGGAATATGACAAAAAAAGATATTGTAGGCATTGAAGGGGGGGTCTCTGGGAGAAGTGGGGGTACAAAAGGGAAACAAGAATGTGATTTAATTCTATTTACTTAAAATATGTTTTTAAATGTTTACAAATTCAGATAAATTGAAACTATGTAACTTTTCTCATCATAACACAATAAAAGTTTTTAAAAAAACAAAAAAATAAAAATTAAAAAAAAAAAAAAGAAAGCTGACCTTCATACTGAAGTCAGATTGAGGAAAATTTAATACAGCTTGGTATTTCCAGAGTCCAATTAGAACTTTCAAATCATAGAATTTTTTAAATTCAAGATTAAAAGAAATGTCTGATTTTTCAAAGCTTAGCCTAGTCTTATAAATATAAAAACTAATGTAGAGGCAAGGGAAAAGCAATTATGTAACAAAAATAATCTTAAACATCAGTTACTAATTTTGATTTGACTATGATAGATTGGGATTCAGGGGAAGAGCAATCCTCTCATCAGAAACAGCTCAATCAGCTGAATTAAGCCACGGAATCTGTCTAAAAGCACTGAAGAATGACCACAGTGGTCAAGACTTGACAGTGTCTCAGAGAATAGAGGAAATCTTTCAAGTTTCTGCCAGTGCCATTTTTACACTCAAGTTATTTGACAGTTCACAAGAGGAGTGGACATAAGGCAAAGAAAATCCCAAACAAACAAAAGCCGCGAAACAAACACAAAAACAAACAAACAAAATACTGGTGTTGAAAGACTAAGAACAATTTCCAAACTTTTATATTGAAAAACAAAGATACTCAGAACAATGGACATGAGCAGTTGCAGCCTAGAATCTCTGGAGAAGAGAGTCCCAGTGAGGGATTATCAGGCCATGTTGACTTGTGGGAATAATGTATGGGATTATTTTAATTGCCTTCATCAATATGAGAAGATCCAGCCTAAAATTGAACACAACCACTTTAAAGGCTGGACCCTGACCTATGGACACGTGAACAAGGCTAGCTGAGCACCAGCAAGCTTTCACGTCTTCATTTCCCTCTGCTCCTGACTATGGATGAAATGACTAAGTCTTTAAATTATTTTCTTCTACAAGGAAGATGGCCAATATACCCTTGGGCAATGCAAACCTCTGTAAAGAACATATGATGCCAGCTATGCGGGGGTTGGGGTGGGGGGAACACAGACAGAGATAGGACTGCAGAGATAGACAAGCATTTCCTGGGCACAAAGAGAGGACTTTGTAGACAAAAGGAATAGCATGAAAGAGGAAAGTTTCCAAGATGGAAACTTCTGGGGTGGCAGCGCCTTCCTGCATTTGCTGGATTCATTGCTGCTGTTTTGCCACCGGAAGCCCTTTCTGAGTGTTATCAGTCTGTGGGATGGAAACCAATGAAAGTTACCTTCTCTTTATGGGTCTGATTATTCATCACTACACCCTGCTGCAGCCTAGCCAGAAGACATGTGGCTGCTCATTATCACTAGTGGAAAGACAAAAGGGGGAGGTGTATCAGATTAGTTAATTAAACATCCTTGGCTGAAGATTGGACAGTGGGAGGAAGTTAATACTAATGGCGAAAAGGAGCCTGTTCGATTTAATGAAACTCTTAGTCTTGGCTTCCCCCTGACTCTACAAAGAGATGAGAATTAGGCTTTAATTGCCTTTTTAATAGTGTCCCATCTGACATAAACTCTTGTACACTTAATTCAGCCATTAAAAGTTTTAATGTATAGAAGATGCTAAGAAAGTGCACTCATTTGATCTTCAGAAATTGGTTTGTTCAAATAATGTAAAATATGAAAATAAAAATTACTGTAAGAGACCTGTTTTACATTGAAATCTGTAATGCTGCCACAAAGAAGAAATGAAAAATTGGCACTGATTTCTCAGCTGTGTGCACAAAACAACAATAACAACAACAACAACAACAACAACAACAACAACAACAACAACAAAAAAACCTTATTATTTTTATCCAAATTTTGGGTTTGCAACCTCATAGGAAGAACAATATCAACCAACCAGAAGCCCCAACGTTCTCAGTGACTAAGCCACCAACCAAAGAGTACACGGGGGGCGCGGGGTGTACCCATGGCTCCAGCTACACATGTAACAGAGGATTGCCTTATCCAGCATCACTGGAAGGGGAATCCCTTGGTCCTGTGGAGGCTTAATGATCTAGAATAGGGGAACAAGAGGTTACTGAGGCAGGAGTGGGTGGGCAGGTGGGGGAACCCTCATAGAGGAAAGGGGAGGGAAGAGGGAATAGGGGGCTTGTGGAGAGGAAACTGGGAAAGGGATAACATTTGAAATGTAAATAATTAAAATAACCAATAAAATTTAAAAAATAGATTTTCAAATAAAAAATTAAATTACAGGGTAGATACCAATTCAAAAGTTAATAAATGATAATGTCATGGGCCAGCAAGATGACTGAGTGGTAAAAGCACTTGCAGCCAAGTCTTTGATCCCCAGAACCCAGATGGTAGATGGATAGAATTTTCTCCCCCCGATGTCTTCAGGCAGCCACATACATTCCACTGACTATGTTCCCCTCTTAACAGATATGCAGTTATACATATTAATAACTTTTGTTATTTATCACTCGTATTATTTATTAGACTTATCCTCTAGGTTAGTTGCCTTTCAACAGCACTTTCTAGAATGTTGAATATACCCCTCTCCACTTATGCTAACGTTTATACTCACCAACCCAGTAGGAATCATTATGCCATTAGTCTTCCCTCTTCACTGCTCTATACCTGCTAACACAGCTAGGCTTCTAAAAGTTATTTCAATATGTTTCATCCTGCATCCAATTCTTCTAGAGTTCCATCATCAATCAGATAGAAAAGAATTTGTTAACATGACAGATATTGTGGAAGTCTTCAGGGAAGCAGAACTAAAGGAATATTGTCACATGTAACTGGACTCTGGGGCTACACCCTGAGTAGTGAGTGCTAGATAAGTTAATAATTTTATACTGTAGTGTATACTGACTGAGACATAGTGTGCATGTTAATAAACTGATATGACCTCTGGGTCCAACCAGAAGTCATGATAATCAAAAGGTAGATGAGACCACTTCCAAAACAGCCTTCATTCCACAGTGAATTATTTTCTTATAGGTGGACAGATCTATTCCACAATAGGAAAACAAAGTTCACTATTGAAAGTATATGAATGTTGGCATTTCTTTTCATTATCAGGCATCACAAATGGTGTGTGGCTGATCAGGTTATTCTTTAATTTTGTTGACAATGGAGTAGCTTCTTATATTGGATTGTCTTTTGGATTCACCCTGGTGGGGGTTTTGGTTGGGCATGGTTTTGATGCAGGCAATTAGATTCAGAATCTTGTGTCACTGAGATATGTTCCATAATAATATGTTTGTATTTTAAATGTTTTATAATTTAAAAATTAAGTTACATATTTATTCATTAATTCATTGTGTGCATGGGTTCATGCATGCCCAGCTAACATGTGGACATCAATGAATGACTCAAGGAAACCCCAGTGTAGTTCCTGGGGATTAAAATTAAGTCATCAACTCTCACAATCAACATCTTTACACACTGGTACCTAAATGCTTTATAATTTTATGCTAAACACAAGTTGTTGAATTTGTGAAAATTAAATATACCTATGCATACATGTCATTTGAATAGATGCATTATATCAATATACTCAATTATATTTGTATTCTGTTGCCAGAAATATAATTAAGAGGTATTCTTTAATCTTGGTAATGTGGGTATAGATCCTGTGATCAGAGGCAAATATAACCAAATTATATAGTCACTAACATTTTTCTCTGGGAGACTTCTATGTCCTGAAGCTAAAAGTGCAGGCCTAGATCATCATCCCAAAATAATTTTTTCTCTAATTCTCAGGTATTTCCATCTTTTTTATTATTATTAGATATTTTCTTTATTTACATTTCAAATGTTCTCCCCTTTCCTGGTTTCCCCTCTGGAAAAAAAACCCTATTCTCTCCCCCCTCCACTCACTAACCCAACATCTCCCACTTCCCAGCCCTGGCATTCCCCTACACTGGGGCATCCATTGAGCCTTCACAGGATCAAGGACCTTCCCTCCCATTGATGACGACCAACTAGGCCATCATCTGCTACATATGCAGCTGGAGCCATGAGTCCCACCATGTGTACTCTTTAGTTGATGGTTTAGTCCCTGAGAACTCTGGAAGTAATGGTTATTTCATGTTTTTGTGCCTCCTATGGGACTGCCTTCCTCTTCAGCTCCTTGGGTCCTTTCTCTAGCTCCTTCATTGAGGACCCTGTACTCAGCCCAATGGGTGGCAGTGAGCCTCCACTTCTGTATTAGTCTGGCCCTGTCAGAGCCTCTCAGGAGAAAGCTATATCAGGCTCCTATTAGCCAGCACTTGCCAGCATCCACAATTGTGTCTGGATTTAATGATTGAATATGGGAAGGATTCCCAGGTGTGGTAGTCGCTGGATTGTCCTTCCTTCAGTCTCTGCTCCATATTTTGTCTCTGCATCTCCTTCCATGTGTATTTTATTCCTCCTTTTAAGAAGAATCGAAGTGGAAGTATCCACCCTTTGGTCTTCCTTCTTCTTGAGTTTCTTGTGGTTTGTTGATTGTATCTAGAGTATTCTGAGCTCCTGGGCTAATATCCACTTATTAATGAGTGCATACCATGTGTGTTCTTTTGTGATTGGGTTACCTCACTCAGGATGATATCCTCCAGATCCATCCATTTCCCTAAGAATTTCATAAATTCATTGTTTTTAATAGCTGAGTATTTCAATTCTTAATGCCCATACCCTCTGTGTAAATTTTCATGCTATCCTTAATCAAATAAAAACATTTCTCTATTCTTCATATCTCAGGTCTGGTTCTCTTGGAACCAAAACATATGTCTGCAATTTTCTATGGACAAGGCAGGCTCATTACTGCCCCCAGCTGGTGGGATTGCAAACTGGTACAACCACTCTGAAAATCAGTTTGACGGTTCCTCCAGAAATTAGACATATTTCTACCGGAGGACCCAACTATACCACTCCTGGGCATATACTCAGAAGATGCTCCAACATGTAATAAGGACACATGCTCCACCATG
>NW_022196894.1:86004432-86016932 GCF_008632895.1 Mastomys coucha
TAACTAATACCCTCAGAGCTCCCAGGGTCTCAACCACCAACCAAGGTCTGCACATGGTGGGTCTGATTATTCTGGCAGCATGTATATAGTAGAGGTTTGCAAATTTGGTCATCAATAGGAGGAGAGGACCTCGGCCCTTTGAAGGTTCTGTGCCCCAGTGTAGGGGAATGCCAGGGCCAATAAGTGGGAGAGGGTGGGGTATCAGGCATGGGGAGGGAGGCAACAGGGGTTTGTTCTTATTGTTTTTGTTTGTTTGCTTGTTTGTTTTTTGGAGGGGAAACTGGGAAAGGAGAAATTTACATGTAAATAAAATATCTAAAAAAAAAAAAGAAAAGAAAAAGAAAAGAAAAGCAGAGGCTTCATTCTTTCCAGAGTATTATGAACAATATCTTTCTTTCCTTCTCAATGAGATAAGGGCCACACTGACAAGGCATGCTATCATCTTCCAGTATGCTTTCCTAATATTACCTCTCTGTGCAGTGTGCTCACATTGCAACTTTACATTCTGATTCAGTAATTCTGATCACTTAACCACCCACCAGATTATTGCTACTCTCAGACAAAGATGTAATGAGCAACCTAAACTATAAACACAGGATATCTGGATGAACTATTTTCAGAAAGTCTTTGTTTTTCAAATATTGAATCCTATGTTTTCAGTGAATAAAATTTGGAAAGAGTTCAAGAGATCCTACAGCATGCTCTATGATACTTATTGAAATCTTCAAGATTGGATGTTTGCCCATCACCTGAACATTGTACAAAAGGGCAAAGTTCTTAGTTCATGCTGGCCCCTTTCCTAAACCTAGGAAGTGAATTGGAGAGGCTTTGATTCTTCTGCAGTGGATGGAGTTGAGCAGGATTTGTGAACCTTCTTAGACAGTGCAACCTAAGCAGATTATCTTGATAAAATAGAGTAGCCTCTCTTTGGTCAAGTGCATGGTTTATAAATGTTATCTAGCATTTGACAAGGAATTTGAATTTGCCAAGTGCAAAGACTAGTATATATATGAACATAGTAAAGATGATAGAAATGATAAAAATAGTGTTTTAATCCTTCCTGGCATCATAATATAGGTGGCTTAATCTTAACATTTTCTACCACTAGGGCTTAGACAGATGAGCCAGTGATTAAGAGCATTTGTTCTTGCAGATCAGAGTTCTCTTCCTGGCTCCCACAGGGTGACTCTCAGCCCATCTAACTTCTATGGGAACCAGGCACACATGCAATGCACATACATAGGCAAAACACTTATACACACAAAATAAAACAAATATATCTAAAAAAACAAAGAGACATTTTCTACCATTGAATTCCAGATTGGGTCAAATATCAAATTTTATTTTCCCTGCCATCTTTACCTAGATATTCTGATTCCTTAGCTGATTTAGTTTTCTTATTTTTAAGGAATCTTACCATTTTATTATGGATGGAAATTTACAACAGGTTTTATGCAAGCAACTAAGTACGCTAATACTGGATTACATTATACTCTGCTTGTTTCTAAGGCAGGATTTCAAGGACAACTTTACTTGCAGATCAGTCAGAGTCCAAGGTGTTAACAGAAACAGAGGCTACCACAGTCTCCTGACCTCAGTCTACTTCACTGGAATTCTAAAAGCTTTTGAACTGAGATACATAGGGGAAAGCATGGCATTGTATGAGATTGTTAAGGAACGTTTGCTGATGAGATGGCTTAACAGGCAATAACACTTGTCAATAAGCTTGAATTCAGGACCCAGGAGATTCTTGTAGAAAGAACAAACTAATTTCTATAAGTTGTCCATTGACCTCATGTTCTCTCTCTGTCTCTCTGTTCCTCTCTCTCTCTCTCTCTGTCTCTCCCTCTCTCTCGCTCTCTCTCTCTCTCTCTCTGATTTTCCCATCCAAAATCAAAGTAAATAAAGTACAAATTAAGATGCAATATGAAATATGTTTGACTGTTCCAACTTTAAGACTGAATAATGCCCTATATTTAGTATAGAAAAGAAATCTGTGCATCACTTGGCTCTGACTGTTGCTGGATAGGAACTTGCAGTCTGGGATACAGTGGTGTATGTTTGCATTCCAGAACTTAGATGACTTAAACAGAAGAAATGCATGAAGGCTAGTCTAGGCTCCTAGTAAATCCATCACTGCCCTGAGCTATGTGGAAAGACTGTCTTAAATTTAAAAAGGATTAAAACCATGATAAAATTATCACATGCAAAAGTACATTCTTGATAAGTGCATATCAATGTTGAATGATTCAAACTAAAGGAATAGCATTCTGTATTTTAAACATGAAGAAAAATAGGTATATTTTCACATAGTAAGATATTCAAGGGACATTTAGTATTTCAGAGGCATTCACATTGCAAAGTTTGACATTTTCTGTATATCTATAAAACTAATCCAACAAGAAGACTGTAATCATGTTTTCTCATTGTCGTATGACCAGTTTGATGCTGTTAAAGACACATTAGACAAAATCAGTCAGATGATGCCTTTGTCTTCTCTTACAGTCATTCCTCTGCTGTGATTCATGTGTACAATAAATATTTGTTCACCAAGAAGGGGAATCTGAGCAAAATAATCAGCAATAGAAGAAAGTAAGGCTTTGAATTATCAAAGATGTTGGAAGCAAATATTTCCCCCAAGTTCCAGATACACAGAAAACAAACGAATGAGCAAACAATGAATAATTTGTAAAGTGTTGAAGTTCCAGTAGTGAGTCTCCTCAATTCTCTGTCTCTAATGAACACCTGTCCCTCCATTTTTAAATTAGTCCATCTCATCATTATGGAGTAATCCAAAATGAGTTGTATTTATTTAAAAGAATTATCAAATTTTAAGGTGGCTTGTCCTTATTAACTTCTGTATCCTAAGAAGAAAAATTTAGAATCTGTACCTTGATTGAAATACATATTCCTTAAAAGGATTAAATTGCTGGGAGGAGTTTTAGATGATGAATTCTGAAGTCTCTGACCCATATGTCAACTCACATCCATGATTTCCTGGGGGTGGAGATTTTCTTGTCATTAGAGTCATGTAGCCAAGATTTTCAGGCTTGATGGCATGTGTGTTGCTTTCCTAAAGTGCAATCTGCTGCTAAAATTGATTTTTCTGCTTCACCTATTCATTCATTCACAGACCTGAAACATGGAGATTTGCAAAAAGAATTGTTAAATTTAAGTGACAGTGGAGAATTTACTCACTCAGTGTCCATGATGAAGATGTTGGAGAGTCATGTTATTTATACAAAGAATGGTGAGATGACAGAAAGCAAATCAATCAGTGAGTACAGACATGATTCAGTTGGGTGGAGTAGGCAGTTGTTGACACTCTGTGCCTAAGGCATATGTTTAATAAAAACAGAGAGATGAGAGTCAGATATATTCCTGAATTAAATCTTGACTTTTCCCCAGGGATAGGGATGGAGAGGCTACATCCATGATATTTCAGTGTTATATAGCTCAATTAGTACAATTCATAGCACCTCTCAGGCTTTAATAAGTTTCCATAATGATAACCCAGTTCCTATTTATAATATCAAAATCTAATATAAACACATCCCCACACAAAGTGATCTATCCTTACAATCAATTGTGACTGCCTGTGATAGGTGTGTTTGACGTTTAATGTTCTGTTGTATTTATTTGTGAAGGCTTCAGGCTAGGGTTGCTGAATGCTGTTGTCATGGGACAGGTGATGTTCCTTTTAGGACATTAAGGAACAAGAACAGTGCAGAAATAAATCAATATCCCTGACCTTTATCTCTCTCTCTATTTCTGGCACTGAACCATTTCTGCTAACTTATCATTTTCTTATATACAGACAAAGTCTTCTAAATTTCCAGAGTTTTCTCAGGGTTGCAACATTATTCTGTCAGATACATCTCTACCCTTTCTTTCTCCAGCCATGTCACTGTGGGAGGTTTTGAGGGACATAAAGTCTATCTATCTTCTCTAGTCTTCCTATCCTACATTCCAGAATTAATGCTGACATAGAGGATTTCTTATTGCTTGCCTCAATGACAAATTTTTTAAAAAGTATTTGGTGAATGTGTTCAAATATTAACCCTACACTAGCAGATGTATTAATATCAGTGAGGTAGCTGCTTGATGCATGTAAAAGTAACTTTTATTTAACTGATATAACTGTCATCTTACTGCTACTATCTATGAACACAGGCCTAGTCCTGGAAGCTTCTAGCCTCTATACAATCATATCTAGGACTAGAATGTGTTCAGTCTCTGAGACTTACTGCTGAATAAATGCACCTTTTCTAGTTCTTTCTGACCTCTGGCTGGCTGGTTCAACTCAGCTGTTCTGGCTCAAATAATTCCTCTCAAAGCTGATTCAATCTGGCTTCTTTCAGCTTCTCCTGAATCACTCTGCTTGCCTTAAAACTAACTTTGGAAATCTGTTCTAATCTTCTGGCTCCTTCTCATTCTCTGGATCATTCTATCTTCACCTGTGTCTAGCTTGTTCTTTTATTCAACCTGCCCGTAAAATTCTACAGGTAATACTGCCTCCCTTTCCCTTTCCCTCTTCCTCTCCATCTACCCCTCCCCCACCTCTCTCTCTTTCTCTCTCTCCACTGCATCTTAAATAGATTCCCTTTCCTCTCCTCATAAGAATTGGCATGTCCTAGTCTGTGAAATCTTTCTCTGATTCGTCACTTTGTCTGCCATTCAATTAGACATCACTTTCAAACTTGAGTATGTTGTTCTTCTACAAACTAGCTTTACCCTCATTGTTTTGGACTGAAGGTATTTATAAAAGCATGTCTGTATTCCAGCCAGAGGGATTAGAGATTTATGCTAAGCCCCATCATAACTAGAAAGAGGTTTGTTTTTGTTTTTGTTTTGTTTTGTTTTTCAGTAACATCTCAGAATTCACAGTGTGATCAAATATCCTGCATGTTTATCAAGAGCCATGTCCATTGACCCTGGAGGCTTTACATTCCCTCATTTGAGGACTATTGCTATTCATATTTTGTTGCAGGGTTAAGTAGGGTCAAACCTTCAGAGTATTATGAATGGAACAAAGAGCTTTGGTTCCATGTCAGCAGTCATGCTTGTTGAGGCCAGAAGTGGACTGACAGCAGGACTCTGGGTACTCAAGATTGGGGCCTGGAGCTTGACAGTTCCAGCTGTGGTCAGATGTTCTAGACACTGAGATGCAAAATTTCATGCTTACTAGATAACATGTAGCTTTCAGGAGCAGCCCTAGATCTTCTCCGAGCTCCGTTGGCTCCTGCTGTTTGATGCCTTTGCTGACTTGTCTTTGGTTTCCTCACTTGAGGGGTAGCTAAGGAATCGTGATACTAACAAAGATGATGGCTTGGGTCATCAGCTCTCTTAGATAATCTGACCCCAGTTTTTGATGTTTTATTTTCTCATCTTCATCTTCCTACTTAGAGTCCCAGCAATAACCAATGAAGAACCTATGGTCCACTTCATATAGTCAAGAAAACTGACCACAGACTGACTAGTTAAATTATTCATAGACTCATTCTTGTCAGTATACAACTGAAAGTCATGTACTCCAGGCCTAAGGTATTTGCTTTAGCCAGATTTTCTCTACTGAGCCTATATGTGGGACAATTTTCATCAAAGATCTAAATATTTTAATTGAAACAATTAATGTCAAATTCTATAAAATGATGTTGGTCAAACATCTATGAACAATGATATTTTCATTAATTTATTTGTGTCTATCTGAAAAAATAAAACCTTAAGGTTAAAATTTTTTATTAATTTGTATTTATGCTTACAAATATTAACCCATAAAACATATTGAAATTCTTAGTAGAATAATCTTTACTATTGAATGTCAGAGGCAAAAGAAAACATAGAGATACATTTTTGTTTTTTGCTATTTGTGATATAGAAACTTGGAACTTGTACTGGAGGGAGAGTTGCAAGGTTTGATGGGAATTTAGTCAGACATTCTCTGTTTCTGACTCTCTTCTTCTCTATAGTTCTCTCTCTCTCTCTCTCTCTCTCTCTCTCTGTCTCTCTCTTGTGTGAATGTGCATGCTCTTTCTCTCCCTTTCACACACACACACAAACACAAAAAAATACACACTCCTAATTGGCACTTTTTTATAACATTAAAACAATCAGCTTTAATACTTGAAAACCCACACATAGGATTCCATGCTGAACACAAGATTGCTGTGCCAAGATCTAGCATTTTGTTCCAGGGCTCTGATATAATGTTAGAGATGATAATAGAAGATGGGAGATAGGATATCAATTCTGTTTCCTAACTCTGATACATCCTCTTGAGGAACAAAATACTAAGAGAATGAATGCAATGAGCAACCCTTGAAATAGATACTGCCAATGTGTTTCCTGCTATCCACTGAATGAAATCATTTTGGTATGGAATATAGCCTAAAGAACCAATGATGTGGTCTAGTGGGTCATCAATGGAAGGAGAGGCCCTTGGTCCTATGAAGGCTTTATGCTGCAGTGTAGGGGAATGCCAGGAAGCAGGAGAGGGTGGGTTGTTGAGCAGGGAGAGTGTGTGGGGGGAACAGGGGGTTTTCAGAGGGAAACCAGGAAAGGGGATAACATTTGAAATGTAAATAAAAAATTTCTAATTAAAATAAAAAGAAAGAGAGCTAGGTAGAAAAATGTCAACTTTGAATGTAAGTTTTCCAAACATTAGGTTTTCCATAAATTCATTCACAAATGTTACTCCTAACATTTATTAATTTATTATAATAATTAATTTGTAAACAATGACCTAGACCTATACATGGTAGATTTGGCTAGAATAGAGAGAGAATTTTCATTCTTTTTCCCAAGAGATAGAAGTATACTAACATATCCTATAGTAGTTGCATACCAGTTGAAACTCCACAAGGATAAGTGTCTCTCCATCCCATGGCACCCATAGAGAGATGGGTTCTTGTCTGATACATGAGTTAAGATAAGAACAGGGGTTGATTCGCTCAGCATCTACTCTCTTTCCTCTTAGTAGTTTTCTTCTGCCCTGCTTCTCTCCTGAAAGCAAAGAGACTACCAGTGGTTCAGGCTAGTCTATTATTAATCCACTGGTCTGCTATGGCAAAATCACCAAGACAAAAACTATTGTAAACAACAGGGAAAAACTATTCTCAGTTCTGAAGTCTGGGATGTTGAAGATGAGGGTGTGGACAGAAACAATATCTGATCTCTACATGCTGGTTGTAAACTTCTGATTTCTTGTGAAGGGGAAAACAGTAGCTTTAATATTTGTTACTAATTCCATTTACTTGAGCTCCCTGATCATGACATAGATATCTTCCTAGCCTTCTATTCTCTTAATATCATCACCTTGAGTGCTGGAATTTCACAGTCATTCTATAGAAATTATTCAACATGTTTGTCTTTGCAGTTAATAACAGGAATAGCTATTTCATGTAGAAAGAAGCACCCATCTCTAAGAGTAGACATTTTCATGAAATAATCAAGCAATTTCCTTTACTCAAATCATCAGAGTTTTTCAATCAATCTAAACTTGGTGGGAAAGAGGAAATTTTACCTTCAGCCAACATCCAACCCTAACAAATAAAGTCATACCAGATACTGTGACAGCAAGTGTTTGAAGCATTATAGAGAAATACAGGGAAAGTTATGACACAGGAGCTGAGGTTGCTGGATCGTTTTAAGTCACACTTTTCTGATTTGCTGCCTAGATTTTATTTATTTGTTTGCTTATTTTTTGTAATGTACTAGCCTTACTTTTGAACTATGATGTTTTTTTTTTCATTAAAAGGGTGCTATCATGCATCAACAATGGATGATCATATCTAAAACTCAGCCAAGAATTTCTATACAGACAATAGTGGAGAGGTGACCCACAGCATGGGTCTTTGAACTATTATAACAAGGAACTATGTCTTCTTTAAGAAAATAACCTATCTCTATGAATAACACTATTATATGTGCTTATGATTTTATAGATAAAGTCTAAACTGTATGATAGGTTTGTAGTATACAGTGTAGTGGACAAGAAGCTATGGTTTATTCATTTAAAATCTGTCATTCTGGAATGGGCTTTGGCAGGCTCTGGTAAGACTCTGACAGCTGCCTTTCTTCTCTGTCAGTACTTTCCTGAGAATTTCTATCAAAGGGATGGGGCAGGTGGGGGTGGGGGTTGTAGGGCTCAGGCAGAGGAGTAGAAAGGACCAGTTGCTACTTCTGTCTTTTTGTTCTTTTCATGTAAGGAGAGAGGAAAGGGATGGTGAAAGAGAAAATGACACTCTCTTGTCTAATAGTGAATATATTGAAGTATCATTCTTCACAGTGATTTAGCAACTCAATTCACACAGCCGTTTGTGAAACAACAAAAAAAAAAAAAAAAAAAAAAAAAAAAAAAAAAAAGGAATAAAGTTATCATGGTGTTCCTCCTTACTCCACAAAAGACTACAGTGTTTTTAACACAACCTGTCCCGGAAGCCCTCCTCTGATTTCCCATCTGCCCCTTTGATCAGTTTATATTTTGGAGCCTAGCTACCATAAACTTTCTATTCACAGCACGCCTCTGGTTTCTAAGAATGATCTAGCTGAGTGCCTGTCTTTTCTTTATGTTTTCTTTTTTTATTTTATCACCTTAAAAATAAATAGACACTATCTCTGGAGCACCCCCTGACCCAGGAAGGAATATAGAACTTCACAATCTTTCTCAGCCACTGTTGGGAATAGTCCAGATCCCAACACAACCCAAATCCAGTTAGAAAGCTGCTGGCGAAGCAGCATCAGGCGTTTTTATTTTACTTTTTTAATAGTGTAATAAGTTGCTGAGATTAAATGGTTGTTGTGAGCATGTACCTTATTATTACCTTATTATGGCGTTTAGTGTTTTTAGTTGTGAAATCAGATCCCCAGACAGGGGCTTGTGTCTAGGGAAACACTTTAACGATGTGGCCTGGGGGCCCAGGCAGGTTTTACTACTATAGTTAGGCACTTGTGCTTTATAGGTAGGTGGAGTCTCCCAGTTGAAATGATTGCAATTTGCAGCTTCTTCAGGAAATTAGCTCCAGGAGGAACTACAGACAGTAAAGCTTCTAATGGCACATCCTTTACTTGTCTACCCCTGAAACAAGTTTCCAGCAGGCCAAATGCAAAGTGTTCAGGAAATCCCTAAATTAGGCGTACAGCTTCCATCGCTAACTATGGGCACTTGAATAATTAAGGTGTAACAGAGCTAAATGCGTCACTCACAGTTTAATAGTTGATTTGTGACATGAAATTAAAATGTGTCTGTATCATTAAAAGACATTGGCTAGGCCTGGGCATACCTTGATAAGCACTCGGGAAAAAGAGGAACACACAGAAGGAAGGCATAGTAGTTAAACATTGTAAATGATTTCAACACACACGGGGCCAGAATGAGCAAACCCTCTTATTGTAAAGGTTTATGTGCTCCTTAAGGTCAGCTTCCTTGTTTTACAGGTAGGGAACCTAGACTTAGACAGAAAAGGTGTCACACTCTTGGCTATACAACTATTTAGTACAAAACTAGAGCTAGAGAATGGAGCCTTCACTCCAGGCTCCAGGATATCAAACATTGTCTCCTTTGCCATCAACCATTTATTTAATTTGGTTCAGTGAGCGGCCATACAGCCTCCCAGTACCGCAAATGCAGTGTCTCTCTGGCCACCCAGATGCCTCTTTAGTGTTTGTATAGAAAATGTTCACTTGAACCAAATTACTGGTTTTGTCCTTTGAACAACGTCCACCTGAAGGATTTGCTTTAAATGCTTTTCTGTCCCTTTCCCAGGTTGCAGAGGGCACACGACTGTCCTTGGGCTCAGGTTCTCACTGTTGGGCTTGATGGTGACTCTGAAGCCTCTCTGACTTTAGTGCCCACAGTAGACCAGTTGCCCTGGCCTTCCTAAAAGTTCTTATAATTTTGTTCTAGATAATATTGGCACCTTTCCATACATAGAGATAGAAAACCTGGAAAATGGAAAATGGAAAATTTCCTGAGTCACGAAAAGCAATAGAACTTCCCTGCTTTGGGACGCAATTAGATTAGGGAAAAATGTGGCTCTACTCTGAAGAGAAAGAATAACACTGAGCCATGAGTATCACTTGGAGACGAGTTTGGGTTGCTTCGTGGCTGGTGAAGCTTTTATGGCATAGATTCACTGTGTCTGTGTGATGTTCTGCAAGGGTTATGTTCACTGAGCATCAGCATGACTTGCCCTCCAACTGCAGGGTCTGGTTGAAGCTGCCTATGCTGGGCTTCAAATTGAGGGAATTTCCAAATAATGGACTCTTGTGCTAATGAGACTCTTTTTACTTTGAAATGAACATATATTGTTTCTGTGGAATGTATAAAGGCTTCTGCCCAATAGAGTTGGCATGTCAGACACTAGCATGCTTGAGCTTCATGTTATGTTTCTATTAATATTTTATGACACTTCTATGTTTTACCCAAAAGCCACAAGGAATATAGATGTTCTATGCCTCAGGGTAATTGCATTTATGCTTAAAAATCTATGGTACCTATATTTTAAGAGATACCAACAAGACAGTGGAAAAATGTCCTGGCTGAATTCTAACTTCAATAATTTCATCCATGTAAATATGGCACATGTGGTGATTCTAACTATCTGTTAAACAGACAATTTAAGAAAAGATGAATGGTTCCCCCTGAACAATACAACTAGTCCTTTCTTACAAGTCCATATAGAGTGAAGGGCTCTGACAGGCATGAACACAGCAAACATAACCCCATAGCTTTTTCCTTTTTACCCCTTTCCCTCCCCCTTGTTAAAAACCATTCAGTTACTTCCTTCAAGCCAGACACCAACCTCCAGCAATCAAAAATCACTACTTGGCTATCATGTCCCGTGATTTAGCAGCTCACTCTAGCACAGATTCCCCTTAAAAACCAACTCTTTCAGAAAAACACCTGCCTGCTTGCTACTTGCTGTCTGCTGTCTGCCTTTATAGCCACTGCCCAACCCAACCTTGCCCCTCCTGGATAATAAATTCCCTTTGTGCTGAGGATTTGGTATCTGGGTGTGTCCTTCTACTGACTCCAAAGGGTCAATCCTTTTTAATGTCTTATAGCCTTAAGAATCATGGTTACAGGAAAAGAAAAATTGGTCCCCCCTTCTGTATGTGTATACATACATATCTATTATCACTTGGGCACAGTCATAATTATGCAAAATGTTACATCGCTGTTACCTTTATGTGACGCCAAGATAATATTCACTAAACTCAGTACGTTTCTAGGATATGGAACACTGAGTGTTAGATGTGACCCACTATAGCAAGGCAGTCCCAAGGTAGGATAACACTTAGTAGTTTACAGTTGATGGCTTCTTTATGATTATGTTTATTGAATTTAATTTTAGTGTTTAGGTTGCAAATCTTCAAATTAATTGTTCCTGTGTGGGGACAAGAGGAGTTTCTGGAAGATAATCTTGATCCCTTACGTTTACTCTCCCTCTCCCTCTCCCTCTCCCTCTCCCTCTTGCAGCCCCTCATCCTCCCTCTCCCTCCTTCTCCTCCTCTTCTCCCTCTCAGTCTCACTGCCTCCCCTCCCTTTCTCCTTCTTCCTTCCCTCCCCCACTCTCTTCCCCTCCTCTTTCCCCCTCCTTCTCTCCCTCCTCTCCTTCTCCCTCTTTTAGTCTTGTCATTTCCCTTCCACTTGATCTTGCTCTTTTATATTTGTCCTCATTTCCTCCTCCCTCTCTCACAACCTCTCATTATTTCCATGTGATCCTTCTGGCAGGTGGTAATAATATGTACCTTGTATTCCAAGGTGGAAATCAAGGGATCTGTTATTTCAAGTTAAAGTTCTCCTTTGAAAATTTGTATTTGTTCATTTTTTCCCATAGGCTGTTGATATTAAAAAGACACAGGATCAGATGTACAGTTTCTACACTCTACAGTTCTACAAACTTATCCTAAGAAAACAAATGTGCTCTTCTCTCTACACACCATAGAGTGTAAATTCACATGGTTCAGTACCACGGAGAATGTACTTGGGAGAATATCTTTGCCTAGAAAAAAATAATTGTATGTGTCCAATACTGGTTTTTGCCTCATTCTTTCAATTTTCTTATTTTAAGGCATTATCAGAAGAGTGAATTGCAAGATGTGATGCTGGAGGACCAGTGTTGGAAGTAGTATTTTATTTGCAATCTCTTCAGATACTTGTTTTCATCATTTTTCTTCTTATTACATTATACTCATAAAACATAAGAACGTGTTTATATTGTGTGACTATTTTCCAATTTCATGTTCGATTCACTTCGTGTATGTGATAAGCATAGCAGAAAAAAAGATGTGAGAGAATGGAATGTTCTCATGTGATATACTAAACACAGCAAGCTGTTTTCACAATGAGTATATTCTTGTTGTATTTCATGTATCTGTATGAACTGGATATTTTTCATTTATCTGTTAATTGATTACCAGTTTATCTATAACAGTAAACATGATACTAAGGGTTCTGAAAACATTATTTCTCACTATTTGGATTTTAAGTACTTTGA
>NW_022196894.1:86019432-86023134 GCF_008632895.1 Mastomys coucha
ACAGACATTTTATGGAAAACCCAAAAGATGACACTAGGATGAAAACCTGGTGAAACTTAATGGAAAAAAAAGTTCCATGTTGATGATTATACATGTTATAGAAATTATGTAGACTTAATACACTCACTGAAACCACAGTCTAGGAAGGATGGCTTCTAATAGGAGTGAAAAAGAGTTTCAAGATGACAGACAGAAATAAAGATGGCTATCATGGAGTCCACTGACGCCTTCACTGGCATGCCAAAGAGGGCAGCTTTATTAGCTGGTTGAACCTTATCATAAACTGGTAACCATCTAAAGATCCAGGGTCAAGTCCATACATTTGAAGAAATTTTAATTATTTATTATGTATGTCATACTGAACTGCATTTATAAATATTGCATAATGAATTGTAATATTTATGAATTGCATAAATATTGGGGTAGAGTTTTGCTTGGCTTACAGCATTGAGCAGAAGGTGGTGTACATGCAATTCTTTAACTCTGCTATGTCTATGAGATGGGAAGAGTGTGACAAACAGGAATACTTTTCACTTCCCCTTGCATTTATAAAATGTTTGCACTATGGAAAGTGGTCTTTGGAGTATGGAATAAAGTTTCCTCTTTTATAAAAAAAAATGGCCCATAGATGCTTATGTTTTATTTGGGAGGCACAAATTGTTACCTATCAATACAGTATCATTTTAGAAACAGCAGAATCATTAGTGTATCTCTAACTATAATTTTTAAAAGATTTAATTGTGCACTATAACTTACATTTCTCTGGAGTGTTGTGCTATGCTAAAAAGTCACAGCACATGATTTATTAAGTGTGTTTTTTACTTAATGGAAATTCATTGTGGTAGATATCAATGAATTCTTGCAATCTGGGCTGACCTAGAAGGCCTAGCATTGTAGAGGACAGGGACCTATTTCACTTTGGTGTTCAATATTGTCATTAATAGCATGGCAGAGGATGATGTCGATTACATGTTCTCGATGATCAGAGGAGGGAATCAACTTTCTTTCTCAGTACTATTTCCCTCTGTTTTTAAGCTTAAATTGCACACATAAAGTTGAAACTTTAACCCTGAAACTTGCTTACTGAATTTTCAACTCTCATTTTTAAAATTCTCCCCAGGTCTGACATATCTTTACTTTAGATGCATACCAGTAGGCTTCAATTTGTATATAATGTTATATTAATTAGATGAAATATATATATATATATATACAGAGAATTTTTATTTATGTGATATAGAAAATACCAGAACATGTATTTTATACTTCTTCACTTTTACTTTGAAAGTTTCCTTTTCCCATAATAATTTATACTGGTATAGATCAGTCCTTGTAAAATTTTTATTAACATCACTAGATTGCCCTTTAGTTGACTCACCCAAAACAGACTTATTAATTTTTTCTCTTTAAATTCTTTTTAGGTGGATAGATTAGAACTTTGTTTTAGTTTTCAGTGTCAAAGGAGTGTTAAAAGCAGTACCAACAATGCTGCTTTATCCATGTGGTTATATTCCAGGACTATTAGGACATGCTTGAAATATTGGATGGACATTCAGTTGGCACCTTTGAAACCCTTACATACACAAAGACCCTACTGGTCTCTGGCACAACCTGCTGCCCATGAAATGATATTTGTAAGTTTACATATTACTCACTTTAATGTATTTGACAAATAGATGCTAATAAGAATATCTTATGTTCCTAAGGAAGAATTACCAATGGGGTCTAACACAGTAACTACTTTACAGACAATGTATATTTCATGTATTTGTAATTTCTTGCTCCTATTGTTTGTTTCTCATCAAGATGTTGGTGTTTTCTTACTTTACTTTGAAATAGTTAGAAAAGTAATTCTGTGGAGCATTTGCTACATATTTTCTCCTAATTCTGCTTCACATAACTTGCTTGTTTTTATTTAAGAGAACTTTTCTTACCTATGATCTTTGAACTAATATCCTATATTCTCTCTCCACTTTAATCCACTGCTGATACTCCTTGTTTGCACCCCTCCTCCACTCAAACTCAGTGACACTTGGGTTCCCATTAATTTACCACCTCACCTCACTTCACCATCCTATCTCCGAACCCTGTCATTTCAACATTCAACATCACTCCAAGGCCAGCTTTTCCAGAGAGTGTTCTGTAATTTTTCTAGTTAG
Source organism: Mastomys coucha (assembly GCF_008632895.1). Classification (NCBI taxonomy): domain Eukaryota; kingdom Metazoa; phylum Chordata; class Mammalia; order Rodentia; family Muridae; genus Mastomys; species Mastomys coucha. Next base: position 86,021,592 of record NW_022196894.1, read on the forward strand.
AAGTGATGCCTCCCTCCTCAGAAAGTCTTCTATTGTAGTTAAATGGTTGAGATAGTATTATGTTTGTTTCAGTATATTACTCCTCTGAACACTTCTCCCTAAATCTCAATGTTATCAAAGAATCCTACTTAAGGTCTCAAAGAGTTTGCAGAGATAAAAAAATATATCTGAGCAACTGAACCCTCAATTAATGCGCACAAAACAGTGCTCAAGTATTTGAGCACCTATGCTTTGTGAAAGGAATTAAATTGGTCCTGTGTTGTCAATGTTTGGCTCCAAAAGATAATGTTTTGGTAACATAAAACAGAATTCTCTGAAAGCTGAGTCACTCACAAGAATGAGGAAGATCATCATCTCCAAATATCTTCTAGCAAAATCAAGGCATCTTTCTGAAGCCTTTCTTTTTTACGCATGCACTTACTATTTATTAAAATGCTAGTCACATGGATATAGTTTGAAAGTTTTCAATTTGGACATTAGCTTACCTATTTTTAAAATGCTAAAAGTACAATCCAAAGTCTTTCAGGATAGGCAAGCAGTCCATCACTTAGTTTTACCTGAGCCATAAGTTATTGGCTATCAGTACCATTGAATCCCCCAAACATTCCGGTCCCCTATTATGTCCAGCACCAAGAACCATTTCCCTTTATATGTTTCACTTTTTACTTATAGAAATGATCCCCTGTCTATTCTAGTTTTTTTTTTATTAGATATATTCTTTATTTACATGTCAAATGATATCATTCTTTCCCTGTTTCCCTTCTGAAAAAAATCAAAACCCTGTTTCCTTCCCCTTCCCCCTCCTCGTCAACCCACCCTCTCCTACTTCCTGACCCTGGCATTCCCCTACACTGGGGCATAGAACGTTCAAAGGACCAAGGGCCTCTCCTCCCATTGATACCCGACTAAGCCATCCTCTGCTACAGATGCAGCTGGAGCTATGAGTCCCACCATGTGTATGTACTCTTTGGTCGGTGGTTTAGTCCCTGGGAGCTCTGAGGGTACTACTTAATTCATATTGTTGTTTCTCCTCAGGGGCTGTAAACCCCTTCAGCTCCATGGGTCCTTTCTCTAGCTCCTTCAATTGGGGACCCTGTACTTAGTCCAATGGATGACTTTGAGTCTCTACTTCTATATTTGTCAGGCACTGGCAGGTGGTGAGAGAGGGCAGTTCAAATACAGTCAGTGCAGTGCACACAGTGCAGTTGAGTTCAGTCAAATCATTCTGTTCAATTTGTACAGTTCCTCAGTGCAGGTCAGTAGAGACAGTTGGAGCCAGAGAATAAGAAGCAGCCAGAAGATTAGAATTAGAGTTGCTAGAGATAGTCAGTGACTTCTGACTCTTTCTACTCTCCAGTAACTCTTCCTCACTGGAAGAAGGCAGCTTGTTAAACTTTCTGGCTGTCACAGAGCAGTTTGGTCCATTTCTAACCAGTAAAAGTTTTTTTTAATTAGATATTTTCTTTATTTACATGTCATACAATATCTCCTTTTCCAGTTTCCCCTCCCCCCCCAAAAAAAAAGAAGAAGAAAGAAAAGAAAG
>NW_022196894.1:86023646-86037985 GCF_008632895.1 Mastomys coucha
CAATGGATGGCTGTGAGCCTCTACTTCTGTATTAGTCAGGCACTGTCAGAACCTCTCAGGAGACAGCTGTATCAGGCTCCTGTCAGCCAGGACCTGCTGGCATCCACAATAGTATCTGGGTTTGGTGATTGAATATGGGAAGGATTCCCAGGTCAGGCAGTCTCTGGATTGTCCTTTCTTCAGTCTCTGCTCCATACTTTGTCTCTGCAACTCCTTCCATGGGTATTTTGTTCCCCCTTCTAAGAAGGATCGAAGTATCCACTCTTTGGTCTTCTTTCTTCTTGAGGTTCTTGTGGTTTGTGGATTGTATCTTGTGTATTCTGAGCTTCTGGGCTAATATCCACTTATCAGAGAGTGCATATTATGTGTGTTATTTTGTGATTGGGTTAACTCACTCAAGATGATATTTTCCAGATCTATCCATTTCCCTAAGAATTTCATAAATTCATTGCTTTTAATAGCTGAGTAGTACTCCATTGTGTAAATGTACCACATTTTCTGTATCCATTCCTCTGTTGAGGGATCTCTGGGTTGTTTCCAGCTTTTGGCTATTATAAGTAAGGCTACTATGAACATAGTGCAGCATGTGTCCTTATTACATGTTGGAGCATCTTCTGGGTATATGCCTAGGAGTTGTATAGCTGGGTCCTCAGGTAATACTATGTTCAATTTCCTGAGGAATTGCCAAACTGATTTCCAGAGTGGTTGTACGAGCTTGCAATCCCACCAGCAATGAAGGAGTGTTCCTCTTTCTCCACATTCTCCCCAGCATCTACTGTCACCTGAGTTTTTGATCTTAGCCATTCTGACTGGTGTGAGGTGGAATCTCAGGGTTGTTTAGATTTGCATTTACCTGATAATTGAACATTTCTTTTTTATTAGATGTTTTCTTTATTTACATGTCATACAATATCTCCTTTCCCAGGTTCCCCTACATTTCTTTAAGTGCTTCTCAACCATTAGCTATTCCTCAGTTGAGAATTCTTTGTTCAGCTCTGTACCCCATTTTTTAATATGGTTATTTGGTTCTCTGGAGTATAACTTCTTGAGTTCTTTACATATATTGATATCCTAGTTTTTTAACACCAGGGTTGAAGGTTTCATTTTCATTTTCTACATGAGAAATGTATAGGCCTAAAATTACTTCTCAAGAGATTCCACATTTAATTATTGATCTTCTCAAGTAGTACCTATATTTTATTGTCACATATATTATACATAGAAATATATACTTGTTATTAAATTGGTTGAAATGCATTCTTACCTAATTTATTTATTAGAAAATCAATTAGGTACATTGCAAGATGAATAAATTGAAGGTGCTACAAACAAAACAAAAACAAAATCACTGGATTTTATATTTAACCTTCTTTACAATTTTTTTTTAGATTATAAGCCAAAGTCTACCTTGACAGTGGTATGCACACTATTGTGCTCAATATAGACAAAATATCAGTGAACATGTCATGAAGCATAAGGGAAGCCAAGATTTCCAGATAGAATGTTGTTTATTAGTCAAGAATTGAGATATTTTCTGGAATAAGAATGACACAATTCAACAGAGCAGAATGACAGAGGAATCTAGATGAATTCTAGGAGTCACGGAGAATCTACAACAGCATTTGTCTTTCTTTTCTAAATTACTTTCTGTGCTTCACTCAGTCCTGAGGATTTCTCCCAAGGGTTAAGGCTAAGAGTCAACTGACATTCACCCCTGTGCTTTCTGTCTTCTTTGAAAGAGACAATTGCTGAGGTTTTCTTCTGTTTAGTACCTCTGGTTGATGTTGATGTGCACTCCTTCTTATAATCAGTCAGAAGGGAAAGGAAGAAATAGCTTCATTTAGTATGTTTAAGGTAATTTTATTTTTCCCATTGAAGGCAAGATGCTCATTAGGCAGTTAACAAAACTATCGATGAAAAGCAGAACAATCTGAAAAACCTATGCTGAAATCACGCATCCACCCAGGCAGAGGATCACAAGGCAAGTAACACCAGAGTTAGGAAGATGATGATTTTCCTTCACGTGGAATCTCTTCATATGAGTCCATTCTAATCCGTTCTAGATCTAACACTACCCTAATCAGACTAACAGAAGAATAAACTACTAAGTGGTTAATTGGCTCTACAGTTACACTTGAGGCTAGTATGACAATCTTCTGAGATGAATAGACCGATTTGGCAGAATAATAGAGACCCCAGAACTGAGTAAGAGATGCTGTCCTCCATCAGACTCTTTGGAGCTCTTTTAGGAGCTATAAATTAATCAGTAGCAATGCAGAGGTCTATTACTGCTGCATAAGTATCTCAGAGGTGGGAATGTACTAGGTATACAGCTCAGAGACTGAAAATTTTTACATAAGTAGCTCCGTGATGGGAAGCTTGAAGGCACATAATTTGGGTATTGAAAATATCTCATTAGGTAACTGCGGGGATGGTAGCTGCTGATAGTGTAGCAGGATGGAGAGAAGCCATTGGTGATGAATCCAAAATTTCTATAGTTTCTATAGTCATTGTTGCCCAGAACATAGTGGTTTGGGGCCTGAAGATTCTTGGGGAAGGAATTAAATTGTCCTATGCAGCGGGAGCCATTTTGAAGAGTCTGACAGGCCTTAGATGCAAATCGAGTAGCCGTGGTACAGTTGGATACATACCGTTTGGTCGCAGTACAGGGACTGCAGCTGGGTCTGGATCTGATGTTGGTAGTTTCGCAGTCACTAACAACTTGATTTGCCGATGGGGAGCTGCAAGGCACACAGGAGTCCGTGGGGTCACAACTTGGAGTGCAAGTCTTGAGCACACAGCTGGGAGAGTCGCAGCAAGGTGCTTCACAATAGGAGTCTTGGCAATGGTCCAGAAGCCAGAGATTGCCTTGATAGCTGCTGGGTAAGTAATGTCCAAAGGTAGGGTTTACATCATCTGAGCAGACAGCAATGGAAGGCGTCACGGGGATGTAGCAGTGATTTCTATGGGATGTAGCACTGCAAAGCCTAGGATAGCCCTGAAGAGACATTGAGCCCGCGAGTGCAAGCAAGAGGCACCTACGTAGGTGTGGCATGGCTGCAGCTGAAGGACTCTTTATATCTTCCCTGGTGATTACAACACACCTCTCCAGACTCTTTTCCTTCTCTTGGTCTGACACAATAACACATACCATCTCATTACTGCATTGTTTAGCTATAGCTGCTGCTGTGTTCAGGCTCATACAAAAATAAGTTTGATTTGAGTCTTCAAAGTACCTGTAATCACTACTCTGACCATCACCCACCTGCCAACTTCTGTAGACCATAGCTTTCGTGAATAGTGATTTTAGTGTTAATAGGCAAACTCTCATATGCCAATCAGTGATTAACAAGAGTTAGTGCCTCCACAGGATTCTACAGCATGGTTATTAAAAGGTTCACAAGGTTTCAATAAAGCAAGGGACTATATTTTTCTACTCTTGAGTTCTGAAAAACACTGCAAGATTGGGTCGCACTTTCGTGTAAGGTGGTTAGCTTTGCTGTCTCTATGCTGTCACTTGAAAAAGAGAAGGCCCATGCATTAAATGGATCATTTTCCCCCCAAATATATGTTACACACATTCCTGTTCTAGGCCAGATGCTGATGACAACTTTTCAGCTTATGTGTTTGGATAATTCCATATGTGAGGCTCACAGTAATCCCAGTGGCATTTGATGACCTATTATTCCAGACTAAAAATGAACTGGTCCCCATGGGTCAGTGGTTGCTAAGCAACCAAAGCTTCCATGAAGTCTCCTTCTTAAAGAGTTTCTACCTCAAGTACCATCAAACAAATCCAGCTTGTCAATATTGTAGTTTCTTAATTGAGTGAGATTATGCACTGTGTGCCCTCTGCCCATGCTGTAAAGCCTACATGCTTTTCCATTTTTCAGCAAATAGGATTTACTTGTCCTCTCCTTGTTTTCCTTTCAACATTCCTTTTATCACATGCCAGGACTGAAGTTATTTCCAGTCCATAATGACAGAATGTCACTGCTGTATTGTGAGGTTTTGTTTGAATAATCTGCATGGTCACTCCAGGCTCTACACACAGGAAATAGTGCCTATTGTGCATAAGGTAAGGTTAAAGGAATTTTTAAGATTTTAATTGAAACTGAAGAGCTGAGACTATGTTCTCGAAAACAGAAACTATACTTCAGGCTTACAGACTCTTCATTAAATTAGAAAGAACAACATGTGTATTAGTCATGATGCCTTCAGGTTGAGAGCAATGTGGACTTCACAGAAGGTAAGCTACAGGGGCCGGTATCGAAAGATACCATGTTCTCATGGCTCCATGAGGTATTTGTCACCGTTTCATGCCCTCTCATTGAGGTTTTGAAATTTTACTTCAATGTAAAGCTAGAGACATTCTCTAAACACAGGAGTGTTTTATCAATGTCTTTCTTGGTGTTTATTACAGAACATAGCAATGAGCAACTCTCATTCAATGTGTTATGTTCCTGTCTAACATTTCTTTCAGGGGAGAAGAATCATATTAGTTGGCTATGGAATACTCTAGAATTCTGTGTGTATAAGTCAAAGTGGGCAAAATAGGAGGAACTAGATACATAAGGCACTATGTACCCGAGTCCTGGTATATCATCCATAGTCTGTGGAGCTTAAGTCATTTCCTTTCTCTCCCCTTTGTTACCACCTCTCACATTTTACATTATTTTTATGATTCTATGATCTTTTTATTTTTTTAATTATAATTACATCATTTTCCCCTTCCTTTTCAACCCTCTCACACACAGCCCTGGCTCTCTCTCATATTCATACCCTCTTGTTTGAGGAGGGGATAAGGGTGGGATGTGTGTTATCCTTGGGCAGGGCCACACTAATCTTCACTGTATCATTTCTATTTTAGTATATGTGGTGACGAAATAAATACTAGTCTCTCACTTCAGGCTACTCTGTAACAGGCTCAAGGGGGATGGAAAGAACTGTATGAGTGGGCAAATATGCAGCAAAGGTAACATACCCCATCTTCACCCCAGCACTGAATGAAACGTATATGAATTGCTATCACTCATAAAGCTGGACATGCAGAAATACCTCATAGAACATCAAGTAGCATAAGAAGTATTGAATGCCTGAGACTTTGGAATTATCTAAGTTTAGATAGGGTAGCATAAATAGTGAGATACCACGGCTCCCAAGGGCATGTTCCCTCAACTCATTGCCTTTGTGATTTCCTTCTTTCTCAGAAGATCATGTTCATACACAAACCCTCACCATCTTCATCCTCTTCACTGTGTCATGAATAAGGTGCCTTTACAGAGTTGCTCTCCTTTTTAGTCTCTATCTTTGGGGAACATTGAGCAGATATCAGAGTCACAAAACTGGCAGGCTTACTCCAAAATAAATGCTATTGCTGTTTGTGTGACATTGTCCTCTGAAAGCTTTGAAGACTTATACTCATCACTCGATTTCATTTTACCACTGAAAGTGTCATTCCTTTATTCAATTCCCCTATGTTTAATATTTATTGTATTAGTGTTCATTACCAGCACGCTCCAAAAGTCCTACATCTAAACCCTGGGAACCTATAATTACACCACTGGATGGTGTAAAATCACTATCCCAGATATGAATACATTAACTCGTGAGGCAGATTCATTAAGACAAATCCGGTGTGATCATTGGTTTCTTTGTCAGAGGAAGAGAGTAACTGAGAGAGATGGAGGGGCAAAGGAGGACTGGGACACACAGTGGCATTCAAAGTCACAACCAAAATGATTTGGAATGCATTGGCCCCACACTAAGCAACTCCAATAACCTCTAAAAGATAGAGATGGAGACACAGATTTTCAACTAGACATGCTATAGAATCAGCACTGCTGACACCTTGATTTGGGGTCAACACCTAAATTTGACACTGATTTTACACTTTTAACCTCCAGAACCAGAAGAGAATATTTCTATTATTCTAAGCTACAAAGTGTGAGGTAATATGCTGCAGCAGTCAGAAACAATGAATACTCTATTAGGAGATACAGCTAGATCCGATAGTCTTTCCAGGTCTGTAGCGTTGGTACTTTATATCCAGGGCAATAATAAGGTGCAAGGAATAAACTTCCTTAGCCATGAGCCAAAAGAAATACATAACCCCAAGAGTCAGAAAAACACTTCCTTTAATGAGCCAGTGTAGTCTTTTCAACTCATTAAAACAGAGTTATGGAATTCTTTCATATTTTCCCCCAAAGGTTAAAATCCTTTAGGGTAAACACAGAACAAAGAAAATTAAAGTTACATTTAGTAGCCCTTAAAGAAAAGAATGTTGGATGCCCTCTAGTCTTCAGGTCATGGACAATTGAATCTTTCCTTTTCTTAACTGTGTTGCAATCCACTTGCTAAGGTGCTGTCAGATAAAGCAGCAATCTCATGATTTAAGTGGCAAAGGGGCATACAAATCCATACTTGCTTAGAAACTGAACTGTAGACACAAATGCGACAGTGCTTGTGTCTAACAGTAGTGCCCTAGAATAATGTCCTCATGACTTTACATTTATGGCTGACTTATCATTAGTGTTTCTATAAGCTCAAGGGATGATGAGAAAAAAAATCAAAATTTAAGGAAAAGAAGGTAACTGAATGGAGAGACACAGATTTGAATTTGATTCATGTTTAACTTTTCAGAACAACAAGCAAAGAATACAACATAAAACTGCTTTATTAAGAATTAACTACTCTGGGATATGCAGTCAGGGCTATGCATTAACAAGCTGTGAGTTTATTGTTATGTAGCATTTCTACATTAGTGGTTAACCTTGGACAGTTTCTTTCTTAGTACTTCAGTACTTTCTCTATAAGACCCAGAGTTAATAGTTTATACTTTGCCAGAATTTGCAGTAGACAGAATAGACAACAAATAATAGGAAGAGGCATATATGAGATAAACATTGCTATTTTTTATTTCTGGTTTTCTATTGGTCTAACTTAGGGAATTCTACTCATTAAGTAAACTAATAAAATTATTATCATTTTTAATATCATCATATATAGATATAACATAACTATGCTTTCAATGTTAAATGAAAAAAGAAAAAACAATCCCTTAGGTTGGAAAGAAAAGTAACTTGCTTGGCAGTAGGGTCACCACACTACCACTTGCTTCTCCTGTGTCTTCCATATCCTTCTCTATTAGGCATCCTGGAAGGGTTTTAGATGTTGCTTTGAATAGCATTTCAATAGTCCGGTGTATGGAACTATATCTCTGTTGCCCAGATAAGTACCAAATGCTTTGAAATTGAATAGCCACACCTTTAAACTGGAATTGTAGAGTGTTTTATTTGTGTGTGACTATGAGGATAAGATGTAATAAGAATATAAGTGATGTGTAGTTTTTATTTGGTGATATATTTAATGATGATCATTGTTAATGATCATTAGATATGTTAATATCCTTGCTAAATATTGCTATTTTTATTATAAGTATTGCATTTTCTCAATCTATTCTGTAAGTGTATCTCTCTCTCTCCCTCTCTCTCTAGATATATATATATCTAGAGAGAGAGAGAGAGAGAGAGAGAGGGAGAGAGAGAGACCATATATATATATATATGGTCTTGTCTGTAGCTTGGTAGGCATACTTAACCTTTAAGTTGCTAAGAGTTTCTGAAAGATTGAAGGATAAGGGTGCTATTTGTTCACTTTCTGTTGTCTCTGAGGTAATTTCAAGTAAGATTAATTATGTTTCTTCACTAGAAAGTCTTTGCTACTGAGGCTCCTCCATTTCTGTGTCATCAATCTGTCCTCACACAGAAATAAAGTATTATATATCTGAATAAACTTGCTACAAATTATATGAAAACAACTGTTATGTATAATCTTCAAAAACCTCAAAATGTTCTTTTTTTGTTAAAATTATAAGTTAAAGGAAAACAAGTATATAGAAATGAAGGCAAGGCATATTCTTTCAATAACCTTTCACATATCTATATCTATATCTATATCTATATCTATATCTATCTATCTATCTATCTATATATATATATATATAGAGAGAGAGAGAGAGAGAGAGATAATAGAGGATTGATAGAGAGGAAGAAAGGCATGTGGCAAAGAAGAGAGAAAAATTATACAAAGCAAGTTCTAGATGACTTGCTATTAGTTGTATGTTGAGCCTAGACAGCCAAGTTTCAGGAAAAGAGTACATTGAAGAGAATCTTTATGTCTATGCACAGTACAATCTCTGAGGAGTACATAAGGGTACATCCCATTACATTTATCCAGCCTATAATGAAAGGGCATGTTGAGGTTCTGGCAGAAAGAAACTAGTTTTATTTGCAATTAAGATATGGCAGTTTTAGAGGTGAAGACCACATCACAATCATCAAGTTATTAGCAGTTTCAGAGTGGCTCCCAGATGAGTCAGAACCTGAATGTCGGAAACCACAGATAATGCAAGTAATAAAGAAAACTTAATGCAATGTTATTTATGTGATTCTTTATGTTGTTTGTCTATTTGAATGTTCTTATTAAAAAATAGAATAATGAGCATATGTGTCAAGAGGTTATTATAATTAATGGTAGAACTGTTTGTGTGACCTAAATTTAGAAATTACAACTACTGTTATATAATTAGTTAATGAGATAAAAAACAAGTTCCCAATGAACACATGGAATAACTGATTTAAGTAGTGACTTTTATATAAATTCATCTAAGGAAAAAATAGTTTCAGGTGATAGTGGCCCACTTTGTGCAAGGCCCCATGAAGAGCAGTAGGAATGGCATCAAAAGTTGACTTTAAGAAGAAAGGGAGATGGATATCTTCAATTGTCTAGAACTCAAAATTCATACAATCCTCTGTGATTTACACTGTTTGGGTAGATACTGTGTCTTTCACTGTTCAGTGACAACTTTGAAACAATATATAATGTCAATTGGCTACTTTGATGATGTTTCCCATGTGCTACTTGTGGTAACATTTGAGACACTGAAAATTCCACTATGGTCCTAGGATGAGAAAGACCCTCAAAGCTGGAGTGATGCTTGTGATCTATAAATGACAAACCATTTCAAGTTAAAGCATCTGTAATGTTGGAATTGTTCATTATTGTGACATAACATAGTCTATCTGATGAAAGAATATCCTTATTTGATTATTAATTGCTAAATATACCGCAATGTGTTTAGCATGTACATAGAATCCCACAACCCTTTTGAAATGTTATTGAAAGAATGTGCCTAGCCTTCATTTCAATATACTTGTTTTCCTTTCACTTATAATTTTAACAAAAGAAGAACATCTTGAGTTTTTTGAAGATTATACATAACAGTTGTTTTCATATAATTTGTAGCAAGTTTATTCAGACATATAATGCTTTATTTCTGTGTGAGGACAGATTGATGACACAGAAATGGAGGGGCCTCAGTAGCAAAGACTTTCTAGTAAAGAAACATAATTAATCTTACTTGGAATTGCCTCAGAAAGTGAACGAGTAGCACCCTTATCTTTCAGTCTTTCAGAAACTCTCAGCAACTTAAAGGTTAAGTATGCCTACCAAGCTACAGACAAGACCCTGGCCTGGCAATTCAATGTGATCTAATTAAAGGAGCTTAACAAAAACCAAGGGAAAAATAGGCTGGTGGGAAAGTGCTATGTATGTGGGAAACAGGTTGGAAACTCATATCCAGGCTCATGATGCTGTTAAGAAACAGTTCCAGAGAGGTTAACAACCACAGGAAAAATAGCTCAAAGGATGGTTATGCTGGACACAAACTTTAAAGATTGGTGGCTATGGGAGAGGAAGCACAGAAGCTGGAAGCAATGACAGATGGATTTGGGATGGAAACTCCTTAATGAAGAACCCCAGCATGTGTGAGGCCTTTATGGTCGGCAGGGGTTTCAAGGGTAAGAATTGATGAGCAAGTTTCACAGTAGGGCTTGAAGAGACAGTATGATTTAGAAAGGTAACAAGAGCATTTGGACTCAACATGTAGCTGGATGGTTGGTATCCAGAAGGCTTGACATAAAGAATGGGCAGTTTTCTAACAGCCAAGCTCAGCACTCACAGGTTAAACACAGTGCATCACCACAGCAACAGAGAGAAGGGCAGTGGATAAGGTGATAGGAGCCTGGCAAGCACTCCTACAAGAGTGGGCTTTAGTTTACAGGATATTGGGATTGCCTTACAAGCATGACAGCATTACGTCAGACATTCAAGTAACAGGCAATGAGCAGCTGTCCTAAGACTATAAGGACCAGATGAGAGTTTGCATTTGCCTTGGCGGAGGCTCTTTTTATGCTTTTCATTCATCCGTTCACATCACAATACCTCCTGAGTTTATTGTAGTGTTGCTTCTGAAGATGACCTCCCACTCATGAATAAAGCAAATCCACTTTGTATCTTCTATATGTGTACAATCTTAATGTTTTTTCATTATTAGGCTTGAGAGGTTAAGATGTACAGTTTATCACCTGTCATCTGCGCATTATATTTCTTTTGCTTTTGGTTCCACCAATAATCATGCTTGCTTAAAACATTTGAATGATATCATATTTATCAAGCCATGGTTCTCCTCTTCCAAAAGTTCTGACGTTGCTGTTCTCAGATGAAGTGATGACATCTTAAAATGGGATTCACAGGTCAAAATTTATTGAATTCTCTAGGAATAAAATGTCATACCTTTCTATTCTTTCCATACTCAGCTGAGAAGCTATGGGATGTTGTTCTCTCTATATTTACCTTGACAACATATCATCTTTGAGGACATTTTAAAGAATTCTACTTTGAGAGCATTGTAATATTTAAAAGTTGAGTTTGATTTCCAGAGAGTCTTGAGAAAGTGCCAGCTTATGTCTGAATAATTGAATAGTTATTTCTAGTGAAAATGTTTTACATTCCTTTTTAAGGAAGTCAGGTTTAGTAGATAAACATGCAACCAGTTGCTTTCATCTTATATATTAATATGTCAAAATTAAGAGAAGTTTTCATCCAAGACCATTTACTGGGGGACTTTACATTCCATGAAGCTAAACTAAACTAGTATCAAGAACAAACAATTTTAAATTTTTTAAGGTTTTACATGGTCATAACATTTTCTGCTCTACTTTTTTTCCTACCTGACCCTTCGAGGCACTATATATATATATATATATATATATATATATATATATATATATTTACATGCATATGCAAGTGTGTGTGTGTGTATGTGTGTGTATATGTGTGTGTGTAGCAACAACTAAGGAAAAAGTAAAATCTCCTAATAGAAGCCATAGGAAAAACTTTCTCATAAAATGAGACTAGAGAAAGTCTCATTTTAGAATCATCTTCATTCACAACAAGTTAATATTTATAGGAGTCTCTTTTCTATATATGTTTCAGAATCAAAAATACCTCTTTCCAAGATTATACAAGTGGATCAAAGATGTATTTCATGAGGAGCAATGCAAGTTAAATATTTCAAGCAATTGTTCAGCATCTTGGAATACCGTGCAAGAGGTGTTTGATTTATACAATATTTTTACTATTGTACAAAACCCTATTGCTTTTTATTTTGCAATGAAGAGATGAGAAGCAAGATGTCCCTCCCTCATCTTTTAGAAAGAAACTAAAACTTGTTCATGGAGCCTCCTGTGCTTTTCCGGAAGGGTATGGAGGTCTCCTATCTCATGGGGCATGTACAGGAGCAGACAAGGGCACACACAGGAAAGGTGCATGTTAATGTGAGTTCGTGTGTTTATTTTTAACAGAATGTCACACTGTGCCAACAAGAAGCAAGGGGGATACCTTTTTGGGTTTCAATACTTTTTCATTTTGAACAATAGAAGGGTTGTTTGATATTTTATATTTGAAATGTTGGAGTCAGTGTTCAAGAGAACACATTTCTTTTTGTCTCAGATCACCTCACACTAGTACATGGTCTGTTATTGGTAGAAAAATCAAACAAGAGACTGAAGCCATTATGGAGTTGAGATGAGTTTTCCAAGTCTTTCTGGCATCTTCCCATATAAAAACTTCAAGGACTCTTGATAAAATAGACTTTTTCAAATTCTTATGTACTTCCAAAAAAATTCTTTTACTCACCTTCATAACTCATTTCTGAAGAAGGTTGTATGTGTGCTTAGCCTGAAGATTCCATGACTTATTTCCAGATTTTGTTCACTTTATCATTCTCTGTGCTTTGAAAACAAGTGACAAACACTGGCCTATGAGATTGCTTCTTCTGCACGGAAGTAGGCAAGCTATCAACATTTTATTTGTAGACCACAGTAAAAATTCGGTCTCTATCTCACTGCAATTGGAATGAATCCAGTAAGTAGGACATCAGAGGTGGCAAGAGCTTAAAACTAAGTAGACTCCCACCATTAATCATCAGTAATTGGATTGAGCACATAGAACTTCAAGAAGATGGATATTATCAATCAACTTAATACATCTTGATGTAACACAAGATTTACTCAATGTGCTTACTTTTCAATATGCTCAATGTACTCAAAAATTTATCACTTTTATTTGCATTTATAATTCCTTTCTATCTCCATAGTGTCCAGTTACTTATTTTCATGTGTAAATCATCTCTGTGTAGTTGCAGGTCAGTAGCATGAAGTTAAAATGAATATGTTATTGAGTCCATTGTTAGAGATGATTGCTGGAGAGCTCAGTGAAATAATGTAGAAAAAGGAAAGCTGCATCTGAAAAATGAAATACTGTCATGTTGTCATAAGGTTAACATAGTAAATCGTATTTGAGCAAGTCTTAAACATCCTCTATAGTTTAATTAAGTTTTCTCATACAAATATATTCTATAACTTCTGCACAATAGCACCACACTCCCGTCTAGCTTCTTAAAAGCTTCAAGATCTGGTACCATAATGTGGTTTTATTTATTTATCCTTTATTATTTATCCTTTTCCATATCTTCCAATTTTTCATTTTCATTTACATGTTTGGAATTTCCTAGACTCTTTCAGTCTCACCATTTGTGTACCACTAACTCCCATTCTGTGTTAACTCTCTAGTACTGTAATAAGTATTTTGGATAATCAAAATATAAATTAAAAAAAGTTGCTTTGGCTCGCAGTTTTGGAAGGTTCTCTCCATAGCAGGTTTGCATCCTTGCTTTTGGCTGTTGGGTAGAGCATCCTGCTGAAAAAATTAGAATAAAAATACTGAGTTCATGATCAGAAAGAGAAAGTGAAAGGGAGACCCAAGAGCTCCAGGATTTCTTCAAGTATACACTCTCAGGGAATTGCAGACTCCGCAAATATTCACCAATCTCTCATTCAAAAGAAATCCTTACATGTATTCTGATTTTCTCCATATTGTTCCCAACATATTTATTTGAAATCTCCTTGGTTTTGTTGTTTTCCTATACTCCAGGAATAGAACATGTGGGCTCATGCAAAGAGTTGATAGAACACTGTTGTAAACCAGAACCAACATGAAAAGGATTAAAAGAGTCCTTCTTGAAATAGGAGTAAGAAATGGACAGGAAAAGATTAAAGGAGATAAGAAGAGTTAGGCTAGCCAATACTGTACCATACCCACGTGGGAGAAGTAAAACATTAGACAACATGAGGTCTTGTCACTCAGCCATCTTGAATTTAAAGCCAATTCCTTTGTTCCCGCAACAGGTAAAATACTTGGGGCAAACCCCTCCCCCAAACTACGTCGGTATAACAGTCCAATCAGAAACTTCCTTCTTGTAATGGAGGTGGAGCTACTGAATGTAGCCGCTTCCACAACGCTGCGTTACTGTCCAGGCTTTGGGGAGGGAGACCACATTTCACCCCTCAAAATATATCAAAACAAGAGGCAGGTTCAAGACAAAATTAGTTCGGCACATATACTGTATGGGAATCATAGCGGTGTGTAACTAGGGATTTGAAAGTTACACTGACTCCGTCCTTCCTGACACAATGGGCCAAGCATACAGAACTAGGGCGTGTCTCTGGCGGAGATACAGCCACTAGGTATGTGCCTCTGTCCGGGTAAACTTCATAATCAGTGGACTAGTATCTCCTAGCACCATCTTTCCACATAGATATGCCAAGAAATGTCTATGAAGCCTGCAAAGTCCGGAAGCTGCCACGATTTTCTGGAAGCAGTCGAGGAACTTCTGACAGCCTGATGCCGAAACGGGGGGTGCGGCTGGAGCCAAGAGCACATGCACGGGGCCCAAACGAGCGAATCCATGTCTATATAAGATTTCACAGTTGCAAATCCTCTGCTAGAGCTCTGGAGTCGGTTGCCCAGGGAACATGTCTCAAGATAATATAAATAAGTCTTTTGAAGACTCTGGTAGATGAAATAATGTTTGAACTGCTGGAATCTTGATGGTATGCAGCGACTTCGGGATGTCGCCTGCTCTCAGAATGTACACA
>NW_022196894.1:86039481-86041998 GCF_008632895.1 Mastomys coucha
TACTCACAGTGATATCTGACATTATGACTGAAATCTCAGTGGATTACACTGAAGCAAGCAAGATAAGTCAAACCTAGATATCAATTTAGCAGATAAACACGATAGCTTAAGGCCATCTGTATAAACAGTGTATAAATACACATCTATTAGTATGTAGTAACAACCGAATTAATGTTTGAGGAAAATGATGTCTCTAGGTTGTTAAGACATAACTTAAAAATAATTTCAAAACTTTAATCATAAAAATCTTGTATAAATAACAACTTGGTAATAGGATATAAGAATATAATATCGAATATGGGAAAGGATGAACTTATATCAATGTCATTATAGTTAAAGAATAGCTGTGAGCAAAAACTAAGGATTTGGTAATAAAAGCAAGTGAAGCTTCTTCTGATAACTGTAAAAGGTTGTAGTCTCACCAGTTAATATTAACAGAAGTTAAAGTCTGGTGGTGAGTTTAAGATGAGTCTAAAATAACCTAAAATAAGCAACTCATCTTTTTTTTTTTTAGATACAACTCTCTTGATGTAGCTGAGGCTATAATAGTTAACTTCAAGGCTACCAGGACAAAGAAGGATAAACAACTTCTTAAATACACAATGACTCTACAAGAAATAGGCAAGTCAGATAGTAATGTTTCTATAAGTTTTGTGACCTCATCGACTCTACATAACTTCAAAAT
This sequence comes from Mastomys coucha, assembly GCF_008632895.1. Taxonomy (NCBI): domain Eukaryota; kingdom Metazoa; phylum Chordata; class Mammalia; order Rodentia; family Muridae; genus Mastomys; species Mastomys coucha. Next base: position 86,040,167 of record NW_022196894.1, read on the forward strand.
ATACAATTACTTGGCCCACATCTGAATGGATCTGTGGAAATGTTGATTTTGTCTCAAAACCATATCCCTGAGGTAAGGGAGAGGCACAACCAGGAATATTTTCACTGAGCATATCGCCTGAAAAAATCTAAAGCGTACACCTCCTGTAGTTAGGTCAGACTCTAAGGGTAGTTTTCTTATCTCTGTTTCTAATTCTAGCTGACTATAAACTTAAAACAATTAGTAACTAGGTGATGTAAAAGTATTGTTTTTAAAGAAAAACTCTAAATCTCAAACAGGATAAGTAAGGATAACCCTGACTATTTGAGTGTCTCAGAACTGCAGTTAACGAATCTGAAGTCAGGCCCATACGTAATTTGAATATAGCTAAAGAAAAGAACTTAGTTAACACAGACGTATGGCCTGTATCTGAATTCTAGCTAAAGTCAGGTGAGATACTTACCTAGGAAGGATACTTACCTAATTACAAAGGAGGCAGGGGAAGGCGGCTCGCAGCGGCGGCACGGCCGAGCGGTGACCTCCATCCTAGTACTCGGTTGCCTGGACACAGCGACCAATCTAACCCGGGCCCCCCAAGATCTGTTAATAGTATAAGCTATGGAAAAGGAGTTATGCAAACGAAACTCTGAATACATAAGATCTGACTAGGTTGGCTGAGAATCGCCTGCTTGTAATATACAGAATAGCCACTAGATGGCGAGTGCGGGCAAACATGTGGACATGTGAGAGCATGCGCACTATTAAGGCCGCAAGGTCACTTGGGAAATGTAGTTCTGCGTAGAATCGCGCACGCGCACTGGTAAGGCCGCAAAGTCACTTGGGAAATGTAGTTCAAAGGGGCACCGGAGCGGCGCCTAGGCGGCCATGCTGCCAGGGCCGCATGGCGGGTAGCTCAGGGAGCGGCAGGCCGGGCACGCCTGCCCTGCGCCGCCACGCCGCCGCCTGGGGCAGTCTAGCAGCATTCCTGCCAGGCCCAGGCCCTCCGAGCTCTAGACAGCCTCGATGGGGGAACCCCGGAGGGGCGCGGGGCGCAGGCGCACAAGGGCGGGGAGCACACCACGTGGGGAACACGGAGCTGGGGAGCGCGCGTTGGGGATGCGGCTCGCAGGCTCGCTTTCCCCAGTGTCCGTGCACCCGTCGCCACGTCACAAAGACCCCGGCCCGTGAGCTAAACAACAGAGCAAGCAGCAGCGCCCGGAAAGTCACTGACCGCGCGACCCCGCTGACTGGCAAATCTGATGTCGGATTCTTACGCACTCTCTCGGGCCTGCCCGCCCTGCGCACGTTGTAATACAGACACAAAGACAAGACTATACACTCATACTACGATACAAATTTCACATGTAACATGAACACACATAAACATATCTTAGCAGCTCTGTGCACCGAGCTGCAAACCCAGGGGAAAAACTGCCTCTACCGCAGTCCAAATCCCTCGGACCCAAATCCGAGCACTCAGCCTGAACCGGCTGAACCCCCCTGAACCCCAGCTAAACCCGCTGGACACTTGGCAAGTCAATCGTCTCCCCAGTAGAATAGCCTCTGCTGAACACCTGTCGACATCTTGGCAAAAAATCCTCACCATAAAATCTAGTTAGAATACAACCCAGCCCGGTTAAAGAGATCTTGGGGCCGCCTCATAAGTAAGACTGTAAGTGCATAACTTATAAACTTTCTAGAAGAAGATTAGCCCATCTTATAATCTACCCAGGGGCCAAACGCTTCGCTCTTACCCCTAATTCTTAGCCCCACGTTGGGCGCCATCTGTTGTAAACCAGAACCAACATGAAAAGGATTAAAAGAGTCCTTCTTGAAATAGGAGTAAGAAATGG
>NW_022196894.1:86042299-86053290 GCF_008632895.1 Mastomys coucha
CAGAACACAATCCCACATGTCTTCATGTTCAAACATGTAATAATTTTAGTAAATGCAGCAGAGAATAATGTCAACCCAGGAAACTGAAAGCTCCTATTTATCCAGTTTTCCTTCCTTCTGTGCTTTCTTTCTTCTGTAGAAATTTGCTCACTAGTTGTCATGCTTAGACACATCCTTGAAGCCTACTCGTAAAATACTACCACATAGAGACAGTAGGTAGTGTGCAGCTGTTACCAACATCTCTTATTGTTATGTCTTTGAGCAAGCTAGGCCATCTCCATAATGTTTTAAATACTCAATAAATAAAATTAACTTTTAACAACTGATTTTATTTTAAATTCCAGACTTTCTACTTGATATTATTCTATATTGATTTGTCTTTTAAATTATTTGTTTCTTTGTTTTTTGATAAAAGGACTGACCTTGAACTTACAAGGCAGTCAGTGACAGCCTTGAGTTTGAACTTTCCTATTTTTACTTCCCTGATGTTGGAACCACAGGCATGCACCAAATACTCAGGTTTATTTTTGTTGAACTTTTAAACTTCTTATCTAAAACACAATTCTTTGTTTTACTTATTAGACTTACAAAACTATATTTCATCTGTCTTTGTGAGATAAAAAATATTTAGCTAGTTTCTCAAGCTAAAACATCCATGTGGATATGGATTCTTTTGTTTCTCTTTCCTACTCATGAATAATCGGCAAATGTTAACACTGGCCTGAGCACTGTCTAACCTGCCTTCTACCTCCCATCAGGTTCACTTAGAATCACTTTACATCCTCAGCTAACAGCTACACAGCCTACTTACCAGACTCCTTGTTCACCATTTCAATCTACTCTTGCCTAATGTTCATTTTTTTTCCTTTATGCTTTTCCTGGTTTATATTTGTCTTTAATATTTGATGCCTAAACTATCTCTTCAATCTCCTCTCAGTTTACTATCTTTGACCCTCAATACTTTAGCCAGTTAATCATCCCTCACACCTTTGAATTTATCAAGGTTTTTTTTCTCATTTCAGTGATCCTAGTACCTGTAGCTTCCTGCCTTTGTTCATTGAATTCTCCCATTCCTTCCCCCCACTTGTTTATTTCCGTTCTTCAGTTCCCCAAACAACACTGTTCATATGAGATGCCATGTTGTATTCAAACTCATTTGTAGCCCCTCTGCCTAACTTTTATATTCTCTATAAATGAACGATACTGTCCCTCTCATAGTGCCTAATAACAACTACATGTTATTCAACAAGTACTATTTACACATCGTATTGATACAGTACACCATGCTTTCCATCCCTTTGTCTTCTTCCCTTCGTAGGGTTTCACTTTTTATCCCAGATTGACCTCAAGCTGTGCTCTCCAATGCTCAGCATCCCAAGTTCTTGGATTACAGGCACGTGTCAACACGTCTAATTGAGAAAAATCTTATTTAACACCTCTTCGACATTGTATACAGATTGGAACTTAAAACTAAGCTAGTTGACACAAATGATTACATTAGTTAGCTTACATGTAGAGAGAGCTGAATTTTGGAGAATTATATACAGTGACTACAGCTTTTTGAAGTAGTTGTTCCAAAACTTTAGTTATTTCATAGTGAAGGTATCCACATATTCGTGCTTCCCTGTAACAACTAGAAGTTTGAAGTTATAAATGAACAGTGTGTCAAATGAGTGGATTATAAAATTTGTGAAGCGTGTTTTTGTGACAAAATATGCTTTTGTTCATGTAGTGAGGGGTTACCTACTTAAAGGAAGTTCCAATTCTCATTTTGTTACTTTTTAATATTTATTCCTTTGAAACATTGCTTGGAAGACTAATCATAATTCACTCGTTTATCTGTTTCTGTTAATAGAAGGATATCATAATTCAGCTATATATTATAATATCAATAAACTGTTTTGAATTAAAAATGAGATTCTTTTGAGTACTAGTAATGATCTATGACAGAGGATTCATCTCATTGAACCTATTTCTACATTAGTAGTACAGAATTAACTACTTTTCAATTCAGAAAAAAGATTAAGGTTAGTGCCAATAAAGTGTTATACAGAAAAATTATGGGAAGGCAGAGAGATGACTCAGTGATTAAGAGGACTTGCCACTCCTGTAGAGGACCTGAGTTCAGTTCCTGTCATCCATGACAGGCAACTGGCAACCTCCTCTAATTCCAGCTTTAGGGGATTTTATATTCTCTTCTGGCCTCTGCAGGCATTGTACTCAAATCAAAAAGGCCCCTATAGAGGCACAATATAACAAATAATGAAAAATAAAATTAAAAATCTAAAGACTATGCATCAGAAATGTGTAATCCAAGGTTTTAATGTCACATTATCTTTCTATAATTGTTCTTACCATTTAGTATAGAACTCATGTTAAATATTTGAAAATTAAATAATTTTAAAAATTACATTGATTTTCCACTATATCCTGAAGCTATCATTCCATCTATCTATCTATCTATCTATCTATCTATCTATCTATCTATCTATCTATCATCTGCCTTTCTATTTAATGTGTTTATAAACATCTTAAGTGTAGAGATAGGTAGATACATAGATAGATACATGAAATGGTATACCAGACAATTTGCTTAAAAATTTCAAATACATGTCTTTTTGCTTGTAAAAATATGTCTTTTGTTTTAGTAAAAGAGTGTAACAGAGTATTGTCAGCATGGACATGCTGAAGAAGACCCTCGTATAGTATCTATTCTCTATGATCCTGATAGAAAAGCTAACATATGCTAATAGTGATAAAACAAAACAAAGAAACAAACAACAAAATCAAGTCATAACCCTTGGTTGCATTTATCACCTTGATTTGGCAAGCGACTACTTTAGAAAAATATGGAAGTTTCAAGATGAAATGAACAACTGAGAAATTTGCAATTGAAAAATCATGATTTTAGACAAGAGAACTATAGTCTGCCTTTACTGTACATTTTCAAAATGAAACGAAGTGTCTGAGATTTGTTAAACCAAAGCATAGCTATTAAGTGTATGGGCCTTAAAAACATTACAGTGTTCATCTTTATCAGAACTTAGATAGGATTGATTTTTTAGTGAGTGTTATCATATTTTTTTGCTTTTTTTTCTTTTCTTTTATCCCCTTCATGTTCTACAAATTTTATATTCCTGTCTTTTATGGTTTTGGGGGTGTTTTTTGTTTTTGTTTTTGTTGTTTGTTTGTTTGTTTTGGACTTAGGGAATTACATAAGCTGCAACCACCTCACTTCCATGCTGACTAAGCTGCAAGGATGTTCCTTGTTGGGCTTCTTGGTAGCCACATCATAGTGACATCTCTACCAAATAGCTGGTAAATATCTGTGTGAGTATCCTACTGGGCTCTTCCAGCAATGTCAGAAGATGAACTTGACAAAATTTAAACTAATACCTTTGGTGTGGGCTTAAGCCAATATAAATCTGTAGGCTTATATAATCAAAAGCTTAGCTTCTAATTATCATCCTACTGGAATGAAATTCCCTGCTTCTTGAAGTATCTTAATATCAGATTCCAAATGCAGCTACATAGCACATACATTACACTACCTTACATTTATCCATGCCATTCTGTTTTCTAAAGTCTCTCTCTCTCTCTCTCTCTCTCTCTCTCTCTCTCTCTCTCTCTCTGCCTTGCTCTCTCTCTCTTGCTCTCTCACTCTCTCTCTCTCTCCTCCCCCTCTCTCTTTCTCTTTCTGTGTGTGTGTGTGTGTGTGTGTGTGTTTGTGTGTGTGATAAAGTTTCTGTTGATTAGCGCCATATATGTGAAGGTCAGAGGTTAACTCTATGAAGTTGACTTTTTCCTTTCACTGTTAGTGAAGTTACAGAGATTGAACCTAATTCACAGCAAGTATTATGCAGTAAGCACCTTTAACCACTGAGTCATTTTGCTGACCCTTACCGTCATAGTTTTAACAGATCTGTTTTAAAATCATTTAAAAATATTTCTTTTACATAAATCATTAAAAACATTTATAGAGTTTTCTAATATTCTTCATAGTTAATCCCAAAGAATCATCAGTGTCACTTAAAGTAGCAAATAGTTTCTAAGGAGAAAACTGGGGCAAGTTAAACGCATGTAAATAATGGCGCGTGATAAGCATGATTCTTTTGCGAAGCCACGATTTAATTGTTATGAGAGCCAAAGAGAAACATTTTATGGAAGTAAAACAATATGCCAAGCTCTGCAAATATACTGAATTAAGTGATGCCCACTCCTAAAGCACGAAGAAGTTCGGTTGAAAATAATTACTTTAGAATCAGCATAAGCAATGCAGCCCCAGGGAACAAAAGCCCTCCCAGTGATGCTGCTTGATCTTTCCAGAAGCCAGGAGCACGATGTTGCTTCAGGTCTTCATGATTTCTTTAGTAAGGATAATGCCAACCACTCAAGGAAGAGGAGTAGGGTTGAAAGCTGCTGTAATTATAGCTCATGGGCCTGTAGCAGCTAGGCATGCAGCTGAAAGGCTGGCATCCGTAGGTCAGGTTTCTCAGTGGTGGACGGCCATATGTCAGATAGCTCAAGGGTTGGCATCCATTAGACAGGTAACTTGGAACGTAGCAACTCACAGGCTGCCTACAGAATGTTGGACGGCCAAAGCTGAAATTGCGGGACATGTTGGGAAGACAGCTAGTTCCTTCCTGGGATCCAGATATCCCTGAAGTAATCGGAGAGCAGACTGAAGGGCTGCCAGTGCTCCTGTTGCAGCCGGTTGATTGGCAACTCCTGGGTTCACCGCAGGGCTCTTGACAGTTGTCACGTGGTGTGTTGCTGCCCAGGCTGCTAGTAGGAGAGCAAGGGGCATCTCTGCCCCTCGTCTCAGTGGAGCAGACACCACTGGTGACAGGTGAGGTGACAGAAACATGACTAGAGTTCCTACAAGAAGAAGAGCTGTGGACTTCTGAGCAGAAGTTGTTAGACATGATAGCAATAGAGAGATAGACAACCAGGCCTCGATTCAACTGCAGAGAACACGTTGCAAAGTGTGCCTGTTACGTGCTAGACTTCTTTATATACCTTAGTGCTGGGTGTTGGTTCTCTCTATAGTCCACCCTCCTGACATCTCACTAGAATGTCATCCAGTTGCCTACCAAGCAGTCCTCCCACTAACTCATAAAAGACACATCATCTTTCAAATGATTATCATTTCAAAGCCAGCCTGGTCCTTCTTATTCAAGTTCTCATTAGAAGTAATTTTCCTTTAACAGTATTAGCAGTTTCTTGAAGTTACTGTTTAAAACCCACTAATGCTTTGGTGAGAATTTATGTAAATCCACATAGGAATAAAATAAAATTATATATATGCACATATATATATATCAGGATATATGTGCATATATATATGTATATATATGTGCATATATATGTATATCATATATATATGTATATATATATATCGAAATGTAACACATTGGTAAAGTGATGAATATTGAGAAAATTGATCTGAGACACATAATACTTCTTTGGAGAGTTAACCTGAATTGGGAACCCACTCCACTTCTGAGAAGCCTAATTTAGATATTGCTTTCAAGTGTAAGCATTCCCAGTAAGGAATGGTGACTTGAAAATACTTACTACTTTTTATGAAGATCCACACCCAAAGAATGTGTCACCATTCTATCTTTTATTAGAATGAAACTGAAGATGTTAGCATACATCTTTTGATAGATGTTAGGTACAAAGAAAGCCACATGCTTACTTATCTGAGTTTCAGAATGATGTTGTAAATAAAATGTGTGGTATATTTTCCAGCCAATTTTTCTGTAATTCTACAAACAGCATTTTCTCAAACATAAAATATTCGTAAATAAATTTTATTTTCCATGTTGTTTAGTTTCTTTTTCTTGACAGTCATTTACAGCTACGAGGTATGGTTGGAGAGGAAGTGAAAATTCTCAGTTTATTCAGCCAAACAAAATCATAGTTGAGCTTAGCTATGTCACAGTACTCCACAAATCAATCTAGGCCATACCATTTAGACAAATGGCCTCTCAGTGTTCCTTGAACAGTTTCGTTTCAGGAGAGTGCTTGCTTACAGCATGTGTCCCTGGGAAGATAAACTGAGTGGTGCTTGTTGGGGGTGGGAAAATAATAGACCCTGGACAGGTTTCTTTACGGCATATTTCAGTTTTACCTGAAGCAAACAACATTTTTGGCCAGAAAATATGTAACCAGAACTGATCCATTGGCTACTATTCTATTATTATATTCTCAAATGCAATGATTTGAAGCTCAAATTTTTGCATTTAAAAATACAAGCACATTTCAAACAAGCTCACCAGGATTTAATTCCAGGATTTAATGAAGAAAAACTGGTGGAAAGTTTGGGCCATTAAACACTCAGGAAGTCCTCAACAGACTTGATTATAAAGTTGACCTGAAACACAGTAATCCAATGTAGCCAGCACTGGGCCTTGCATTTAGATCTTTATTTTTATTTTACTTTTTAAATTTATTTTTGTCACATATAGCTATGGCAACTCAACTGTTTGAAGGCAAAACAGTCCTTTTTTTTTTCCTAAGGAAGCCCATCCTTTTGCCATGAGAACACTTACCGGTGACTTTTCTTGTTAGAAATTCTAACCATGTCTTGGGACTCACTCATTAGGGTTTAGTAATTATAAAGACTTTTTTTTTTTCTATTTGCAACATCAGGAAACATCCACCCTAGCACCAAGTTTACATCTGTTTCGGGTGTGTATCTTAACAGTCACATTTATTTAAATCCCTTTAATACTGGGAACACTATAAACACATTTTACGATTCTTGAATAAACCAAAAATGGAGTGAGTCAGGTCATAATTCTCTTTATTGAATAAGGAGATGGCTAACCAACAGCATACCTTTTATTCCCTGCACTGGAGTTTGAAGACTTTTTGAAGTCATATCTATTGTTTGATAGATTTGTACATATATATTATGATTATGATTAAGTCCAGTCCACAATCTCTCCCTTCCATGATGATTTCTATCTTCCCACCCCCATCTTCCCCACTCAGCATGCTTTGTTTTTAAAGATACTGACTACACTTATTGTTGCCTATATAGGCATGACTAGAAAGGGACCTACTGAGCATGTGTAGGTACCCAGGATATACATCCCTAAAGAAAACTAACTCTCGTTGTTCGTCCTAAGGGGCTGCAAACCCCTCAGCTCCATTGGTCCTTTCTCTAACTCCTTCACTGGGGACCCTGTACTCAGATCAATAGATGTCTGTGAGCTTCTACATCTGTATTAGTCAGGTACTGTCAGAGCCTCTCAGGAGATAGCTATATTTAGGCTGTCTTGCCCTTCCTTCCCTCTGAGCTCCCAGGCTCTCAACCACCAACCAAGGACTGCACATGGAGGGATCTGATTGTTCTGGCAGCATGTGTATAGTAGAGGATTGCAATTTGATCATCAATAGGAGGAGAAGGACTCGGCCCTGTGAAGGTTCTGTGTCCCAGTAGGGGAATGCCAGGGCCAATAAGTGGGAGAGGGTGGGGTGGCAGGCATGGGGAGGGGGAAGGCAAAAGGGGTTTGTTTTTGTTGTTTTTGTTTGTTTCTTTGTTTTTTGGAGGGGAAACTAGGAATGGAGAAATTTACATGTAAATAAAGAAAATATCTAATAAAAATAAATTAACCCCCCCCCCAAAAAAAGAAAACTAACTCTCATCCTAAGAGCAGCCAAAGGTTGTCAATAGATTCTCAACTAGAATAGGAGATATTTTCTTTTTTCAACCCCTGTGGTCAACTGACTTTTTAATCTAGAAAACAGTCACAATAAACAGTATATATTTTCTGGTTCCATAAGGTTGTCTAATACATAAACTACAAACAAGTTAAATCTCCTGATGGTGGTTTCTCCATGTATGATGTGGATTTGTTTGCTAAATTTATCAGTAATTAATTAAGCATGAAGTCATGCTGTTGCCACATTGGATAAGAAATATCTTGGACTGCCACACCCCATAGCTACATCCACCATCAGACTCATGGCATAATTAGCTGGGCACTACTGTTAATAAATTAAACTAATCCCTTTTGTCATTCACGGAGTATGCAAGTGTATGTTTGATGGAATAAATAATGGGAAATTACCTCTGATGTACTACTGTATTTGTAAGTATGTCATAATTGTATAGAAAACCTGCTTCCTAAATATCAAAAGAGGAGAAATGTTCCTACCTCTGGCCCCTGAACCTAGCATAAGTGCTGGAGTCTGAAAACAGAAAAAAAAAACAAACAGAAGCTCCCCCTACTTCTCACTGCCTTCTAAGGATCAGTCCACGTGCACAGAGATGAACTTGCTTTGCATGCATTGATCAGATCAGCTGTAGAGGTTTATGTATAAGATTTAGAGAGGCTACATTTCCTGTTCTTTAGTATGAGAATATTCAGGGTTTTTAGAACCAAAATAAAGAAGAATGGAGAAGAAGAAGCACAGGAGCTGGTGTGGGAAAGGCCCACACAGTTCACTTGACTATGGGTTTAATAACCTTGAAAGTCTGGTGCCATTAACTCTTTTAGTGGTAGGGCAATGGCATGCTGCATATAGCCTCTGGGTATATAGTTAGTGAGCAAGTATCAGCAGGAATAGCAGTCATACAGGGTCTTAATTCCCAGAGCATTGGAAGAAACAGGATAGCATGGTTTTTAACAGGCTGGAGTGGTAGGGCAGGGTGTGTGTGTGTGTGTGTGTGTGTGTGTGTGTGTGTGTGTGTGTGTAATCATAGTGAGAGCCAGGTGAGAGGCTCTTCTACCTCCCACTCTTCTACCTCCCATCCCAGCCTTATTTGGATTTTACATCACAAATCTGAAAAGCTAGTAAGTTCCTCTATTAATGAATTTATCCTTTGCTCTTGTTTTTCTGTCTGAATGTAATGTTTCTGTCTATAATTTGTGAGTCCTTTCCTCCCCAATGTCTGATCTGTTGATGTGACCTACCTACCCTGTTCCCTATCTCAGTCACTGTAGTTTTATTACTGCAAGTTTGATCTAGGTCTCTCGTTTTACCTTTCATACCTTTACTTCCTACAAATATATTTATTCTAACTCTGTAAGCAGAGTTAATCTTGCTGTTTTAATTTCTGCTTTGGCTTTGATAGACTCGTGTTTAGATGTAGTATGGCCCTTATTTCCATGTTCCTTTGCATCCTTTGGAAATGGCTGTTGTACTCGAGGTGTCATCATTTAACGTTTTGTCTGGTGCATATTCCTGTGTTCCTGTAAACATTCCCAGCTTTGTTCTGGGGTCAGTGTGATTGACACAGAAACAGTTGGATCCTTGAGAGTGTTGCTCTTATGGAAGAGGAACTGAAACTCCATCAGTCTTTCATCTCTGACTATTTTTGCCTAAGCAAAATTTCCCTTTAATTTTCTGCTGTATCTGGAGGGAAACCAATGATTTCTAGACACTTGAGCTCTGAGTTTCCTTGCTAATTCTACCAGGTGGCTCTTCTCCAACTTCATAAGATTCCCTCAACTGCGTGGATTAATCATTAAGCTGTAAGAAAGGCTTTGGTGAACTCTGCAGATCCTTGTGGTTCTCAACGCTTCCCTCTGCTGCTTTCCAGGATCCATCCACGCTTACCTCCTCACCTTTGCTGTGTACCTTGAAAAGATCCATGTCTCCTGTACTTTGTCCAGTATTGTGATTATTTCAACACACAAATGCTTCTACTATACCATTGTCTAGAGGCAGAAATCCAAATCGATTAATTAGGATCTCTATTTTCATAGGGGTAAATATCTCTTTGAGAAATAGAAAAGGCAATTCTCCCTAGTTTGGAAGACAAGTTCCATAATTATAGCCACATTTCTTTTAGAATGAAGACCTAGTTTGTGCCCAATAATTACTATTTTTATTTCATGTTAAGCCTCTCTTCCAAGTTATATACATGTGGAGAACAGTTTATTAGGATAACCTTAAAGGACAATAAACCATTTTAAAGCAAATAAACTCACTATTTTATTTTTTCTTACACATATAGATACATGCATACATATTTTAAAATAAAATTTTTTTCAGTGAATGCCCAGAAAACTTCAGCAAAAAACTCATGAAGTCAGCACAACATATAAATGCCAGCTCATAGGAAATCTACATTGGTTCACTAATTATGACCAGTCTAAGTATCAATATAAGCTACTACTAATAGAGACAGATTAAATTAAAATCTATATTACTTTTATAAGCTTCCCATAAGTCTGAAAGAGTTCTAAAATATTTAAATGTGGACAATGATCTAACTTTTAAGTACTAACAAATTAAAAAGATTTGCTAATTTATGTCTTTATTAGTTTATTCAACTAATATATTAAATAAGTTCTAGCTTTCTACATTTTTGTTGTTGTTGATATTTTGCTTTTGTTCTGTTTTTTTAACTTTTATTGTATTATGATGAGAAGAGTTACATGATTTCAATTTATCTGAATTTGTTAACATTTAAAAATATATTTAATAGAATTGAATCATATTCTTGTTTCCCTTTTGTACCACCGCTCCTCCCATGCTACCCCCCTTCAATACCTACAATATCTGTTTTGTCATATTCCTTAAAATTTATAAAATGTTATAACAATAAAAATAAGTATTATGAAAGTTGTTTGATATAAAACAACAATCAATTTAACAGTTTTATATAGATGCTCATCTACAGCAATAGTGAAAATACATTTTTCTCAATATAAATTTTAAATAATTCTAAACATACTACTAACTGTATACTTAAAAAAATAATACATCACTACTAGTATTTTCTTAAATGAACATGAATATATAAAGTCTTTTTGTTTTTTTGTATTTAGTAGAGTCGAAAATCTTGGCTCTTACTGTGGTACAAGCCCAAAAAAGAACAATTTTTAGACATTGGGTTTCATTGCAATGAGGCTGTATTTCAATGATCCTCACATCACCAAAGGATTTTTACCACCATCTTAGCTAAGCTGAAAGTTGATAGTTCTGCTGCACCAAGAAATGAATTGTAGGCTCAATTTTTGGATACA
>NW_022196894.1:86053794-86091079 GCF_008632895.1 Mastomys coucha
GCCTGCCTTTATATGTTACTTGCCTTTTTCCCCTTACTGCTTTTAAAATTCTTTGTTTAGTGCATTTGTTGTTTTGATTATTATGTGATGGGAGGAATTTCTTTTCTGGTCCAATCTATTAGGAGTTCTATAGGCTTCTTGTATGTTCATGGGCATCTTTTTCTTTAGATTAGGGAAGTTTTCTTTAATTTTATTGAAGATACTTCTATAATTTTTTTTCAGCTTTTAGGAACTTTATTTTCCTTCCACCTTTCCCTCTGCTCAGGTGTCTGCAGCAGCTCAGGACCACTCAGTGGTGGCTCCAACCCACTCAGTGGCCTGTGCTGTGGGAGCTGCTGACCAGTCCTCAGTGGTTGGCTGTGCACTCCAGTCTTCCGTCAGGAACTGCTGGATGGGCACAGAGGGTACTTGTACACCCTCAGACCAGTCGGCGACCTCAAGCTGAGCAGCAGTGAACTCAGGTGCTGGTGCCGTCCATTTGCCCTGGAACTCCTCCTTGGTCACAGCCTTCTCCGCAGCAGCCTGCTCCTCCTTCTCAATCTCCTCTGGGTCTCTGTAGAAGTAAAGATCAGGCATAACCTCCCATTGGTGATCACGGGAGATAGTACCTCGCATACAGAGTACTTCCCTGGCCAGCATCCACCACATCAGACCCACTGAGTGAGCTCCCTTGTTGCATGGGATGGCAATGTCCACATAGCACAGAGGAGAATCTGTGTTTCACAGAGCAATGGTGGGCAGGTTGACTTAAGAGGCTTCCATGAGGGGCTGGTGGTCCGCCCTGGGATCAGTCACCGCTAGAAGCCGTGCCTCCCTGAAGGCTGCTTGGATCTGGTTAGTGAAGGTCCCAGGTATGAAGCGGCCGGCAATAGGAGTGGTGCCTGTGGCAGCAGCAAACTTGAGCACAGCTCTCTGGCCAGTGTTCCTGGAGGAGATGATGCTGACGTCAGCAGGGTTATCAATGGCAACAATAGCTCGAGCTGCAAGCAACAGCTTCTCCCAGGTCCTCTTCAGATTTATGATGTAGACACCGTCACTTTTCCTTTTGTAGATGTATTGCTCCATCTGAAAGTCAAGATTGGTGCCACCTAAGTGGGTGCCTGCAGCAAGGAATTTGAGGACATCTTCCTCCTTCATCTGCAGGATGTCAAGGCCTCCGGACATTGAGTGAGTTTCCCTTTAAGTTACGATGGGAATCAAGAACAACGCCATATGGAGCCATCCCCGGGTAGCGTGGAAAGGACTTCTATAATTTTATTGAAGATATTTGGTGGCCCATTACATTGGGAGTCTTCACTCTCTTCTACACCTATTATCCTTAGGTTTGGTCTTCTCATTGGGTCCTGGATTTCCTGGATGTTCTGGGTTAGGAGCTTTTTGCATTTTGCATTTTCTTTGACTGTTGTATCAATGTTTTCTAAGGTGTCTTCTGCCCCTGAGATTCTCTTTTCTATTTCTTGCATTCTGTTGATGATGCTTGCATCTATGGCTCCTGATTTCTTTCCTAGGTTCTGTATCTCCAGGGTTGTCTTTCTTTCTGATTTCTTTATTGTTTCTATTTCCATTTTTAGATTCTGGATGGTTTTGCTCATTTCCTTCACCTGTTCGATTGTGTTTTCCTGTAGTTCTTTAAAGGATTTTTGTGTTTCCTCTTTAGGGGCTTCTAGCTGTTTACCTGTGTTCTCCTGTATTTCTTTGAGGATGCTATTTATGTCTTTCCTAAGGTTCTATATCATCATCATCATGATAAGTGATTTTAGATCTGAATCTTGCTTTTGTAATGTGATGGTGTGTCCAGGACATGCTATGGTGGGAGAATTGGATTCTGATGATGGCAAGTGACCTTGGTTTGTGTTGTTTATTTTCTTATGCTTGCCCCTCACCATCTGGTTAACTCTAGTGCTACTTGCCCTTGCTAAATCTGACTGGAGCCTGTCCTTCCTGTAATCCTGGTTGCATCAGAACTCCTCAGAGTCAAGCTGTCTCTGTGATCCTGTGATTCTGAGATCCTGTGATCCTGAGCTTGTTAGATCACCTGGGAGTGGGGCTTTCTCTATGTGTTGTGGGACTGGCTGCTGAGCTTGTACCCAAGGTCTGCTCAGAACACTCAGACAGACAGACCAGAAGGAACTGGAGTCACTGGGCTGGTAGAGTTCCTGTGTGCCTTATCCCGATGGTCCCAGTTACTCCCAGTTTTGGGATAGATACTGGTTCCTGCTCACCTCTGATCCTGGGTATGTCAGAGCGCCTGGGAGTGGAGCTTCCTCTGGGTGTTGTGGGAATGGCTGCAGAGCTTGTGCCTAAGGTCTGCTCTGGACCCCAACCCAGACAGACTGGAAGAAACCCGAGTCATTGGGCTGGTGGGGTTCCTGTGTGCCTGGTTGAGCTGGTCCCAGTTACTCCCAGTGTTGGGACAGATGCTGGTTCCTGCTCACTTCTGTTCCTGGCTGTGTCAGATCCGCTTTTGTTCTGTTTTGAGACAGAGTCTGATATAGTCCAGACTGGACGAAAACTCACTATCTACCTAAGGCTGACCTTGAGTTTGTGATGCCCAGCTTCCATTAACCATGTACTGGGATTCCAGGTGTTACAGCACCATGCCCACTTATGTGCACTCCATAAAAGCATGCTAACAACCAATCTATGTTCCCATCATCTCACCCAGAATCCAGTAACAATCTGTACCATCAAGTACTTTTCCATATTTAACCTTATTTTATTTGGGGAACTTACTGAGGCAGATGCAAGCTTGTTTTGTTTGTTTCTTCATATATTTTGTTTTGTCATCTGATTTTAAATATTTTTCCCTATTGAAAATAAATTTAAACTCTACTCATTCAAGTAATGGCATCTTTAAGTAGAGCTGATAAAGCCTGCAAGGACTAGCTCACTTGTTATGTTTCCTGATGCCGAGTCTGACAGCCTCGTCTCTGTCCTTAGAGCCCACAGGTGGAAGAAGAGGACAGATTCCTGTGAACTTTCCTCTGATCTCCACATGTATATCCTGGCACAAGCACTTGTAAGTATACTTGAGGTTATACACACACACACACACACACACACACACACACACACACACACACACACACTATAAGAAGTAAAACAAATTTAGAGAAAACCAAAAAAGAACACATACCTTGAAAAATTAAAACAGCTGTCTCTATCATGGTAGTTAAAGGATAAAATGCATGCCTCTATGTATATCAATATAAACAGTACCTTTATGGTTTATGAAAAATGATGATATAATGCCTTCCTACTTGATCCCCCATTCTACATATAACTCCATCCTCCTGGTTGTTTGTAGCATTTCTTCTATTTTGTTTTCAGGAATCGAAGGGAATTCATTATATTTCATGATGAGAAACCTCATTACCACTTCCCTGTCTATCATCAGGCAGTAATCCAAGGTGAAGTGTACAAGGTACAGGAGAGGGGAGAGTTCTGTACAGGAGAGTTCTGTGGCTCTATTTGCCAGGCAGGAATGAAAGCTACACACTGTATTTGTGACCATTTTTGATGTCTTCATGGCTTTTGTTATCTTTTTCTTAAAAGTAATATTTTCCTGATCTTAATAAGTTACAGAAAACCAGTTCTGATCATAGTCACTAAATGGGGTTGTAGGATTACTCTGAATCTACTCAGTTAGCTCATCTTTTCAGCACTAGTCAATAAAATATTCCTAAAACAAATCATCATATTATATTTATATTTAAAATCAGAATGTAGGCATGTTTATAACTGGAACAATTAAATCTTCTATATAACCTTATCATAATTTTCCCAGCAGCAGTGGAGTTGATGGGATTCCACAGACATTTAACTTCTGAGACATTTGCACATGACTTTCTTTTAGTGAGCTATCTTTGATGACTCCACACCTGGGCAGAGTATGTTTCCACAGCGCTGTGCTTACAGTCACAGCCACTGCTTGGATTTTCAGCAACAGAGCCGGGGGTGTGTGGTCAGCTGCCATCTTTAGGAACTGTGAAAGTGTGCAGCTAACTCCACATACAATTCTCTTCACTGACACTGGACTACAATGGTCTAAGATTCAGCCACATTCAGTTCTGCCCACCATGGTCTCAGAAAAGCATTGGAGACTGGTTCTCATCACAATAATTTTTTAAAGGGCAAATGGTGTTAAGAAGACGAACACTCACAAGAATCTACACAAAATAGTGCAGTATGTGGCATGATTTTAGAGATTAATTGGAAAGTGGAGCGATGGCTCTGTGGTTAAGAACACTGGCTGTTCTCCCAGAAGACTTGGGTCTGGTTCCTAGCACACACAGAGAGGATCTCAGTCATTTAAAACTCCAATTGTGAGCTGCAATGTGGGTTCTGAGAATTGAGCCTGGGTGCTCTGGAAGAGCCACAGTTCCCTTAATCATGACGCTATCTCTCCAGCCCAGTGGACATATGGGACTAGCTGCATCATGTTACTGCTCTCCTGACTTGTCCATGATGACAGACTGTAACCTGGAAATGTGAGTCAAACGAACCCATTCTGTCTTAAGTTATTTTTGTCCTGGAATTTTTACACAACAAAGGAAAATAAGATTAAGACATCAAGTGTTCACAGCTCTCTCGTTAATTAAAAACACCACAGATTTACTAAAATTATCAAAAAGAAATTATCAAAGAACATACATGTAGAGCTCAAGAATGTATTAGGAGCATATTCCTCCCATAAACCTCATAATCCTTCTGCTTTGTGCCCTTCGCCACTGCCATGCGTAGCCTCAGTATTTGACGATTTGTGATGTGATGCATAGCAAGACATCCTAGTATGAATCCCAAATCCTATATCGATTTTGCTTAACTAAAAATTACTGTAACATAAATCTTATGCACTCCAAAGAGAATGTGAGCTTTAGATCCCCAGATGCATGTCCCTGAGCTTTAAAGGCATAGAGCAATTAGGTTAGTGGTTGGACACTGCTATTCTCATGGCCAATGCCCATATTAGAAGACATAGATCAAAGGGAAGCCACTATTAGACATGTAATTCATGGGCTAGAAGACCTGGGAGTGGTACTGAAGGGTAGGAAGCTATTAACGGGAACCCTTAGGCATCTGGTGTAGGTTGGTGGGCAGACTGAACTGGGGCACAGGGAATAGCAGGAACAAAGAGAGCTCTTGACAGGATCTGGAAAAGGTCAGCAAGAGGTGGCATGGCTGCTAGGTCCATGCTGCCCAGCTGGCAGCTGGCAGGTTCAACATAGTTCTCCTGGAAGCAATCCAAAACCCAGGCAAAAAAAAACTATTGAATAAATCAAGATCCCATCTTTGGTACAAGGATCAGGACAGAGAACAACACAAAGATAAGAAATTAGTCATAACTCCCAGAGTACTCCATGCCCTGTCCAAAGAGGGGGTGGCCAAAAGATTCGAGGTTAACAACATGAGCTTCCGAAAAGTCTAAGGCATTTTCCCAAATGTAATTAGTGCTTTCTTGGTCCACTTCCAGTTTTAATTCTCTGTTTCCATTCTGTGTCTTCATTAATTTCTGTGTTAAGTGTTTATTGTACCTTCAGTATCCCTTGATAGACATCCAGATGTCATGGAGAATGCCTACAACCTTCTCATAGTTAAATATTGCTCTTATTCTAGTTACCAACCTGTAGGCATAAAGGCTTTATCTAATAACTCTCTGGAACCATAATTAATTAAAATTGAATTTCAAAGTTGATCCTGCTATCCCAGGCCTGAAAAGAAGACTGAGACAGGAGATGCCAAGTTCAAAGCCAGCCTGGGCTACAGAGTACACAGCCAGTATAGGTAACTTAGTAAGGACCTGTTGTATTAGTTTCTTCTCTAGATGCTGTGATAAATTACCCTATAAAAACAATTTAAGTAAGATGTATCTTGCTTCTCAGTTCAGGAGACATTCTCTCATAGGAGGGCATGCTTGAATGATCAAGAAGGATCATACTGTATCCAGCTAATAAGCAGTAATGGAAGCTGGTGCTCAGTAACCTTTAACCTTTTATTCTCTCCAGGACTCAGTCAAGGAAATGGTGTTGCCCACATATCTTCTTCTTTTCCCAATCAACCCAATCAAGAAAATAACCACTCCCCCTCCCGCCCCCACCCGGCTGGGCGATGGTGGCGCACGCCTTTATTCCCAGCACTTGGGAGGCAAAGGCAGATGTATTTCTGAGTTTAAGGCCAGCCTGGTCTACAGAGTGAGTTCCAGGACAGCCTGGAACTCTACACAGAGAAACCTTGTCTCGAAAAACCAACCCCCCTCCCCACCCCCGAAACAGATATGCCTAGAGGAAAGCCACACCTGCATAATGCCTCTCAGGCATGCCTAGAGGATTACCGCATCTACCTGATGCCTCGCAGGCACATTCCCATGATGCTTCTCAGTCATGCTAGCGGTTCCTTTTCTAGACCAGTCTAAGTCTTGTCTAGTTGGTGCTATAAGCTGTCGCACATCTTCAATTAGCGAAATGTGTTTGTTCCAAAGCCTGCTAACTTGAGCTTAGCTCCCTGATCCCATGGCAAAAGAGAACTTATTCTTTTTTTTTTTTTTTTTTTTTTTTATTTTAGATATTTTCTTTATTTACATGTGTATAGTAGAGGATTGCAAATTCGATCATCAATGAGAGGAAAGGACCTCGGCCCTGTGAGGGTTTGGTGCCCCAGTGTAGGGGAATTCGAGGGCCAGAAAGTGGGAGAGGGCGGGGTGGCAGGCATGGGGAGGTGGGAGGCAACAGGGGTTTGTTTTTGTTGTTTTTGTTTGTTTCTTTGTTTTTTGGAGGGGAAACTGGGAATGGAGAAATTTACATGTAAATAAAGAGAACTCATTCTTAAAAGTTGTCTTCTGGCTTGTGCTTGCACACTATGGTGTGTTTGTGCCCACATCCACATGGCTAACCTGTTAACCTGCTGAGCCATCACCTTGATCAGTTTTCTGTAATTGCTTACCCTTCCAGTTTTTATTTTATTGTTGGCCTTGTTGGTTTTATCACAAGGGCTATTCTTTAGACTCCACATATGTTCCGCAAGTACTTGACCACCCAGCTACATTTATTTCCCTAGCTTTTTTATCTTGACTTGTAAATTTTAAAACCATGTCTTTAATACCTCCTCTATAAAAAGACGCATTTATTCAAGTATCCCAAAGGAAACGGACGTCTTAAAAAAGGTTAGTGTTAAAGGATTCCTCATTGTTGTGCCATATGTTGTTTTGAAAACTATGCAGAGACTTGATGAAGAACAATGAAGCACATAAATGTGCCTATCAGTTAGTGGTTCACACGCACACAGTTTTAATCGGATCCAACAAGACAATTTAAAATGAGGACGTGTCTACGAAGTAGTCCAGAGTATGCTGGATAAGAAAATTTGCATCTGACATTCCCAAGCATCAGATTACATAAAACATAAAAATAACTCATTGCATTCTGAAAGGTATTACTAATGGAAATTGTTTTTCTTTGGCATTTCTTCTGAAAGTCTATACATGTTTTATTTTACAGAAAATGCCTCCTTTTCCTGTCAAACTTGCTGACACATACCAGGAAGAAATTCCAGAGTAGTGCATTGTGTCACTCCTTTGCTGCTACATCCAAAGCACAAGCAGGCTGGTACTTGTAAACTGTTCTGTGTTTGACAGACATTCAAAACTACTTTCTGAATAAATGATGCTGAATGAATATGTTCAGGGATTCAATTTGAAACAAAAGTATCAAATGTTTTACCAATGTACTTTCAGGCTCTGAGGTTTGGTTTTGTTTATTATGTAGTAGTCATTTTCTGTTCAAGCCCTGGTCTTTTTTTCTTTTTCAATGTACATATCTTTTGTCATGAGTGCTGTTTAGAAAGCATTTGCTTCCAGCATTCTTCCATAAGGAATTTAGCAAGAAAAGACAGCATGTTGGTTATTAACTTCATACTGAGATTCTGCCAGTATGATGCTTTGAGGAATTTTCTTTTTCATTCTAATGATAAAGAAAGGATAGAGAAGGGCTTTCTCTATAGTAAACAAGACAGCAGGTTTGCTGTAACATACAGCCTGTTCACCCTACTGTTGGTGAAGTTCTGGAACAAACTCTGTGTTTCAAGTTTTTCTTGAAAGCCATTACAACCTCAGAGAACCAAATTGAAAGTACCTAGGACTTCTCAACCCATAAGAATTTTGTAAGGAAAATGTAAAGCATTTTTCTATTACTATGAACAATGATGGCTGAGTTGCAGTTTGTGTGTGTTTGTAACACTTTCTTGTGTGCTCTTTCTTTCCCACGGTGGAACTGGGTCTGACAGTAGAGCAGTTTCACTGGGATTTCAGATAGAATATGTGAAGGCAAGAAGGATGCCTTGGGGTAGAGGTGACAAATATAGTTTTGAGGTATTCTTTCAATCTGCCTATGAAATTGTTGATCTTAAGTACCTAGAAAAGGGCTCTTTACTAAAAAATTTAATTTCTTCAGATCATGGAAATAAAATGATTGCAATGTTTTCCAGAGAGTTACCATGGAGAGTTAGTAGAGACCCTGGTTGGTTATCCTTCCTAAAAATGATACATATCGAAAACCCTACTATTACTTTTTAAAAAATTTACAAGAGATGGAAGCAGAGAATACAATGTTTATTTTAGAATACTCTCAGAAAATGCTAGTATGTTTTGTCTTTGAATGAAAAGAAAATAAGTTAATGGAAATTCCAAGGTAAAATCTCTGTAATTCCTCAGTTACTTTGAGTAGAAACTACGTTAATGGCTGTTGCCACTGATTATGGTCAAACCAGACATCATAAAATTAGTGGGAAGACCCAATGAGTTCCCACTTTTATTTCTAGATCTTAATGAAGAGGTGTTTTCTATGATTAGTGAGTGTGAGTGTTTCCTGTATCAAGGGTCATGTTTCACACTGCTATACAATTCCCCATGTATGTTATGATAGAGCTTGTCAGCATTGCTATAATTAACTTAACATCTAATATAGCTAATTTAACATTTGTTGATGAGTATAATTTAGAAGGCTTGATATTCTAGTGTGTTCTTTGGGGAAGGATGAAATAATGATATAGTACTAACAATTTACCTTATAAGTGCTTAAGGTTTTAAGAAATTTACTAAGCAGGGTTGTAGAGGTCACTGGTACCAAGATTATATTCAGCATCATAAAAAAGAAGTTTGTATTCCTCTGATACTGAAATAGCTATTGAACATCATGAAATAAATGTTTATCAAATGTCAATTTGCAGTATTGTCACCCTGAACTCAAGTGGAGGGTCTTTATCAAATTGATAGGCTTGGTGCTATATTTTGACATGGTCAGTATAGATGGGCTGTTTCTCAGTCCACCCTTGTAGTGACATAAAATTTGTAAGTTTTAGGATTTCTCATTAGCAGTATTTTTAATGCATGATACATTTTGTAGGTACCATATGCTCACTACCTGTAGGTTCTTGATATTCTGGAGGCTTTGGCTTCACATAAAGGATGTTCACTTGTTAGAAAAAAAATCATCCTTCCAGGCTACAAAAATATTACTGTTCACTTGTTAGAAAAAAATCATTCTTCCAGGCTACAAAAATATTACAGTATAAATATAACACAGATACTTTCACTAATACAGAAGAATTTTGTCTAATTATGTGTGTTTATAAAGGCATTTGGTAATACCCCCAGAAAATAAACAACTGTGTGCTTTTTAAAAGATTTTTAGTTTTATTGCCAGGCATATCTTTCAACACAATTTAGATTAGAGGGAAGAAATTTCATGTCTTTGGTTCAGTGTACTACCCAAACTTTGAACATTTCATTTTCCCAAGAAATACAGAGAAATACTTATTGTTAACATATCACCAATAATTATTAACAACTAATTATATATAATTATGTATTAAGTAATTTCTTATTTAAAAAATAATGAACTCAGTTCAAAAATTAGAAACATTTTAATAACTTTTATGAGACAAATGCCTGGATATTGAAAAAGATGGAAGAAATATTTAAAAACTATCAGGGCAAATGTGTCACAAATGTTTCAAAATTAAGAATACAGTTTTAAATTTCATATGAATCTAATAATCAGGGTAACTTTCTTATCCCAGTGTATGGTTTTGTGATTTTCTTATATTCAAACTATTAGCAAGGCCTTTGCAAGTTATTGTGTGAATAGCTTTACGCTGAAACATTTTCCTCTGAAAACCTTCAGTTGAAATGTACACTGACTCCAAAAGCCACCACTGTGTGAATGGTGAATACATCCTGAATATTACCATTTCAAGCTGATCTCATGGAAGAGCAAGTCTTCTTGCATATATGGACTTTGAGTTTTACTATCTCAGCTAGATGCTATGATTTACAGCCAGCCTCCAAGAAATCCTCAGCCCTAATTAGAGGTCCATCTGGCAGAGTTTACTCCATTTTGGGAAAATCCCCAATGCTTAGTACACACCTTGTAAATATACCTGATTGGGCCAGCCCTCCTGTTGGATCTGATACGCTGAACCCAGTGGGCAAGGTCTCTAACAATATTCTTCTCTCTCTCTTCCCTCTGGCTGTACCAGCCTCATATAGTTCTGCATTGTCCACAAGTTCCTGCATTTGACCATGCCCAAGCCTTGGCCTTTAAAGGTCTCTTGCCCACATGTTGGCCAGTTAATCACAATTGAGTACAATTCATTGTCAGTATATGTGTGTGTGTGTGTATGTGTGTGTGTGGAGATAGAGAGAGAGAGAAGGGGGAGGGGAGAGAAACAAAAAGAAAACAAAAGAAAATCTGGGGGGAGAAATGAGGCTGTGATAGGGATGTAAAGTGAATAAATAAATTAGTGGGGGCAAAAGAAAAAAAACTGTAGGGTGAAAAGGAGAAAAGAACAAGTAATAAGTAAAAGTAAACATAAAAACTAAAAATGATAAAGCAAAAAAAAAATAAGAAAGAAAGAAAAAAGAAAAAGAAACACTAATATGAGTATATGATATGATTATGAGGCAAGGAATTCTCAAAGAGGCCTTTGAGTTGGCTTTCTGTTGGCCCTCTACTGCTGGGCCTGCAGCCTAACTTTAAGGGTAGTTTGTTTAAGCAGTGAGACTCTTGAGAAAAATAAAGTTTTGTTGACAATTGTTTATCAGTTGTAGGTAGCTCCTGGGTTATGTATGGGGACATGTGTCTTGTCTCCTTTCAGTTCTAACATGCCATATGTACAGACCCCTACAGACCCTGTGGAGAGTCAGACCCCTGCAGACCCTGTGGAGAGTCAGACCCCTGCAGACCCTGTGGAGAGTCAGACCCCTGCAGACCCTGTGGAGAGTTCCTCCGTCTCTGTGAATTTGCCTGTGCCTTGCTCCTCTTCTTGTTTCCTTCATGTCCTCCCTCGTCTCTGTCTCTTAACAACTTTTCTGCCTCCTTTTCTTGAACCCTGAAGGATTTGAGGGAGTCATCAGGTTAGGGCTGTTCAAGGTACTCTCTCTGTGTCTGTGTGTGTGTGTGTCTTTCTCTCTGTGTCTCTCTCTGTGTGTGTCTCTCTCTCTGTGTTTCTCTCTGTGTGTGTCTTTCTGTGTCTCTCTCTGTGTCTCTCTCTCTGTGTGTGCCTCTCTCTCTGTGTCTCTCTGTCTCTGTTTATCTCTCTCTGTTTCTCTCTCTGTGTGTGTGTGTGTGTGTGTCTTTCTCTCTGTGTCTCTCTGTGTGTGTGTCTTTCTCTCTGTGTCTCTCTCTGTGTCTCTCTGTGTGTGTCTCTCTCTGTCTCTCTATCTCTGTCTCTGTTTGTCTGTGTGTGTGTGTGTGTGTGTGTGTGTGTGTGTCTGCATAATGTGTAGCTGTGGGTCTGTCTATTTGTTCCCATCTGCTGCAGTAAATCTAAATGAGAAGACTTTTATTTTACTTTCTCTCTTGTGGAATAATTTGAGGAGCACTCGCATTAATTCTTCTATGAAAGTCTGGTAGAATTCTGTGCTAACCATCTGGCCCTGGTTTTGTTTTTGTTTTGTTGTTGTTATTGTTGTGGTTGTTGTTGTTGTTTGGGAGACTTTTAATTACTGTTTCTTTTCACCATAGCTTATAGATATGTTTAAATTGCTTGTCTTTCTAATCTCCATTTTAATTTTTTATAAGTAGTATGTATGCAGAAAACTTTCTTTAGATTTTCTAATTTGCTGGATTGCAGGTTTTCAATTATATTTCTCTGATTCTCTGGGTTTCCTCAGATCTGTTGCTATGCCCCCCTTCTCTCCAATTTTGTTAATTTGGATATTCTTTCTTCCTTTTAGGTAATTTGGATAAGGATGGGTCAATCATTCATTTTCTTCAAGAACCAACTATTCATTTTATTGATTCTTTGCTGCTGCTGTTGTTTGCTTTGATTTCAGCCCCGAGTTTGATTATTTCTTCCCATCTACTCTTTCTGGGGGTGATTTATCCTTTTATTCTACAGTTTTCAGGTGTGTTGTCAATTTAATAGTATGAGATATGTATGGACCTAGTACTTAAAATGGACTTGCTTCTTAGAACTGCCTTCGTTTTATCCATACACTTGGGTTAATGTTTGCTTTCTAATTTCATTAAATTCTAGAGTCTTTAACTTCTCTGTGTCTCTGCCTGTCTCTGTCTCTGTCTCTCCCTGTCTCTCTGTCTCTCTCTCTGAGCCTTTCTGAGTCTTTCTGTGTCTCACTATTTCTCTGTTTCTCTCTCTCTGTTTCTTTCTCTCTGTTTCTATCTCTCTGTTTCTCTCTGTTTCTCTCTCTGTTTCTCTCTATGTCTCTGTCTCTGTCTCTGTCTCTGTCTCTGTCTCTCTCTCTCAAGACAGAGTTTATCTGTGTATCCATGGCTGTTCTAAACTCACTGTGTAGAACAGCCTGCCCTCACAACCAGAGATAACTTATTTTTGCCTCCCAAGTGCTGGAAACAAAGGTGTGCACTTCCACCACCCAGCTTTGACCCAGTTTTATTCAGTAGTGGGTTTCTCAGTTTCCATGAGTTTGTAGCTTGCTGTTATTTCTGTTGTTGTGGTTGGTATCCAGCTTTAATCCATGATGGTCAGATAGGATGCAGAAAGTTGTTGCAATTTTTCTGCATCTGTTTTATTTATTCCCTTCTATTGTTTGTGTTTTCATAGATTTATTTAAAGGATTTATTCATTTTCCCTTTAAGAACTTCTGTAATATTCATAGAGGATATTTTAAGGCCTTTTTTTTGTGCTTCAGCTACCTTAGAATAATCAAGGTAGGGTTGCCGATCTTCGGTGGAGACATATTGTCCTGGATGTTATTGATTATCTTTTTGTGCTGGCATTTAGGCGTCTGAGATGATTATAATTCTAGGTACTAATTTCTGTTGTTGTCTTTGTTGGTTGTGTTTTTCCCCCTTGTTTTATGTTTCCCATTCTGGTTCTTGGAGGTTTTGGTGGCTATGTGTTCCCTAGTAGGAAATTCTGGGACCTTGCCAGGTGTGTTCACTCAGGTTCTATGTACAATGTGTTCTTAGGCATTGGGAACTGACACTTAGGAATTGGGATGTGCTGGAGGGGGTAAAGGAGTTCACAGGAGGGAGGAAAGCAGGGTGTACTGCCAGGATATGCTTAGTTCTCTGGAAATAAGAGCAAAGAATGAGGAGAGGCTACTGCAGAGCTGGGGATGAGTCTGGGGCATTGTATATAGAGCAGAGGAGGGAGAGTGGAGATCTGAAGCTTGCCTGTCTGCTGCTTCACTGGCCTAAGAGTTGCTCTGGCAGGCCTAGCTGGCAGGTTCCCAGGAAATGCCTTTTAGAGTTGAGGGTTAGGACAGAGAACAGGGTTAGGAGGAATGCTGGAGAAGATGATCCTCTTGATCTGCTAGAGACAAGAGCAGAGGGGAAGAGGAGGTCACAGCAGATGGTCTGATGCAGAGCTGGGGGTGAGATGCAGAGAAGAGGAGGGAGAAGCGACACCTTCAGTAAGCCTTCCTGCTCCTCTAAGTTGTCAGTCCTAACAACTTAATAATAATTTTTTCTAAATGTAATCACCCCTCTTTGTTATAGTATTTCTCACTCCCTCTTTGTACTATGTAATACACTCTTATGTCATTATATTTGTATCAGTATTTACCACTTATTTTCTAACCTTTTCTATTATTGAACTGTTTACTATTATATTCCTAGCACCCAGAAGAGAGTTTAGCATGATACAAAGATTTCTTGTTTGTTTAGCAATTTATCATGCTGAAATAATTTCAAAATATACAACTGTATTAATCAAATCCAGCAATAACACACTATATTATCAGACTGAATGGTTTATCTTTTATAAAGACTTTTCTGGCTATTTCAGGGAGTAGAGACCAGCAAAGCAAAGCAATTTAATGATTTAAATAAGAATGTGATGAAAGACCCCTGTAGGGAGACCCCCACTCAAATCTCGGGAGGATATGCACCCAAGGAATCACGAGAGACCATTTTGATGTAATCACAAGAGGCAGTTTATTCGGAGCACTCCGGTTCGACCCCCAATCTCACACAGGAGACAAGGAATCAACCACGAGGCTCAGGGGTAGGGGTTTATATAGGAAAAAGGTCTGGGGGAACAAAGGAATCAGTGTGGCTATACATGATTGGCTAGTTCAAATATTAACTATTACGTGCAGAACAGAGTGGAAAATTCTTAAGGTTGGTGTTCATCTGAGTCAACAGAGCATCTGACCTTAAACCATATCTAAGAGGACCAGATGGCCCACTACTCAGTGTCTGCCCAGACATGTCCTTGCATTTTTTTCTCTTCTATACTTTTTGGCCTGTTAGTTCCCAGAATGTCTTAACAGCTTGCTTATTTTTGCCCAGGCTTATTTGGACATATTCGACCTTGGTCCACTGTATTTTTCTGTAATTTTCTCATTAGCCAGCACAAGTTTCAAATTTAACTCTTTCATTGACTATGATGGGTTATGATGTGGCTGGAGAGATAGCTCAGTGGTTAAGAACACTGGATGCTCTTTCTGGAGAACCAGAGTTTGATTGTTAACATCCATGTTGTAGCACAGAACCATGTGTGACTCTGGTTCCAAGAGATACAAGGCCTTCTCCTTGCTTCTGGGTCTATCAGACATGCATGTCATACAAAGACTCATTAATATGCATAAAATAAACTTATATAAAGAGAATGGAACAACATGAATCATGTTACCACATCCAATTAAAATGTTTTGTTGTAGTTGTAATTTCTGTAAGGGAGTTTGTTTTAGCTAATACCCTACTTCCTTTGAGGAGAAGGGTTTCTGTCTGGTTTCTGCAGTGTGGAATGATATACTCAATCTCATGTCCTTTTTATTAATGTTTTTGTTTTCAATTATCAGTGCCGACACACTGTATGAGCTTGCAGAATTTCTGGTCTCTTCTTGTTTTTGTTTGGTTTTGGTTTTTTTTTTTTTTTTTTTTTTTTTTTTTTTTTTTTTTTTTTTTTTTTTTTTTTTTTTTTTTTTTTTTTTTTTTTTGGTTTGAAAGTTCTTGGCTAACATTATTTATGTCTTTCTTGTTTTCTCTTTCTTTTTTTTATTTTCAGTATATCAGAGGCTTTTTTTCTTCATGCTATTTCATGTTCAACCTGTAGCAATTTCTTAAAAGTCTTATTTATGTTCTTACCTGAGTTCAGCAACTTTTGTTCAAGAAAAGTAATCAAAGAAATAGTTCATAGAATAAGTTGTAAGACTGTCAGAGGATACTTAGTAAAATGATTGCATGACATGTGCTTTGGGAAGATACTTTATGGTTTCATCTCAAAGTTCAGAAACAGGTAGGATGAGTATATGGACCAGTCAGTCATCAGGACAATAGCAACACCTTCAGCACAGAACAGCCTATGTATTGGTCTCATTTTGAAATGATATCATCATAAAAAAATTTAACCAATCAACTACAACTGCATGTCTCACTTAGGGGCAGACTGTTTTTTGTGATTTAACCATTAAGGCTAGGTGTTAGGAATTTGTATAGGACAGGATTCAGTTACTGAAGATGCAGATTTTATCTACTCAAAAAACCTAGCAAGTGGAGTTTACAATAACAACATTAGGAACATGATAGGAAGTGTTCTGTCATTCCTGAATGTGAAGGCAGAACTTTTACCTCACACACAGGACACTTTATTTGCACACCCAACATTGTAAAATCAATAAATACTTGTTTTTAAAAGGAAGAACTCTCATTCTCTGTCAGTCCTCGAAAATTTACAGGTGGGATTAGAACTGTGAAACAGAGGTACATGCCTCATCTGGGAGAAAAGCCTACGAGTTAGTTTCTGCTTTTCATTATTTACCAGAATAAGGTTCTCTCCAGAAATATGGCAGAGAAGGTAGAAGTGCTACATCATCTCCGAATTCAGTTGGGACTTGTAATGGGCCTATGTCCTTGGTCTATTACCTCATGAGTGCTTTTAGTATTTTAAAAATTCTTTCGCTGAATCTCCATCTCTCTTTCTTTTTTATCATATCTCTGAGAATACACATGAGAGTAATTTAAAATCCTTTTCTGATTATTCTAGCATCTATGTCATACTTGAGTCTGATTTTAATATTCTCCTTCCTCTTTTAATGTTTGCATTTGAAGACAGCCATTTCCAGTACCTCAAAAAGATGAGTGTTCACATACTTATAGTTCAACTTCATTTAATTAATGTGATTTAATTAAGATGTATTCCATAGAGTATGATTTCTGGTAAACTCTGATAGTACATATCAGACTTCTTTACATCTCTGTCTTTTCTGCCTGATACACATGACTCTAACATAACATGAGTGTTCAATAGTATCTTAGTTGTTGGTTAAGTCTAAGGCTAATTAATGAATTTGAAGTTTGTTGTGATATTTTCAGCAGATGGAGAAGGTCAAAAGTGTTTTTGATAATGGCATATATAAAATAGTGATGATAATTTTAAAAGAATGTATTTATGGAATACCATATGTCAGACAAGAGTATGGGTACATGGTTCTCTCAATACTAAGTAGAAGGGGATAAATCCAGAGAAGAAGGCAGGACAATGGGAACAAAGAAAGAACTTATCCTGTCTTATGGGATCAGATCAAAGGAAGCAATCTAGGCTCACACAGAAGTGTATTGCTGGGTTTGCAATTAGAGACTATTCTGTCAGAGGTGTGTGCAGTAGAAGTTAGAGAAAAGAGATAAGTGTTGAGCTCTCCTTTTGACCATAACTTTGAGAAAGGTCATGATTTGGTCCCCCACCCCCATATTTTTCTGAAGCCATTACACTCCTAAATAATAAACCATTGTTTCAGTGTCATATACAGTACAGCATCCCTTGGCAAGCAGGTGAGGCTGCTCATTCCTGTTAGAATGAAGTCATGAAAGAAAAAAAAATCAACGCACTAGATTCTTAATTCTAAATTAATCTCATTTATTGTAGTATGAATCATATCAGATAGATAGTCCTCCTGTCTAAGCAACATTAGCAGCAATAGGAGCAGAGATTTTACAACAAGGGAAAGATGAAAGGAAGTCACGGTGTAAAAGTAGTAGTTTGCAATAACACATACACAGCGCAAACACGAAAATGCAATTGCTAGTCAGAAAGAAGCAAATATCAAGAGAGCTGCAATTTTTATCTCGGATCTTTGCCATTGCTGTTCACTATAACAAGGAGCCTACTGGCCTCCTTGTGCAGAGCAAGATGGACGACAAGTGCCAAACACTGGGATCGCCGGTTGGCAACCACCGCAGACAGGCTGCAGAGGTCTCAGGCTGTTTGACACAATGTGAATGGTCTGAGGGCCATAGGTCACACAACCTGAAGGCCTGCATCCATAAGCGACGATGCCCAGAGGTCGGCAGCTATTGGATACACAAGGGAGTGGGCGGTATCCACCAGACACACAGCTTACAGGATGGCAGTTGTTCATGAAAGGACTCACTGGCCGGCAACTGCTAGATACATAGCTCACAGGCCTGTAGGATGATGACAGGCAAGAACCAGAGATGAAGGAAGAGGCAGGAAGATAGCCAGATCCTTGGCAGGGTCTGGGCACACAGTATGCAGAAGAGCAACAAGAGTTTTCAAAGCCGCTGGCTTCACGGCTGGGTGGCTGGCCATTGATAGGCTCTGCAAAGGTCTCTGGGCAGTTGTCCATGAACCAGGTGTGATCTTGACAGCTGCTGGGGACACAGAAGACCTCTCCACAGCCCATGTTTGTAGAGCAGAGGGCAACGGAGGAGCTGGCTGGGATGTGACGGGAGTTTCTGAGAGATCCAGAGCTGCAGTTGATGGAGCAGTTGTTACGGCTAGCCATAGTGAACTTGAGGGAGTAGTAGTGGTCTAAGAGCAGCTGGGAGCAGGTCAGGTGTGAGTCTGACCCTCATTCTTCTTGTCCCTTTATATATTCTCAGAGAGTGGCAGTTCTGTCTACAGACTCATCTTCCTTGTTGTCTGAGGCTGCATCTGAACTCTCTCATACCCAGGAAGTAGCGCTCCTGCCTCCCATAAAACTGGATGATCTCTGAAATACCTTCCATCTATTGAGTATAACCATAAATCAGTGTGCCAGGGTTTTCAAGGGCCCCCTGGTAAAGTTATCCAACCCGAACAGACACTTTATAAAGCTATGGACTCAGTACAGTTCTAATCACGAGAGCACAAGTATTTTTCTTAGAATTCTCCCTTGGAATTGTCTTTGAAATTTGAAGCAAACTACTTTGAATAGTGGCAAAGTACATACAACTAGCTGAGAAATAACTCTCTTTCTTTGTAAAATGGGCAAAAAAAAATTTCTGTAAAGCAAGAGGTTTGCAAAAGACAATTAAAAAATCATAACACCTTTTATGAATTTTAAAAGGAATTTTAAAGGCCATCCTAGGAAAGATTCCTGCATATTTTCCTTTATTTCAACATCCAAATAGAAAATGGTTTCCCATGAAACTATGTTTATTCAGAAAATGAGTGCTTGCTTCATTAAATTCTATAGGTAAATAAATAGTCATTTGAGATTGTGCTTTGTGATGGTTTAGAACATAGGTAATGAGATGTAGTTCAGTTAAAATGATCGACTCCAGGTTGAACAAGAGCAAATTCATAAAGAAGGTTGGACAAAATGGCACTTATCATGAATCCAACAGGCTTATATATTTCAATGTTATTCATATTATCACTGAAATACATCATTCTGAATAAAACAAAAAGAACTTTTTATGATGAACACAGCAGTATTTATTTCCTACATCTGACCTCAATTTCCAAAGAGATTCTATGCATTGGTTGACATAAATAATTACATTAGAATGTATGCAAACTTTTGCTAGGTTTGAGTACTTTGAAGACTATTTAAAAACTTGTATGTCTACATCTCTACATATGTGGTTTAAATGCATGGAAGTAGCCAGTCTCCATGATCCACTGCAGTTTTCACAGACTGGCATATCCGGTACCTCCAGTGGCTATTTTAATGGGAATTTAAATTATCTGTCAAATCTCAATTCCACTCACTTTGGCTAGGAATTCAATTTAAATCACAGCACTTTCTTCTATTTTAATGTTCAATGGTCATGGCCACATTTACCAAGTCTCCCCTGTCTAAGAGAGTGGAAAACATGAACTAGTGCACTGGCTTCTCTGCAGCGATATGGCCTCTTTTACCAGGAAGGATATGTATGAAGATAAAGCCATATAGACTCTAAGGTCTTATCTTATGCGCATGTGCCAAATTCAGCTCAGAATATGAGGTAGGAGCTCT
The DNA here is from genome assembly GCF_008632895.1 of Mastomys coucha. Lineage (NCBI taxonomy): Eukaryota > Metazoa > Chordata > Mammalia > Rodentia > Muridae > Mastomys > Mastomys coucha. The sequence continues at coordinate 86,073,455 of NW_022196894.1, forward strand.
TACTCTTTGACAGTCTGGGCCTGATGTAATTAAGGAATCCATTCTAGGACCTGATCACCAGATACTTTGTACACAATGGCTAGAGTCTTCTTGTGCAATCTTGGACACATTTGCTGAGTATCATTAGTAATAGGTACAGCCATATTTAGGTTAATGCTTATCAAATTTATGTTTAGACGCTCTTTATGTGTGCTTATCTCTAATATAACCAAGAGCCCAGCACCTGTGTTATGAGTCCATCACTGAGGTGTTGTATGCATGTTCATAGGTTCAGTATGTGTTCTATGCATGGTTGTTTTTTACCTAAAGGGAAGTGTTACAGAATTACAAATAATTAGAACTTAGTCAGTACTTACTCTATGAAATACCTGGTGTCACAGTCATGCATATCTCTGATGTCAATTCATCATATAATTTTAGAAGACAAATATTACTGTTTTAAGTATTTGTATCTGAAATATAGAACATTAGAGTAGTAGACATAAAGAAAAGGCTATAAACACTAATTCCTCATATCTCCAAACATTTTTTACCTAATATGGCATCACAAAGAAATGAATATATATATATATACATGTGTATATATATGTGTGTATATATATGTGTATTTATATATACATATATATATGAATATAATTCTGTCATCTAACAACTACATAAATCTGGGAATTAATTAATTTTATGAATCCCCTGCCACTGTCAGTATCACTTTTACCTACAAGTATGCACACAAAATACCACAGACTTTCAGAAAATATAAGAGTCCTGATGGTTATTCCTATGTCATAACATCTATGTTACTATCAGAGTATATTTGGTCCAAATATTAAGCACCTTACCTGCAGGCTCCTATAACTTACAGATAGGCAAGTTCATATCACCCTAGATTCCAGAGAGTCCATGATAATAAGAAATCATGCACTCCACCAAATTAACACACATTGTAGCATTTTATCCAATGATCAGAGACCTTAGCACTCCAACTTTGAAAGGAAGATTGTGAATATTCCTATCTTCACCACACTCAACCATGAAAATGTGCTAAGAAGAGAGACACACTGACTACTGCACACATTTGTTAGTTTAGAAAATATTTATCAAGTGTTTCAGACATATACAACAGAATAAGAGAATCAATAATACAAGATGAAAATAGTTCTTGTTCTGGGGACCCTTCATTGGTGGACAAGACAGAGTACTGTTTACCAAGGTCTACAAGTGATGCAAAGAGAAGGCAAGGAGAATCCAATATGCTTGATTAAAGTTGGCTTGTTGTACCAATTTTTATGGATAGAAAGACATGGCATAGGAATCTGAGAAACAAGGAAACAAGTTAGAGAGTAGAAATATACATGAACATCAAAAAAAATGACAACAGAATTTTTTGACTAGAAGATTCTAATCATGTCTCTAAATTTAGACTGGCTTGCTAGATGTCTTGGTTAGTAGATAATGAATTAATGTTCTCTACTAAAGAAATAACAACCAAGTATCTTTTTTAATAAAATGATTATAATAGTAAAGTGAAGGGTAGACTAAAAAGTGACCTATGATGTCTTTCCATTTTCAGACCTCCATGATCATGCATTTCATCTATTTCTAATTCTGTAATCCACACTACCATTTACATTTTCTTTTGTGAATCCCATATCTGTGACTCCTAACCCATTGTCTCCTCTTCTACCTGAATGTTGTGTTTAGAATTATACCCTGAAGTTAATTACATCATGAAATTCAACTGAAAATAATACTGATTTTCAGTTGCCTGCACAGAACAAGTCAGGCACTGGGCCAATCCTGCTCTGCTTCCCAAAGTCTTTCCTAGACATTCTTGGTTTGCCTGCTCATGTCTGGAATCACATCGCTTCCTCTTTCTATGTCATCTGCCAGATGATTGCCATTCCCATCCTGTCCTTGGGAATAACTACAATTTTATTGACTCTAAGTAATTTAACTCCTTTTTCATAATTACTTTTCTCAGACCATTCCTGCCAAACTGGATTTCTCTAGTCTTTAACTTCATATAATCATCATTACTTAACTTCCCTTTCAAGCTGTATTGCCCAACTCCCTGCTGCCTGTGCCGACCTTGTTTCTTCTGTTGTATGTGCTGCTCTCTGTCCCAACAAATGCACACACACATACACACACACACACACACATAACACACATACACACATACACACACACACACACACACACACAGTGCAGCTACTTCTCAAGCAAAACATTTGCTATCTAATTTCTCAACAGTAATATAGGACCTGCAGTGACTACTACTTACTGTGGCCTTCCTATCATTATCACATACCAGACACTATTTTATATGTTGTACACTTATTATTTAATTTAATTCTCACCACCTTCCTACTTGAGTAGGCATGATCACTATGGGGGAACTTAGTCTATCGGCAATAATTATCTCTTATGAGCATCATAACAATCATGAAATATGACCTTTGGTTTTTATTTTTAGCAAATAAAAGTTAACATTTACTTATGTAACAATCTCTTTCATGTACTTTTTAAAAATCCTTATTATATATACCTGGGAAATTAGTTTACTAAGCATATGAAGAACTTGGAAACAGGAGGAAAGTGTCTTCCTCTTTTGAGAAACTTACACGTATCATGAGCATACATTGTCTGTTCTCTAAGTCTACCTATTCCGTCTCTGTCTCTCCCCTCTCTCCCTCTCTCTCCTGTTCTCATTAACACCCATGCTTAAATTGTTATTAAAACAGTTCCTTAGTGAACCTCAACTTGCCTTTAAAAAAAAAAAAGACAGCAAAAATGCAGGAGCACTTCCTAGTCTTTGTCCTGTTTCTCATCTGCATATTCTAATATTTCTGCCAATAGTCACCTAAAGCTCGGCTTAGGGAAGCCTAACATGACCTAGATAAAGCCCCTCCTATTCTGTGTCATGTATAAAATCACAGAATTGTGGCCTGTGGCACAGTGAACACCCTACCCAGCATTTTGTCAGAATTTGGAGTCGGTTTATCAGGACATACTGTACTATTAACTGAATTTTTGTTGTACTGTAGCACTATTAAGTACAGAAACTGCAGTTTACAGAAAATATGGTGGAGTTTCATTCTTTCATTTCTTCTTCCTCCACATACACTTAATGCATTCCACAGGATATAGAAAGCCTGCTCTGTTTAAATCACACATCCTCTCATCATTTATTAAGGACACTAAAGATAGCGGCATCTATGTTCTCCATTCACATGATTAAGCCCTTGAACTGTGTTCTTTGGTCTACATTAGGTCTTTTAATTTTTTATTTACCTACATGTTGATATATTAAATATGAAGGGCTTTTATTTAAAATTTTCCAGTTTTTTTTTTTTCTGAGACAAACCTGAGAAATAGGAACTGTGTGTGGTTAACATTTACAATCTGATGTTTTATTCTACGTGTCCATTGTAAAGACATAACAGCAATCAAGCAAACTATTCCTATCACCCAGTAAGCATTTTATTTTTTAAAAAGTTATGCTTTAAGAATTTAATAAATATAAATAATGACTTTTAATCATTCTGCTCCTACTTTCCGCTGCAAGTGCCCCCAATCTCTCTCATAGTGTCCCCATGTGCTCTTTTTGTTTGTCTCACTGTGTCCAACCTCAGTGTGAGTTCTTAAGAGAACCTGAACACATTCTAACTAGCATATACCCATTTTACCAACCACCTAAGCTTGTACAACCAACACTCTCAAAGTTACTACTGTGAAGGAGACATTTTTGGTTCATGTCTGTGATATTATTCAGTGTATGTATTTCTGCAATGCCATATGATCCTACCATAGGTAAAACTTAGTGAGGGCCGAGAGCTCTCCATAGTGTTTGTTCCAACTCACATTACAAGTCCTCAGTTAGTTTAAACTCAAAACTTTATTTTCTAAAGAACTCTTGTTTCCTACTGGATTGTTTGCATCTATTTACTGTGTCAATTTAATCTCTAGTAGTTTTAATTGATTTGCTCTTACTGGCTTCCCTCTGGCTAACCTCTTCAGTGATAAAAGCATGGGTTAAGTCCCCTATTGTACTTGTACTGTTAACCCAAAAGCCTGAGGCAATCAGTCTTCAGGTCCCCCTTTGTGAGATAGGTTCTCTTCTTTGCGCCTACATATCTCATAAGGATACTAAGATTATTGAGGCACACAGAGTCATGTGTGACATGCCATCAATTCTGGGGTTTTGACAAGTCATGGCTGTCTTAGAAGAGAATGTCAAAGAATCTTACTAAACAAATCTGAAGGGATTTCATTGGAATCAACAGAGACAATATACACCCCTTCAGTTTATTGTCTGTTAATAATAAGGAATCAAGAAGATGATTAACATGCAGTTCTTGAGGAAGAAGTGATAAGACAGCTGAAAAACAGTGTCCAGGGTAACCATCATTGTGTCAATCTAGTAGTCAGCTTTCAGTTTGCGGCATCAAATTACTAATATGGAGATTTGCCTGGATTGGTAGAGGTTCTTCAGAGAGGATTAAGGAGAACTCTCTGCACATGTGCTGATCTCAAAGTGTGAAAGATTCGTCATTGCACCTGTGCTGGTATCAAAGCTTAAAAGATTCCTCATTGGTATAAACAGTAACATTGTTAGAGTTTCAGTGGTTCTCCTGGGGATGGAGGCGGTGAGGTGCTCCTTCTTGTGAAGGATAGAACATCAGGGACTGTTGGTCCATCTCTCTGTTCAGTCCTCAAATGTTTTAGGAACAGTAAGTTAGCTTGGTAAACGTCTCTAGCAGTTATGTTGAAACTGGATGTCTAATTTTTCTGCATAATGGAGTACTAAGTGCTTGAGAAAAAGAAAGATGAACACAAACAGCAAAAGCACTTCTTGATGTGTGTCTGATAACGCCTAAAAGGAACAAACCTTGTTCTGCAGCAGAGAAGGAACTTTGAGTCAATTCATTGTTCTCTCATGTAAACATTTACAACATTGCTAATGCCTTCAACATTAGGGGATGTCAAGAGGACTGAAAATACTAGAGGTTTGCTGTAGAGCTCTTAATATGTGCTTAAAACCTGGGACAAAAAAAAAAAAAACAGTACTTCCTCCCCTCCCCTCCCTTTCCCACTCCTCCACTCCCCTCCTCCCTTTCTTTTCTTTCCCTCATGCTCCTATATTATGACATTAGCCACTGCCAGATGATGATGCATCATATTTATCCTTGTCTGCTGAGAATATATCAGCTTATTCTCAAATATACTGGGAGATTTCTAAGAAAGAAATTCAGAACTTGTGTTCTTTGGTTACAACTGCCTAAATAAGCAAACCAGATAGCCAGTTCAGAACATTTATGTCATCAGTGCTTTGTGCCCATCCTTGCCCACCAGTAATTTACGAAATAGATTCTCCTGGTGGTAAAGGAAAGCTACATATCAAGAAGTGACTTGCCTGAGGGACTCTTTGAGCCACAAGTCACTTGGATGATTTTTGCTGAACCTTTGGCAAACAGAGGCAGCCTCTGGCTCCTGAAGGATACGGGAGTTCTTGTTATAGTAATTTTATTGAGCATTGGGACTCCATGAATGGATTGAGTACAATCTACTGATGGCAGATTCTGAGTGGTCAATTGGCTGGAGCATAGACATGGTCATTAAGGCAGTGCACAGTATGATTGGATGCTGTCAGGGGAAAAGTGTTCAACAGGAGGTAGGTGCACTCTGGTTTCCAGTGAAGACTCACCAATTGCTTCTATTTTGAATTATCTTTTCATGCATGCTTATGGAACAAATAGAACAATAATAGTGTTTTATCTCTGGGGAAAATGCCAGGCATACAGCTTATTATCATATCCATGGGCAAGAGCTTCTCTTCTGTAAAACAAGGTATTGTGACTGCAGCTGCACCTGGCCTGGAAGAACTGGAGCTCATGGAACAGAAGCAAATGGTAACATCATGGCTTCTGCTGCTGCCATGAATAATAACCATCTCTGTCTTTGACAGAGTGTCTCATATCTGCTCCTAGCATTGGGGAAGCTGTGATGGGTTACCTTGTTACCACACAAATGGGATAACATCTCTCACTTTTCACATTTTCCGAAGTCTTTTCTTTCTCACAGACTGATGTTTGCTCCTTGAAATTATGAGACATCACTCACTTTCATCATTATAAGGGCTTGCTTTTATGTTATTTCTCACAGGTATTTAATACCACAGAAATATAAGTAGTGATGTAATCGTTATAGTAACAAATAACAATGGAGAGTTTCTGAAAAGATAACTAGTAATAATATTTAAAGTTATTAGAAGATAAAGAAACTTGATGCTGCCTTGAAAGTACATCTGAAAAGCTTAAAGGCTATTGAAAGAAAAGAAATGGGGAATAAATGTGAACCATGGTCTTCTTAACAAATAGTCTTAAGGGTAAGACACAGAGCAATAAACAAGCTGACCATATATGTATATGTGTGAGGAGGAAGGGTGTGTGTGTGTGTGTGTGTGTGTGTGTGTGTGTGTGTGTGTATGATACATCTTATTTTTATTTAGGAACTGGCAGTTATGAGGGATTATTGAAAGACATAGTAAAAAACAATATGGATGTCAAGGCTAAAGTGGCTGAGTAGGTAACCCAATTGCCAACATGCAAACACAGTCCACTAGAGGTCAGCAGTGGCTAACTCCCAGTCAAGGAGATGGCACTTGTACAGTCCACATCTGACCACTGTGAGATCTGGGAGCATTCATTGCCATCTGTACTCAAAGTCTAGTACTTTGAGTGCAGGTTTCTAAGTGTCAAGATCTAAAGACATAGGATGAAAATTCTGAGGGTGATTATGTAGACACGTCACGTGCAGAGTCTGGTACAGAGGGTTTTACACAGGCTGGGTAAACCGTATGCTGGCTGACAGCTGGCAATTCCCCTCTAGTGTCTTGGCAATCATTCAGAAATGGGGTTCTCTTCCATGACCGCCACTGGCTGTGCAGAGGGCACCTCTGAAGCTCACATAGAGGAAAGGGCTATTTAGAGGAGATGACACAATTATGGCAATAACCCCCGAGGGAATGACAGATGTAATTTTCAGAGAAGCAATTATTGAAAGACAAGGTAACCTTGGTTTAGACTCTAAGAAAAGTTCCTTCTCTAAGTGGGGGCTAGCCCCTTTTCTCTGCTGTGGCCTCAAGAAACTTTTAGTGGTGGATGTTAACATCCAGTCAAGGTGACAAATGTATTCCAGCCATTTAGCTGGAAGGGATGATGGCTACTTACCAGCAGAAATTGCTGAATCTCTGAAACAAAGAGCCAATGGTCTTCCTAGCCACACAACAAATGTTAAATTTATAAAAACAATATTCCATTTTACATTAAGGGATATTTAAAATTCTGTGAATGAAAATATGTATATTATACAAGATAATTAACATTTATGATCAAATAAAGATTATTTTATCTATCCTATTGTTCGTGTATATATAGGTCTCATTAAAGATTTCTATGGTTAATACTTTTTTTAATTAACTTCATATGAATGACATTGTGAGACACAGCCAAGGGAAGAATGGAATGAGAGTCACATGGCTTGGGTTCTAGCACTAACTCAGCTGGCAATGAGCTGAATGGAGTTGAGTGTATCACTTAATGTTGGCAAGTATAATTTGTTCAACATCTATAGTGATGCCCACTGAAGGCCTCTTATAATAGAAGCAACTATCTGATTCTGTGAAATTTTAACTATGAATAAAAGGGATGCCCCATATAAAGAAAACATTATAATCCTTTGATCTTTTGTGGTTGCATAGGCCATAGGCATATCAGCACTCAGTGTCCAGAAGAAGAACTTGAAAACACTTAATCCTGACTGGACATCTATCAGGTTGAGATATAGCATGAAGTAATGTTTGTTCTCCCAGGAAAGTTCAGGGGCCCTCAGTGCAGAATATTGTTTTCTGATTGCTGAGCATTTCATTTACAGCCTCAGGGTCCCAGAGCACTGGCCTCATATTAGAAGCCCCTTAGGACTAGTCTCAAGTTCAGTGCTCTGATTGCTACAGTCATTCGCTGCATGAAATTAAACCAGACTCCTGGGGACCAAGCTAGCATCAGCTACAGCCCTGGGGACTTGGGGAACCAAAAGCAGATACACTATAGACTTCCTCCCTGACAAATAAGCTTGAAAAATGGAAAGCACCTTCATGTCTGTTTCTATTTTCTCAAAAAAGATATACTTCTTTCCAACAGAAGCACCTGATAGTTAATCTTACAATCATGGCAAACCTTAACTGAATCTTACTATAAAATTTAACCATTTTATAAGTATATTATAATGTAGCCTTATAAACATCAATTGAGCAAATATTTATAATTATTTTACTTTATGCTATAGTTTAGAAAAATATGAGATCTAGGAAAAGCACTTTGGTTCTTGAGAATGTTAGCAAACACTATTAAATAAATCCAAAAGAATTAAGTGTAAAAGTAGTAAGTTTATGTAGTCATGTCAAAAGGATAAACAAAACAAAACAACAACAAAAACCATCAGTGAGCCTGTGATCACGTCTGCAGTTTGTAAAGGGAGTTTGTCATTCAGGTATCCCAGCGCACAGTCAGTGTTAGGAAGGAGAAAGTGAGTCTCTATTAATGGTGACAACTTGGTGCACTCTCAGGATGCTGTTACCAGCTTGCCTTTGATTTTCAGTCTCCTCTCATTATCTCTGTCAATTAGCAGGTATTGATCTCCTGCAGGAATCCTGACCCCATATTGGAAGCAGTGCCACAGTGAGCAATGGAAGAATAGGAATTGGCTCTACTATTTCAGCTATTCACCCTTGAGGTTTCTCTATTCTTATGGGCAGAGGCTACAACATTGACTTTGCCTTGGGCTCCCAGGACTGACTCTCTTTGAATCTCATTAAAGAGTTTGCTTCCACAAAACTAAAGAAAGTTTTATTAAAACGTCAAATAAAATGCTTGCAACTTTGCAAGAACAGAAAGGTTTTGTTTTAATTTAGCTTCATATGTTTACTCTATCAGCACCTGTCAGCCTATGGTGCAGTTTATTGCTTATCAGCATCAGAGAAAGACCACGGAAATTTAGAATTCACCACTCTTGGTTACCTTGGAGATATGACTTCAAAAGATGTAATGGAGTGGTTCTAAGTTGGGTGTTTCTGAACAATTCTTTTTAGTTAACTATTTTATATGCAAGTAGAAAAGCTGGAAGAATTTTAGGTGAAAGAATTACAAGCTGTGGGTATGAATGGGACCTGAATATTCCCATGAAGCAGAGTAAGAAAGCTGTTGTCAACGAAAGGCATAAGAGGCTTCTCCCTCAGTGTGGACCAAGTCCTTCCTTCAGGGCCTTCATGACTCCAGCGACAAAGTTTACATAATAAACTTTATGTAGATAAAGTGGGAGGCACCTATCATAGAGTCATATTTAATGCTCTGAAATTCTTCTCTATATCTTCCCAACAATCAGTTACAGTGATAATTTTCAACGAAATTATTTTATTGACCTTCTATACAGAATAAATGTTCCTTATACTTGAAATTACTTTGATTCCAAGCAATATGATGTAATTTATACTTTCAAATGCAACATGTGTGAATTAACTCCGTTATGTGCTTATTATACACATCTGATAACTCCATTCATGTTAGCCTTCATCTTTACTAGAGAATAGGCCAATAAAACAGTGATTCTTACATTCAGTTATTAAAAATAAGACATATACGGAATGTTTGATAAATACTAAATACTCAGGTACTAATACTTGGTTGTGTATGGTTATTGGCACATTAATGTAGAGGCAAACAAATGGTCCTGATATTTAGTATAGTTGACTTTAAGCAGATAATCATAGAGTTAAGATCCCTATGTTTTGATGGCTCTGATACACTAATGCATAGATCATATTATAGTTTCTACTTAGAAAGAAAGGTATTATCTGACTTACAGAAAGTGTTCTGAAGTATATAGAATGTGAATTCTCATGGCATAACAGGATGTACCACACTGCGTCAGTCCTTTCCCAAGCAATAGAAGGCTTCCCTTGGTCTTTGCCCTGTGTTTTTAGTACAGCACACTCAATCATAAACTGAGGTTGAGCCCCAGGAGTCAAATAGTAAATGAAGTGTCAAATGATACCTGGAGTATATTGCACACTTGCCACATGTTAAACACTCCACTAAGCATTTAATTGGCACTTTATCATTGTGCTGTCACAATCATCTACTACATTAGGCACCATTTTATCCACTTTACAGTGAAAGAACAGAATCTCTGAAATGTCAAACCATCCCACAGCACAGAGCTAGTAATTGACAGAATTTGAAATTGAGCAAGATCTAGTCATAACTGGTTTCATGATCTTCTCGTTACGGTAAATTTCCCTCCAAGGTCTCTTCCTGCAGTCATACCATTTCATACTCAAATATCAAAAGTCTTGTATTTGAGGTCACAGGATTCATCTCTGGGAAGGTCTTACATGTGTTTCATGTTAGGTTATATCATGGACTGGCTCATTCTTCAGAAAACTTTTTATGAAAGTGACCAAGCTCAACCTGTAAAGAATGAGTAATTAGCTTAGAGTGATAAATAGGATATACATGAAAATAAGCCTTTCCTCATTCTTCATTTCTGAGTGTTCTTCTGTCTTCTCTCTAACCATACATAATCATTATTAAACAAAGCCAATTCATCCATATAAGTTATATCCATTACAGGAACATGCATGTGGAAGGCTCATACAGTAAACTGCATTCAAATAAACTTAATTCATTGCTTGTGATCCATTTGAACTTCAGTAATTATCTTTATTGTAGGAAAGAAACTCATCCATGTTAACATGTTGCCCGGATTGAGACCCTGAGAGACTAAGTGTGAGATGAAGTATTTATTTATTGTTTCCAAAGCTATGTTGCTAGCACTTTCCCGCTGGGGCCAGATACTATATACCAACATCTGATTTCAGAAATACGCCTCTATGACAATGATCAGTGCTTCCATTGATGAAATCAAATAGTGGTTAACCTTTCTCTCTCCAGATCTCCCTCTGATTTCCTTCAAGCCACACCTCCAAAAAGCATTCGGACAAATGTGGATTTAAAGAATCTAAGTTCAGGGCTTTTGCTTTGTCTCAATATGGTATTAATCAGGGTTATTACAAAGAACAGAAGTAAGTCTAACTTTTATATTGTAATTATGAAGATGCGAATCTCGCATAGCTGCTCAATAATCACAGATTGTGACAAAATTGTCCCATTAATATGTTTTATGTACCTTGGATATCCAAGGAAGCCAATGATCATTTTGATCTAAGTATGAAAGCCTGAGAACCTGGGGATAAAAGTATAAAGCACATCCAAAGCTGAGAGACTAAAATGTGAGCTCAACAGAAAAGCAAGAATATGTAGAAATACTTTCTTCTGCCATGTTTTGTTGTAATTAGGACTGTGGTGGGTTATAATTTTCCTCAAGAAAGGTCATTTGCTAGGTTCATTGATTTCAGTTCCAGTCTTATTCAGAAAATTCTCACAACCATGTGGAAATGACTTTCCCCCTGGGTTCCAAACATGCATCTGCAGACTGATTGGTCACATTAGCTTTGTCTTCACCTCAGAAAACTCTCACAACCATTATTTTAAAATAATACATCACTACTAGTATTTTTTTAATGAACATAAATAGATAAATAAAGTCTTTTTGTTTGTTTGTTTTGTTTTTAGTAGAGTTTAAAATCTTGGCTCTTACTGTGGTATAAGCCCAAAATAAGAACAATTTTTAGACATTGGAGTTAATTGTTATAAGGATGTACTTCAATGGCCCTCACATCACCAAAGAATTTTACCTCCATCTTAGCTAAGCTGAGAGTTGACAGTTCTGCTGTACCAAGGAATGAATTATAGGTACGATTTTTGGATACAGATTTCCTGCTATGGTCAAAGCTATTTGACTTGAGTGATTCTCATCATTCTCAGCCCACAGATAACAGGTTACATTCATTTAAGAAATGGTGTGTGTGTTAAGATGGTCTATCCATGAAGTCATTCACCAACTGTTTCAATGAACAATGGTTCTGCATGGAGGGTAGCACAGACATTAGGTGAGGGTAAGAATCTGGTTCATTGGCTGTGCTGATTTTGAAAAGCATTCATCTCAGAGAAAGAGTAACTTATAAAGTCCTCTTCTTCAAACTTGATACAATAGTTGCAAACATCAAACAAAGCATTCAGTCTCAATCTTTGTTATTCTCTTACAAGCCACCTCCCAAGTTAATTGTCTATGTTTCTTTTAGCTGTATAAACTTTTGAAATATGTAAGCTGTTCTGAAAACCATAGTATAGTATAAAAACATCAAATAAACAATCCTACTAATAGAGAGGCTGAGATAGAGAAGCCTGATTTCAAGATTAATATGTGGAACCCAGCAAGACACTGTCATGTACAAACAAGCAGAAAGTATATATGGACTGTACAATATTGGACCTATTACTCCAATTACCAAATTATAGAGATCACTGGATGACAGCCAACAAATTTTTAATTCCTCATATTTTTTGATTTCAATCGATTAGGATATGTTGGTAATATTAATTTTCATATTAAGATATTAAGAAAAAGTAATTTACTTCCTGTAATTTTTGTTTTTAGAGGTGGAATCAGGTTTGTGTGGGTTTATTGAAAGATTACTTTCTTGCTTCTTCTAGATTATAGTTTTGCTCCTTAGGTCAGTGTTTTGCATCTATTATCATTTGTAGGGCTGGATTCGTGGAAAGGTACCATGTAAATTTTGTTTTGTCAGGGAATACCTTAGTTTCTCCAACTATGGTAATTGAGAGTTCTGCTGGATATAGTAGCCTTGGCTGGCATTTGTGTTCACTTAGGGTCTGTATGACATCTGCCCAGGATCTTCTCGCTTTCACAGTCTCTGGTGAGAAGTCTGGTGTAATTCTAATAGGCCTGCGTTTATGTTACTTGACCTTTTTCCCTTATTGCTTTTAAAACGCTTTCTTTGTTTAATGCATCTGGTGTTTTGATTATTATGTGACGAGAGGAATTTCTTTTCTGGCCCAGTCTATTTGGAGTTCTGTAGGCTTCTTGTATGTTCATGGGCATCTCTTACTTTAGGTTTGGCAAGTTTTCTTCTATAATTTTGTTGAAGATATTTACTGGCTCTTTAATTTGGGAGTCTTCACTTTTTCTATACCTATTATCCTTAGGTTTGGTCTTCTCATTGTGTCCTGGATTTCATGAATGTTTTAGGTTAGGATCTTTTTGCTTTTTGCATTTTCTTTGACTGTTGTGTCAATGTTTCCTATGGTATCTTCTGCCCCTGAGATTCTCTCTTCTATCCCTTGTATTCTGTTAGTGATGATTGCATCTATGACTCCTGATCTCTTTTCTAGGATTTCTAATTCCAGGGTTGCCTCCCTTTGTGATTTCTTTATTGTTTCTAGTTCCATTTTTAGATCCTGGATGATTTTGTTCGTTTCCTTCACCTGTTTGATTGTGTTTTCCTGTAATTCTTTAAGGGATTTTTGTGTTTCTTCTTGAAGAGCTTCTAGCTGATTACCTGTGTTCTTCTGTATTTCTTTGAGGGAGTTATGTCCTTCTTAAAGTCCTGAATCATCATGATGAGAAGTGATTTTAGATCTGAATCTTGCTTTTCTGGTGTGATGGTGTGTCCAGGTCTTGCTATGGTGGGAGAATTGGGTTCTGATGATGCCAAGTAACCTTGGTTTCTGTTGTTTATGTTCTTATGTTTGCCTCCGGCCATCTGGTTATCTCTAGTGCTACCTGATTAACTCTGATTGGGACCTGTTTTACCTGTGATCATGGTTGTGTCCGAACTCCTCAGAGTCAAGCTGTTTCTGTGATCCTGTGATTCTGGGATCCTGTGATCCTGGGCTTGTTAGAGCGCCCAGGAGTGGTGCTTCTTCTGGGTATTGTGGGAGTGGCTGCAAAATTTGCACCCAAGTTCTACTCAGAGCACCATCCCAGACAGACTGGAAGGAAACTATGCCACTGAGCTGGTGGAATTCCTGTGTGCCTGGGTCCGGCTGGTCCCAGTTACTCCCCGGTGTTGGGACAGATGTTATGTCTTCCTCACCTCTGATCTTCTGATCCTGGGCATGTTAGAGCACCTGGGAGTGGAGCTTCCTCTGGGTGTTGTGTGGAATTTGCACCCAAGGTCTGCTCAGGGCACTGGACCAGACAGACCTGAAGGAACCTGTGCAACTGAGCTGGTGGAGTTCCTGCGTGCCTCTAAAAACAATCCTAAAGTATTTCTTTTCTGATCTTGATGATGAGCTTCCTTCATTTGTCATAGAACTGTTGGTTTGTTTACAACTCTCCATTATCTGCAACCTGCTGTGTCTCTAAACCAGGCTGCTTGCTGGATCATAGTGAGCGTCAACTACACACAAAGTGACATATTGAGAATGTTTCATGTATTTACTTTTAATCCTCACAGTGTTGGATCCTTATAGTCTTCAGTTTAAAGATGAAAACAACATATTTTGTTTTACAATAGTTAAATAATTTGCACCCAATCACCTAGTTAGTGTTAAAATAGCCCTCAATAAACATAGGATTTCAACTTAACAGCCTATAATCTTAACAATCAAATTTTTCCTTGAAAATGAGAGATCTATTTAGGACTGCCCCAAAATTGGTAAATAGCCAAGACACTTGAATGAATATATTGCCTTTCAAATATTCATACTCTATTCTGACTCCATGATTTCATGGTCTTTAATTTGAGTGTGTTTATTATCTCTGGATTAACAAGCAAAAATGTGGTACTGTTTTCTAGCTCTTTTCCTAAAAAGTGTGGTAAGGGAACAGTTGTTTTTTTATTTTGTTTTGTTTTGTTTCTTTAATTTTCAAATGTCTCCTATTTTTAACACATCAAAGCATCCTTTAAAACTATAATATAAAACTCACAGCAAGGGGGCTGGAAAAATGGCTCTGAACTTAAGATTACTTCCTGCCTTTTCAGAGGATCTGTGTTTGGTTCCCATTTTACTCAAGCAGGTCCCTTAATTCTTTCGGTTTTTTAGATATTTTCTTTATTTACATTTCGAATTATATCCCCTTTCCTGGTTTTCACTCCAGAAAAAACAAAAAACAAAAAACAGAAAACAAACAAAAAAAAAAACCCTGTTCCTTCCCACCTCCCCCTGCTCACCAACCCATGCTCTCCAGCTTCCTGGCCCTGGCATTCTTAAACTGTAGCTCTGGGGAATCTCTCTCTCTCTCTCTCTCTCTCTCTCTCTCTCTCTCTCTCTCTCTCTTTCTCTCTCTCTCTCACACACACACACACACACACACACACACGTTTTAAAAATCCTCACGAAAAAATCTTGAAGAAAACAAGAGTGTGACAACTATACTTATAATAAACTTAATTTGTTTAAGGAAAACATCATTTTTTATCCCCAAATCACTGAGAAATAAAGAGGAGAAAAGAAAGAACAATGTAAATACAGTGATGATTCTAATTGTAAATTATCT
Source organism: Mastomys coucha (assembly GCF_008632895.1). Taxonomy (NCBI): domain Eukaryota; kingdom Metazoa; phylum Chordata; class Mammalia; order Rodentia; family Muridae; genus Mastomys; species Mastomys coucha. The sequence continues at coordinate 86,088,935 of NW_022196894.1, forward strand.
GTTTAAAAGCCTACCAAATACTGCCTGGTTCTACGTCCATACAGGTGGAATTCAAAATTTTCACAAGTTTCAGGTAAAAGACTCCATCTCTGATTTACAAGTGTCTTGATTCAGTTAGTGAGTTGACCTAATTTTGGCAATATTTCTGATGTTATGGAATTCCTATTTTTTTCTGGTTGAGTTGAACCTATCAGAAATTGTAAGGCACCTTGAACTTCCAGAGTAAATTATTTCATTTCATGGATTTCTGGTATAATCACATTAGTTAATAAGTTATATTTTTGCTAAATATTTTCATACATAGTAGTGAAAATGTATCTTTTTAAGAAACAATGGTTATTCCATGGTGAACAGTAAATAGTGTCTGAGTGACCTACAATAATTAACATGCTTTATGGCCCCAGCTTACCATCAGAAATACCCACCCAAAAAAGAAATCCTTCCTTGACGTTGGACAGAGTAATAGAAACATATATATTCATTTTCATACATACAAACACATTATTTTAGATTTAGAGAAATAGAGTTCCCAAGTATTCAAGTCAACCATATCTTTTAACAATTCTTCACTTACTAGGCAATTGTGAACCACCAGTCACACAGCATGTTGGTTCATAAGAGCTAGAAGATTCCACAAGATGTGGCCCAGAGACAATATTGCTCGAGGAATTACAGGACCTGGACTCAGGTACCTGAGAGCAGCATGGGCTGGATTCAAACTCCAGAGTTTGGCAACTTTCAAGCACTGTAGACTTTAGTGGACAACACTTGGTCATATAACTTGCAGGTTGGTAACTGTGGGCTACAAAACCCACTTGCTTACAATTTCTTGACTGGCAGGTTTGAGAAGCACACTGTGGCATAGTTGGAGATATTTCTATTGTTCTTTCACAAGCCTTGGAGTTAGAACAAATTATTTTGTCAACTCTGAAGATCCAGGGACTTCGCACACAGGGGTCCACTTTGCACTGGTATTGGCCACAATTGGCCGGTAGGCAGGTAGAAGTTTCACTGTTGGTTTCTTGAAAGTTGTCCAGGAGCCAGGTTCTGCTGTGACAACTGCTGGGTAAGACAATGCCATCTTCAAAGCTTTTAGGATTGGAGTTGTATGTGATGGAAGACAGTGATGTAGCTTTATCCAGGCTCCTGACTGACTGGCAGTGGCTATGAAGCATGCTCCCAAAACCCTTAATTGAAGTTAGTCTAAAAAAGACTCGAGATGTCAAATGTTGGGTTTAAAGACATAGACACTATATCTATGCTGAGGGCATTATATAGGACTCAGAAAGATGGGTGTTGCCTTTAATTTTCAAGACTCCTTTGCACCTCACTGCTTAAGCTAATTTGAAGGACAGCATCTTATTAGTGCTTTGCTTCATTCTATGAAATGGTGTCTTATTAACAAGTTGCAAGTCCAATTGTTAATGTTCAAAATGGCTTTCATGTTGTTTCCATAGCTGAATCATCAGGGTGAGGTTTCTCAAATAAGAGTCTCAGTGTGTCACCCAAGCTCACTGTTAATGGCTTTTTATATTGGTAGAGTGTAGGTATAGACAACTGAATACTGATTAACTTCAATCACTGGAGTTTTCAGTGTATTAATCTATCCAGAATGTGATAAGATGTTGTTAATTTCTAATTAGAAGTAGATCCAGTGGAGCCCACCATCGGATTTTGTCCTCTAGTTGATCCACATATAAGTGGAATGTACGATACAATTTCTTTTCATTATTTACTAAAACCATTAAATGTTTCTAATGGATGGCCCTAGCATTCTTTTTCTCTATACTTTTAAAAACATTTCATTTATTTTCAATTGTGTATATGCATGTGTGTCTAGGAGTACAGTGTGTGTATATGAGTGCAGATGGTGTCAGAGGCAAGAAGAAAATGTCTGATCTCTAGATGTGGTTATAGCCTGGTGTGAGAAACCCAACATGGGTTCTGCAGAGCTGAGCTCAGTTCCACTATAAAAGGAAATCTCACTTTCAACACCTGATCTGTCTCCCCACCTCTTGCTCCTCTCTCTTTATCTGATTCTTTGTTCCCTTAATCACCTTGACTTCTTCACATGAAATTCTTTTAAACTTTTATTGCATTATAATGAGAAAAGTTACATGATTTCAATTTATCTGAATTTGTTAA
>NW_022196894.1:86092208-86095852 GCF_008632895.1 Mastomys coucha
CAAATTAATATATTAAGAAAAAGTAATTGTCACTTCCTGTTGTTTTTGTTGTAAAAGGTAGAATTAGGCTTGTGTGGTTTTGTTGAAAGATTACCTTCTTGCTTCTTCTAGGGTGTAGTTTTGCTCCTTATGTTGATATTTTCCATCTATTATCCTGTGGAAAGATATTGGGTAAATTTTGTTTTGTCATGGAATATCTTGTTTTCTCCATCTGTGGTAATTGAGAGTTTTGCTGCATATAATAGCCTGGGCTGGCATTTGTGTTCTTGTAGGGTCTGTATGACATTTGCACAGGATCTTCTAGCTTTCATAGTCTCTGGTGAGAAGTCTGCTGTAATTCTGATAGGCCTGCCTTTATATGTTACTTGTCTTTTTTCCCTTACTGCTTTTAAAATTCTTTCTTTGTTTAGTGCATTTTGTGTTTTGATTATTATGTGATGGGAGGAATTTTTTTCCGGTCCAGTTTATTTGGAGTTCTGTAGACTTCTTATATGTTCTTGGGCATCTCTTTCTTTAGGTTAGGGAAGTTTCCTTCTATAATTTTGTTAACGATATTTACTGGCCCATTACCTTGGGAGTCTTCACTCTCTTCTATACCTATTATCCTTAGGTTTGGTCTTCTCATTGCGTCCTGAATTTACTGGATGTTTTGGGTTAGGAGTTTTTTGCATTTTGCATTTTCTTTGACTATTGTGTCAATGTTTTCTAAGGTATCTTCTGCCCCTGAGATTCTCTCTTCTATCTCTTGCATTCTGTTGGTGATGTTTGCATCTATGACTCCTGATTTGTTTTCTAGGATTTGTATGGCCAGGGTTGTCTCTCTTTCTGATTTCTTTATTGTTTCTATTTCCATTTATAGATCCTGGAAGGTTTTGCTCATTTCCTTCACCTGTTTGATTGTGTTTTCCTGTAGTTCTTTAAGGGATTTTTGTGTTTCCTCTTTAAGAGCTTCTAACTCTTTACCTGTGTTCTCCTGTATTTCTTTGAGGGTGCTATTTATGTCTTTCTTAAGGCCCTGTATCATCATTATGATAAGTGATTTTAGATCTGAATCTTGCTTTTCCGGGGTGATGCTGTGTCCATGACTTGCTATGGTGGGAGAATTGGATTCTGATGATGGCAAGTGACCTTGGTTTGTGTTGTTTATTTTCTTACGCCTGCCCCCCCCCCCCCAATCTGGTTAACTCTAGTGCTACCTGCCCTTGCTAAATCTGACTGGAGCCTATCCTTCCTGTGTTCCTGGTTGTGTCAGAACTCCTCAGAGTCAAGGTGTCTCTGTGATCCTGTGATTCTGGAATCCTGTGATCCTGGGCTTGTTAGATCACCTGGGAGTGGGGCTTTCTCTATGTGTTGTGGGACTGGCTGCAGAGCTTGTGCCCAAGGTCTGCTCTGGACCCCAGCACAGACAGACTGGAAGGAACCCAAGTCACTGGGCTCGCGGAGTTACTGTGTGCCTGGTCCCGCTGATCCCAGTTACTCCCGGTGTTGGGACAGATGTTGGTTCCTCCTCACCTCTGATCCTGGGTGTCTCACATGAAATTTGTTTTCCATTTAAAGGTCATTGTTTCTTTTTCTGAGGTACTGGCACACTATTTTAATTAATGCAAAGTATCTAATCTCCCCTTTTTCTTTCTCCTTGCATACATTCCATAATCTTTGACACTGAAGATGAATTAATATCAAAATAAAATAATAAAAATTATTATTTTTAACCACTGCCGGGCGGTGGTTGCGCACACCTTTAATCTCAGCACTTGGGAGGCAGAAGCAGGTAGATTTCTGAGTTTGAGGCCAGCCTGGTCTACAGAGTGAGTCCAGGACGGCCAGGGCTACAGAGAAACCCTGCCTTAAAAAATTACATAAGCAAATATGTAAGATATTCATCTATAACATTGGATCAGAGGTCATAAAGCAAATTTTCATTGTACATTTCATACTGACATGATATTTGTACATATTTATGGGGTACAGTGTGATAACTGTTGCAGGAAGGCACTGTGTAGTGATCATATGGGAATAATTAACATCTCCATTTTTTCAAACGTTTATTGTTTCTATATGTTGGAAAACTTTGTACTCTTGCAGAGCTTGAATCACATCCTTGATTCATGTAGAACGTACTTGTCCTTCTGTGCAGAGAAGAACAGCACAGACTTCTTATGTCTAACTGTGTTTCTCTTTCTCAGTTCCCTTTACTCATCCCAGCTCCTCCACATCTTTCCTACCTTTCTATTCTGATTGGCTTTCCACCAGACAGTGTCTAGTTGTGATCATGCTTCCTAAGGATTAGTGTTGCCTCAGCTGTAGCAACTATATTCCCAATGTGCTCTTCAGTTATATTTTCTTCTCTTTAGTAAAAGCAAGTGCTCTTAACACAGGTCCATCTCTCCAGCTCTATTTTGTTTTGTTTTTCAGGGTGGACAGATGATCCACTCCTACAATTTTTTGCACCAACATGCTCTAGCTATCAGTTTCATACTCACAATACTGAGCCTGCCAAGATAATTCTTATAACACATTATAAAATTTACTTAGCTCAACTAAAGAGTAAACAGAAAGGGAATGTATTCTTAGGACACTACCTAGGACCCTGTATATAGGTTTGAAGAAGTCTAAGACTATTCAGGAATTCTGAAAAACTCTGATGAATAACAATCCTTAATATTTGAAGGGCTCAGAATGTTACAGAAAATTTACAAGACACATTTAAAACTATAAGAAAAAACACTCATGAATTTTGGATCCTATTATGTTTTTCACATGGCATTGCATGTACAATAAGCCATTCATTTCTTATGTATACCTTCTAGTACTTATTTGATCTTTTGTTTTTCATAGTGGCTTCTATTGGAACTTGTGATCATTGAGTGCGTGTGTGTGTGTGTGTGTGTGTGTGTGATAACACATGTAGAAGGGCTTGTATACACATATGTGTGTGTTTGGAGAGTATAGAGGTCAGTGTGGTTACTTAGACATAACCTACCTTACTTTTCATACAAGAACTTCTCCTGCAGACCAGATGAACAGGGCAACAAGATTTGCCTCACTGATTGCTGGGATTTTAAGCACATGGCACTTGACCTTATATTTAAAAATGTGTCTCTGAGGTAACGTTGATCCTCATTTGTGCATGTCATGAACTCATGATTGGCTTCTCTTTCCAGCTATGACTCTCCTCCTTGAAGTGATTAAATTAATATCATTACAATTAGGGCAAGATCTGTTCTCTTAATCTAGTCTATAATATCTTACAAGAGCTGATCTACTTTTGTAATTCAAACACTTGTTTCACCCTCTGCTTAATGTGCTCCAAACTCAAAGGCCTTAGCTATGCCTGGTGCATATGTGTAATCTTCCTTTGACTCATTGTTCAGCACATTCAGTAAGACATTGTGTTGACCTTCATTGTTTCCTTTCTGAAGAGTTAGTTTTCCTATACAGAAAATCTCTACACATCTTTAAAAAGTCATAGGATGTACAGTTTCTTGACTTTGCTACCACCTTGTGTCTTTTAGGGAAGCAAGAAACATCTGAAACTTTCTCACTATTGGTTCCCCAACAATGAATGCCACAGTGATTGCCTGCTGTGTAATAAGATATCCATACATGTACTTTGAAAATTAACAAACGATTAACTATGGAGC
>NW_022196894.1:86096174-86101844 GCF_008632895.1 Mastomys coucha
AGAAAATATCTAAAAAAAAAAAAAGAAAATTAACAAACAGGGAATGTTAAAGAAAAACGTGCTCAAAGTGTAATTGATTTCATTCAGCACATAGTATGTAAGCTTCCCTGTACCCCAGTGTTCAAGAACTGCCAAGGTGCTTAGTTTAAATGAAAGTAAATAATTATGCTTTCTCTTATGTGAAGTGGGGATAAAATTATTATGGAAGTCTCTTATTAGACACAGTCCTAGTCAGTTATTCTGGGATAATGCTTGGTTCTCTGTGGGCTTGCTTTAGAAAGCTTTTAGCTTGAAAAGGTCTCTATTTTTCACTGCCAATGCACAACTCTGTTTCCAAAATGCATGGACAATACAGGGAATCGTATAGATTAGACTTCACACCTGTATCCAGGAACAAGCCTTCCTCTTTCCCTCCCACCATGTGGTAAATTAGTGCAGACTCATGCAGTTACTGATTACCTCACTTTAGATAGAGATGTGAGGTCTGCCACTAGTAAACAGGGTTATTCTATGAGTTCTTTTTTTCTTTGGGAACAAGTATTGGCTTGCATATTCTATTGAACTGAGTGCTGAATTAATGGATGTTTCAACATATAATTTTGATTCAAGGACCTGCTACAGATTTCAGTCACTGCAGAATTTATAGAGGGAGTTACCTGGTCTATTACAACAGAATGATGTAGGCTTGTAAAATGATCACCATGGAATTGCTTTTACATGGCTTACTAAAAATTTGTTTTAGCTTTGTAGGCCACCATAATTATGTAGCATATCTTAGAGTATTCTTGAGAAGCAGAACTAGATATTTAGCTCTTTATGGTGAATGAATACTGTATTGCTGAATGAGTGAACAACCTCCTACTTTACCTAACCTTAATATTTACACATGACACCAGATGTACACCACCACTAGAGGGTGGGTGGCAATTAACTTCTGGTTTAAGCAAGCATGCTAAGAGTAAGCCATATCTTACAATCACAACCTTCAATAATAATATGTCAATACCTTCGTTTCTTAATTTTTAAAATGAGGTGCAATGTTGTACATTTGCTTACTTAATTATATATAAAATGTATGCATACATAATTATTGGATTATTTAACTGAGTGACACAAAGGAATCAAAATTTTTAGAATTGGTTTAGGTTCTTTATGTAAAGCCACTTCTGATCCTCTGAATATGGGGTTTATACAAAATTGTGAAGCATCATGAGGTTTTAATACTTAGGGTGTTATTTTGTGTACATTTTTTCATGTTCCATTTATTTTCTTATGAAAAGTGAGTAGTACTTTTCATTTCCATGAAAGATGGAGTCTGGGCTTGTCTTTACCTCTCTAGGGCTAAACACTGAATGGATTTATATTGATTCTGTTATATTATTGGTTCTTTTATAGATGCTGATTCAGTCACATTATATGCTATGCTCCATATAACTTGTTCAGTTGAAGTAAGACAGAAAATTGTTAGGTACTTAGAATTACACCTGTATTATGAATTTACTCTAGAACTGCTCTGATTTCTTCTTCTTCCTTGACTGTTTTCCCACTGCTGACTGAGACTGACTGTAACCCTTTTCTATAGTTATAAAGCCTTTCACATAGCAACATTGGAGGCCAGTGTAGCAATACTCTTCCCAGAGGCTCAAAATATGTGGCTTCTGGCCCTGCTGCTTCCACTCTTTCGAACACTCCCCTCTGCCTCCACATACTTCACATGAGGACAGTTTGGATTAGCAATCAGTAGTCTTCTCTAGGTACCACACTGTTCAACTCTCCCTCAACATGTGGATCCGACAGGGACAGAAAGAATACCAAGGATACTCTGAGAGGTCCACCAAGTAAATGATTTCTTTCCATTCATTTAAGGTCATTCATTCCAAATTCCTCTAAATTTGGAATTCTTAGTCTGTAGACTATCAGTTGCCATGGCTGTAAGTGAAACTTTACAATGTATAATAAATAATCTAGTTCTTGAAGGCTACATGCAAAAATAGAAAAAACTATTTTTTCTGCTATGTGTTGATCTACACCACAGAACTTTGCTGAAAGAATCATTAGGTTTTGTTATAAATGAAATGTTCTATGAAACAAAGAAAATAACCTCTCACATACTGTAATGTCTAAACAAGGCAGAATTTTAGGCTCTGGGACACTTCAAATTTGTGATATTATTTAAATATGGGTATGTTTTCATGCTAGCATTACCTGTGTCTACAGATAAATAAACTATTTAGATTATAAAAGTAGAGGGAAGAGAGATGGCTCAGGGATTAACAGCTTGTTCTGCTCTCACAAAGATCTAAGTTCAGTTTCTAGCACCCATGTTGGGCTGATCACAACTGCCAATAACTCTAGCTCTACCAGGATTTGATGCCATTCTCAGACACCTATTCATTTGCACATAAATGCACATACATACAGTTGCATGAAAACATGCACAAGCACACATATTTAAAAATAAAATAAATCTTAAAATTAATATAAATGCAAAAGGAGTCACAAGTAGTACCATTTTTTCCCTCAAAGACTATCTTTAAGAATTTTTGGGGTGGTGGTAGCATACTCTTTTAATCCCCGCACTTGGGAGGTATAGGCAGGTGGATTTCTGAGTTTGGGGCCAGCCTGGTCTACAGAGTGAGTTCCAGGACAGCCAGGGCTACAAAGAGAAACAAAAACCAAAATAATAATAATAATAATAATAATAATAATAATAATAATAATAATAATTTTTGTTTCTTGTTCAATTGCAAGTAAGATAAACCTAACTTTGAAAAACTAGTATAACAGAAAGAAAGTGGAAAAGGGAGAGCAAAAAAAAAACCAACCAACCAACAAACAAACCACCACTACCACCACCAAAAATATACAGAAAGAGGAGAGAGATGGAAAGGGAGAGAAAGAGAAATAGGGAAAAGAGGGTGAATCAGAGAAAGAGGATATATATATCCATAACATCCATAAAGATCCAAGTGCTTGGGGTTGCTTGTTTTGCTTTGTGTGTGTTTACTATGTTTATTTCATGGCATTGTAGCCCAAGTTGTCTTGCACCTCAACATACTTCTGCTTTAACCTCTTGAGAGCTAGGATTATAAACCTGTACTGCCACACTTAACTCTACATATATTTCTTGTTCTCTGCTTCCCAGATAAAACTCTTACTGACTCATCTAGGATAGACTTGTTGGGTTATATTTGAAGATCTCTGTTCTGAAGAATCAGTTTAATTCACGTATCTTATATTTTATAACTAATAAAAATGTATGTAGTCAAATAATGCAGTTTTGCTGTCCATAGCTTGAGAAAGAAAACTATTTGAGGACTTTAGAAGTTTGTTTAATTTCACCACTTCATAAGATTCCAAAGCCTGTTTTCATCTTCAAATGCATATTGCTCATTTAATAGTAATCCCTCTTATGCCAAACAACTAAATGCTAATTCCTGAAAAACTAATAAAGCCAAGCATAGGTAGGCATTATAGCAGTAAATATATAACGTGAAATTTTGCGTTTTCATAGACTTTGCAAAGAAAATTCAACACTATAAATTTCATTTACAATGCCATCTTAGACTTCAAGTTAGTATGTTAACAGAGCTCTCAAAGGACATCCATCAACCATTATAGGGTCAGACAGTAAGTGAGGAATTGGAAATCGGTAGATGGAAGGATATTTCTTCCTTTTCAAAGGTCGGGAGTGGGCTCTGGAGCCCAGCTCCACCATGGGTGTTTCTTCTTTCTTGTCCGTTCGTCTTCAGGCAGCAGAGGGGGAAGAGCATAGGCAGAGGGTAAGACTTTGTCTTACGATTCTGGGCTAACACTTGTCTTACTAAAAATTTAGGGTTGTTGTATAATAAAAAGTTTACTTATCTAAGTCTAAGTTTCTATGCTATTGTAGCTGACCTGCCTTATGTGATCATCTGAGGCCAGAAACTGCAGTTTCTGGCACTTAGCACCTCTAAAACAGCAGGAGATTAAGTAAAGGGTTGAGTGCTAGAGCCTTTTCCCTATTTATTGTCCAGATGCCTCTTGTGTGTTGGGCTAGGGGGAAGTTTGGAGCAGTAAACTTCTATTGAATCAGAAGAGAATAACACTCGCAGAAGGAAAAACTTTCCCATAAGCAAATATGCATGATCTCACACAAATTCATATACAGATTCATGCTCATTTCTTCATTTATACATATCCATTCATACCCAGTTGGGCCCAGCTTACGTACATTCTCACAATTACATACTTACACACACATCCATTCTTACATATGCATATGGAGACCAAGCACTGGTGCAGAAAGAACTCACTCATTCTGGATGAAAAATGGAGCACCAAACTTGATAGAGATTGAAAAAGAAAAGAAAGAAAAGGCTTCTACCCTTTTAATGCTAAATGAATTAAACCTATGTTTGTAAGTAAAAAGTGTTGTTTCTTTTAATAAGACTGAGCCTGCCATATCCTTACCATGGGACCTATTCTGTCCCATGGTAAGGAGAAGCCTGCCAGCTCCTACTCTCTGCAGCATCTTCTTTTTTCCTCTTTCCCTCTGCATTCTACACATTGCTCTCTTAGTATTTTATGTTACCTATAGTTTCTAAGCTATTCCACTCTGCGTTCTTCTAATCTAAAAAATGTTCTGTCTAAAATCTTCTCCTCAGCTGAGTTCTTCTCACCTCCATTCCTCTCACCTCAGTCCCCCAGTTCTGATTCTTCTCTTTGTCCTCAACCCTTAAGAATCTTTCAGAGTATATGATCACGTGTTAAAAAGTTCATCAAAAGTTCACACAGAAAATCAAATTATAAATTGAAATAGAAGTTTACAACAGAGAATGTTTACATGCATATCCATTAGGAGTAATTAGCTAAACATCCATCACCTTTCTCAGCTCCACAGGTTTAGCAAAGGCTTAAAACAATAACTAAGTTATTGGTGAAGTTTGTATAGATAAACCCAGTCAATGTTTTATCTTCTGTCCTAGCATTTATAATAAACTTTTAGTTCCCTTTTTATGACCTTTGGTTAATTGTTTTACAACCTCTTGGAATGTGCTCTGAGTAGGAGACAGTCTCTGGTTACTATCTAAAAGCAATTAATTAATGACACTTGGGATACAGTTCTCATCGCAGTTTTGACTATCAGAAAAGGACCTAATAGCAGTCCCACTATAAATGAGCTTACTAATCACTGATATAATTTTAGAAATTCTTATAGGATCATCATTAAGACTTAAGTCATATATTTATCTATATAGCATCACTATAAGACAGTACAACTTCATGGATCTGCAGAGACCTGCTCCAAAGGGGTATGCTATTACTTAGTGATTGTTATATGTTTAATAATAACAGGAAAAATATAATAGCAGGAATCTTTCCTAAAATTAGTCCCTTACAGCCTTGCTTAACAAGGATGCACCTGCCCACAACACCCAGAGGAAGCTCCACTCCCAGGCGCTCTGACACACCCAGGATCAGAGGTAAGCAGGAACCAACATCTGTCCCCAAATTGGGAGGTAATTGGGTCAAGCGGGAGCAGGCACACAGGAACTCCCCCAGCCCAGTGACTCAGGTTCCTTCCAGTCTGTCTGGGTTAATCTTCTGAGCAGACCTTGGTCACAAGCTCTGTAGCCAGTCCCACAACTCACAGAGAAAGCCATACTCCCAGGTGATTTAACAAGCCCA
>NW_022196894.1:86102863-86103636 GCF_008632895.1 Mastomys coucha
TGAAGACTCCCAAGGTAATGGGCCAGTAAATATCTTCAACAAAATTATAGAAGAAAACGTCCCTAACCAAAAGAAAGAGATGCCCATGAACATACAAGAAGCTTACAGAACTCCAAATAGACTGCACCAGAAAAGAAATTCCTCCCATTGCATAATAATCAAAACACCAATTGCACTAAACAAAGAAAGAATTTTAAAAGCAGTAAGGGAAAAAAGGCAAGTAACAATATAAAGGCAGGCCTATCAGAATTACGGCAGATTTCTCATCAGAGACTATGAAAGCTAGAAGATCCTGAGCAGATGTCATACAGACCCTACAAGAACACAAATGCCAGCCCAGGCTACTATACCCAGCAAAACTCTCAATTACCATAGATGGAGAAAGCAAGATATTCCATGACAAAACAAAATTTACCCAATATCTTTCCACAAATCCAGTTCTAGAAAGGATAATAGATGGAAAATATCAACATAAGGAGCAAAACTACACCCTAGAAGAAGCAAGAAGGTAATCTATCAACAAATCCACACAAACCTAATTCCACCTTTTACAACAAAAACAACAGGAAATGACAATTAGTTTTTTTAAATATATTAATTTGAAAAATTAATATTACCAACATATCCTAATCGATTGAAATCCAATAATATGAGGATTTGGAAATTTGTTGTTTGTCATCCAATGGTCTCTCTAATTTGGTAATTGAGAAATAGGTCCAACATTGTACAATCTATATACACTGTCAGCTTGTATGTTTATGACAGTGTCTGGC
>NW_022196894.1:86104570-86104806 GCF_008632895.1 Mastomys coucha
TTTTATTGTTATAATATTTTATAAATTTTAAGGAATATAATGAAAAGATATTATAGGTATCGAAGGGAGGTCTCTGGGAGGAGTGGTGGTACAAAAGGGAAACAAGAATGTGATTCAATTCTATTTAATTGAAATATGTTTTTAAATAACAAATTCAGATAAATTGAAATCATGTAACTTTTCTCATCAAATGCAATAAAAGTTTTTGGTTTTTTTTGTTGTTTTTTTTTTTTTTT
>NW_022196894.1:86104816-86156602 GCF_008632895.1 Mastomys coucha
TTAAAGGATGCACCTGTTGTAGATTATATAATAATCTGGAGAAGGCCATTTCAGGATGATCACCTACTAGTTATTAGCTTGTCCTATTATGGCTCCTGACAAGTGGGTGTCAGTGTTCAGCCATCCACTTACTTATTGCAAATTAATAAGATGATCAGTTGAATGCAGGTCCAGTGCCATAGGAAAAAAATACCCTGGCAGGTTCTATAAGACACATAGGACGGGTGGCAGAATCCAAATTCTCAAACCACTAGATTCATCAATCAGTGTGTTAGTCAGAGTTTTGAGACCCATAAACCAGGGAATGACAACTGCCAGACCCAAAACTCTGAGAGGCAGCATATGCAGTCCTGCAGAGACTACAGAAAGTGGAAACCTTGTGGCTTTAGAGGAACCTCTGACAGGAGCTGTGCACCACATGGGAAGTCTGGTTTCCGATGGGCTGGAAGCAGTTCTGATGACAGCTTGCAGAGAGAGGGGCCCAGGTTCTAGGAGAGCAGAGGTTAGTGCTCTGGACTAGAGTATTTGGAGTATGAGGACCCATAAGAGTGAAATTAGGGCAGGTTATGGCCCCCAAGAGCAATACTAAACGTTCCCGTATCAGTAGTTGTGCATATTGAGAGGAGATAGGCACTGACCTGAGGTCCAGCAGGCAGGATTCTCTCAATGCTTTTATACTCTTACTCTGTAAGATGTGAAGTAGCATCAGAGACCCTATCCCTTCCCTTGCCTGTGATTCAATAAATGACCAGTGAGCTTCCATCATAATTATAGCTTAACAATTAAGGTACCTTAATTATGGCTTAATCACTCTTGATTTATGGCAGTTACTTGAATTCTTTCTTCATATTTTTCTTCCAAACAAGGCATCCTTTAATTTGAACACTTGTCAGGATGCATATGAATTGAAAGAAACTTACAGGTTCTTTGGAGAGTCAGTTGGATGGTGTTTTCCTGGAGAAAGCACCTGAAGGAATATTTCATTATAGTAGACACAGGTGTGAAAGAATAAGGCCGACTCCTGAAGGAATGTCTCACTAAAGCAGGCACAGAAGAAAGGATGTTCTGCTAAAGCAAGCACTTGAAAGAACATGTGATTAAGAATTCTTTGCTAAGGATGGACATGTATTGGTCCACCTTACCTTGTGTAGCTGAACTCCATTTGTCAAGACTCCATAGGGGGAAACATGCCAAAAACCTTTTGGTAATGTTCTTCAGTGTTTTGCTACTTCTGCCAACTCAGGCTGATTTGATGCACAAGCTGAGGCAAAACCTATGCTAAGGCAAGGCATGTGGAAGACACGTGACATTTGGAGGATATTTGTGTAAATAGGAATCAAAGTGATAGAGACAGAACTTGACTTGCTGGTACAGCTAGCTGTGCAATGGTTATGCATCTGGAGACTTCAGTGATCTTGACTTTTCTGAGAGAGGAGGCAGAGCCAAGAACTTTTCCTGACATTCCTGTTGGTCCCTTCTCTTGAGACTGAAGCCTGGCTGTCTCTACTAGATAGTGTCATTGCTGCTGATTCATGTTTGTTCTCCTGACGCTACCAAACTGGACTGCTTGTGTATCTATGAAGTTTGTGAATGGATTGAGCTGTTGCTGTCTGCAAACCTGGGAACTGAACTGCCAATTTCCAGACAACACAGATGAGAGTTGTTCCAAATAATTTCTAAACAGGGCCACTTCCCCTATCCCCCATATCCTTTCTTGTCCACTACCTCTAGTGGGTGGTGGGTTACAAGGGAGGTTAAAGCATTTAAGAATAATTGTTAAAAACAAGGTTTGAAAATTTTGAAGCTACATGCATATCCTGTATCTCCATTCTTCACAGACTTTTATGATGGATATTCTGACCATAAGTGTGTGTAGTTCTCACTAGCATTAAAAACAGTCAGAAACCATCTCTGAATTGTTAGTATATAATTTATTAACTTTTAAATATTTAACATTTAAAGTATGCCATGATTTAATATTTGTAATCATCTTAACATATAAAAGTTATAAAAATTGCTATGAAATAAGAATACAGGAATGGAGTCATGGGGACCTGAAGAAGTTATATGTATTCCAAGTAAGAGATCAAAGAAGTCATAGTTCAGGTGTGTCTTACTCTACAGCAGGCAGAAACCACATGTTTTATTGACAACTTGAGGAGCTGGTCTTTCTCCTTCCAGAATCACCTGTTGAATGAAAACAATGAAAAGTGTGTATATTCCCTGGCAAACAATCTAGGATAATGGAGATTCAAACAGTCTTTAAATATTCTTTTTAAGGTCATACAGAATGATGGTTGTGTTTGGGTTATAAATGTGAATTATTAGTCAGGCATTGTTAGTATCAGGTAAAGTTAAGTTCTTCTGTTTTAATAGATTGAATGTGGTGTCATTCTGCTGAGAGTTTGCAAGAAAGAGTCTGAAGTGGAAAGTTAAGTGTTCTTTGGAAAATTGTTTGGATGGTGTTTGGCTGGGGCAAATATATGGAGGAATGAATGTTTAGCTGAAGTGGACACAGGTGAAAGACTAAGACAGACTCGTGAAGGAACATCTTACTAAAGAAGACACAGAAGAAAGGATGTTCTGCTAAAGCAAGCACTTGAAAGGGCACAGGACAAAGGATTCTTTGTTGACAACATGCATGTATTGGTCTGCTTTATATTGTGTACTTGAGCTGCATTTGTCAGGATGCCGTGGAGAGAAAGGCACCAAAAAACTCCTGGTGATGTCCTGCAGCTTCTTCCTTTCACAGACTAGGATTGATTGGCAGAGTGATGCCAGATGAGACAAGCATGTGCTGAAGGAAGACCTGGGGGTGACACATGATGTTTGAAGGAAGTATAAATAGAAGTTGATGGACAGTGAAGGGGGCAGAGGTAGGCAGAGCTAGCTGCCCAACTCTTGTTGGTCTTGTGTCTTCCTTGATCTTCACTTCGATGATAGAGATGCCTCTGAGAAATTCTGGTGTTCCTCCTGGTCCCTCCTGCTGACTGGAGCCAAGGTGAGGCCTGGCTATCTCTGCTAGGTCATGTCACCTCTGTTGCTAAATTGAGTCTACTGAATTGGCCTGTTGGTGTATCTGGAAGAGGATCAAACTGCCACTGCTGCTAACCTGTAAACTGAACTGCTGATTTCCAGACAACACAGATGAGAGTTGCTCCAAAGAGCCTTTCTAAGCAGGTCCACATCCCTTGTATCCTTTCTTTTCCACTACTCCTGGTGAGTGATGGATTACAAGGCAGGTTAAAGCATTTAAGAACCACCATTAAAAATAGGATTTGAAGAAATTAAAGTTTCAAGAGTTAAATATGTTAGAAAAAATTGCAATCTATGAAAAAAATTCTGGTACATAACTGTCTCAACTAAAAGGTTAACACATTTTGCAGTGTACATAGAAGCCAGAGTGCTTGAAGACACCACAAGAACACAGCCCACAAACTCAACTAATAGGGCTCATAGGCGCTCACAGACACGGAAGTGATGATCAAGGAGCCTGTAAGGGTCTGAACTAGGTCCTCTGCATATATGTATGGTTGAGTAGTTTGGTGTTCTTGTGGGACATCTGACAGTTGGGCTGTCTCTGACTTGTTTGCCTTTTGGACTGCTCTCCTCCTACTGGGTTGCTTCATGCGACTGTGATATGAGGATATGTGCCTAGTCTTATTGTAACTTGTTATGCCATGTTTGGCTGATATCTCTGGGAAGCCTGCTCTTTTCTGAAGTGAAATGGAAGAAGAGTGGATCTGATGGGGAGGGGGCTGGCACACTTGGAAGGATGGGAAAAAGTGGTTGGGATATAATATATCAGAGAGGAATGAAGAAAGAAAGAAAGAAAGAAAGAAAGAAAGAAAGAAAGAAAGAGAGAGGAAGAGAGAGAAAGAGAGAGAGAAAGAAAGAAGGAAAGAAGGAAAGAAGAAAGAAAGTAATTAATTTAAAAACTAGGTAAGCTAGTACAGTGCTTCATGTATGGACTGTGTAAAGCTAAGTAGCAACAGACTCTTAACTGCATTTTAAATGCCTTCAACTAACACTACTCCAGTTTGCTTTAGTTTATACACATATGGACAATTAAGTATTGCAAAACGTTTGAGTGCAACTACATGTTATCTGCAGATGATATCTGTAGTTCATCAGTTACATCAATTCTTCTTTTGTGAAATCCCCAGTTCTATCCACTGAAGCACAATTTCTTACTTGCCTATGATTTATGTTTTCAGTCTTCAAAGTTACCATGGAGATGCTCCTTACCACTGATGCTCAACTTGCCCTTTCATTTAGCTTATCTTCCTTAAGCAACTAAAGTCTTATTCTCTGTGGAGTTTGCTAGGTTATTTTCCAGGTCAGACAGAGAATTCTTTGGCAAACACTTTTATCACTAGGAAAAAATGGCTAAAGACTGGTACACCATTACTGAGCTGACTACCCATGAGACATATTAGGAAGACTTGAATTTTAACAATATGTTAATCTCTGTCATCTCAGCTGGGAGTGAGAAATGTGACACCTTAGAGAGAGATCTGTTTCACTCCCTGCTGTGTTACTCTTTGTGTTCATCCTTCTAGACAGACAAAGCAGGATAAAATTTACTCTCAAGATAAATGCTTAAAATTATCCTTATCCAATCACTGGTTATGTAAAGAAGAAATCTGGACCTCATAGTGTCTTTCTTCCTACCTATAATTATTTCCAACTTCAGCTTTTAAACATCATTTAGACCAAGAAGCAAAAAGCCATTTATTTATATGATTTGATCACCTTGATTTGTTTTATAGACAAGCTTTCCTCATCTCCTGTAGTTTTGCTATCTTCCACTAAAGTATTCTGTGTGCTGACTGCTTACAAATTTTTGACTTAATGCATTACTACATTTTTTCATGTTTGTTAGAATTATTTTTAATTTTTGAGATTATAATATAATTATATTTCTCCCTTCCTTTTCTTTCCTCTTAATCATCTCACAAATTCTTTTACATGTTTTTTTGCAGATTCATGTCCTAATTTCCATTAATTGATGTTACATGAATACATGTATATGTATACATAAATATATTCTTGAATATCATCTGTTCAGTTTGTATAATTTTACTTGTATGTATGTTTTCAGGGTGAACCTTTGGTATTGGATAGCAGTTGGTGTGATGACTGCCTAAACATGAGCTGAATAAGGACAGCAGCAACAGACACCACAAAATGAACCAGAGATAGACCACTTGACCTCAACCATATGAAAAGGACTACAGACATCACAAAATAGACCAGAGATAGACCATTAGACATCAACCATATGAAAAGGACTACAGACATCACAAAATAGACCAGAGATAGACCACTAGTGACTTTCAACCATATACAAGAGACTACAGGCAATGCAGAAATACTTTCCCTCTGTTATCTTAGTCATTCCTGTTCTTCCAGCTCACAATCACACTCCTTGTGTTTGACAACACAGGCAGCCTTACCTACAAGAAAATTAAGTTTCATGAGGCAGTGGTACTGGAATTTTAGGGATAAAATCCTAGACTCCAGTAGCCCCAGGAAGCAAAGCTCAGTCACCCATTTTCACACTTCAGATAAAGAGATGAGAAAGGATAAAAATTAGAGAAAAAAAGGTTTATTCAATGTGGTTGACCTGAGAAGAGAAACTGATAAAATGTCTGGTGGACTGCACTGTATTCTGGGGTCACTAGCATGAGGTTTATGTAGGTCAAGGAAGAGTCAGAATAGAGGGGTGAGAGTTGTACTTCCTGAAGCTTTCAAGATTGAGGTTCATCTCATTGATAATTATCTTGGTTCTGATTCTTCAGTGTAGTCCAAAGAGGTCACTATCTCTGACATAAAGACATAAGGATCAATCTGGTTAGGACAATGGTTACTTATGTTCCAGGATGCAGTCTCACTTTCAAGGATAATTAGCCTCATGCAGGCCACAGTCCTTCCCTTAAGGTTTTGCTCTTATGAGATGATAAAAAGACTAATTTTTAGGACAACAACTTACCCGTGTCTTTAGCTAAAATAAAGGAGAAATGTAGAATGCAAGCTGATTTGAGGATTGCTCTCTGCTTTTAGATCCATTGTATGGCTAAGTGGTGGGTCCATGATTTTTACAACTTCTGAGTCTCAGCATCAGCAGTCCATTTGGATTTGTTTTACACACATTTACACATGTAAACCATATGGATTTATTTGTACACATATGCAAATGTACACCATGGACACATATAGAGTACTCAGACATAAATACCATGTACATGCACACACACACACACACACACACACATATAAACACATACACACACATTCTTGCAATGGATGAAATGCGAATAATCTCTACTGAAATCCATCACACATGTGAGCAGTATCTCAGATTGCAGGAAGGCAACATGCATAAGAGCAATACAATTTACAGAAGCTCAGCAACGGCAGCAGCAGTGCTCCATCCTTATCTCTGATTGAACCCCAGCATCTGGTGCCTATTAGGAGCCAGCTGACATTTTTAGTACAAAGAAAAGTATACATGAAGAAATCATTTTTCTTAAACTTTTAAGTTAATTGTTTTTCAAAAATTGTATTACATTTTATTGTGCATGGTCACATTTGAGTAATGGTGTGCACATGTCACAATAGATGTTCTCTGGAGGTCAGAGAACAATTTACAGGAATCAATTCTTTCTTTCTTGCTGGTGAGTCCCAGAGACTGAATGTACATCTCCACACTTACTTAACAGCTATATTTTCCTCTTATGCCATTTCACCAACCACAGAGTGATCTTGAATGCAGTATAAAATGCATTTGCTTTTTTCATAAGTATGTTATCTCTGGCTAATCATAAGTACTAATACAGGCTATTGAATCACTAAGTCACCTGGAAAATGTATGTAAAGATAGAAACTAAGGTAGTATTACTGCCATTTCTTGAATAGTTTTCAAATAATTTTTGATGTTTTGGTGTGTGAGAATTTACTTGTCAATTTTTCATTTTGCAAAGCAACTCATCAGATAAACTATAATTAGAAAGTCTGATGGCTTAGCTAGAAATACATATATAACCTCACAGTCTAGCAGCCCCTGCATTATGGCTTCTTTCTAGCATAGCCACAAATTCCCCCTTATACTAGCCAGACACTTTTCAGTTACATCAAACTCTCAATCAGGACCATCATGTAACAATTTCCCAAAGGCAGTTTGGCACCAGAGTGTTCAAACTTCTGATTTTCTTGCGGTTTATTGGGGTTATTATTTTACTTAGCTATCCAGCAATGGGCCATGGTTACTTTAAAGTCAGTAGTTTTATAATCTCTCCATCTTCATACTTTAAAAAATAATCTACCAGCAAACTCAACTTTCAAAAATCAAATATTTCTAAGCTGATTTTGAAAAACATGAATAGTATTCTTAAATACTAAGATTAAATAGGTAAAGTTATATTGTCAAAGAAACTGAAATTTGTCACACAGATTTTTGTTGAGGTGATGTAACTGATTTCAGACCTCCCAAACATAGAACACTAATTCTTTAATATTTAAACTGGAATCCATGCCCCTACGAATGTCAATGCGTTCATTTTGTTATGAATGTAAGTGTGGGTACATATGTGTCCTGAAACTTAGAAAAGGTCAATGCTACTTTTGTATCCTTAGCCAAATAAAGAATTTTGCCAAATCTTTGCCTGGCTTCATATTACCTCTTGATGAAGATGTGTTGGTCTAAATATGTTCTCACAGATTCCGTACTAAAGTTTCATTACACATGTATGACACTGTTGAAGGTCATGGCATAAAATAACTATTGGACATATGGGCAGCTGCATGCTCGGGACAGCAAGTTGTGCTTTGGGAGAAGAGAGTGGTCATTGACTCTATCTTCTGGTTCTTTTTTCTACACAAACCTCATGAGAGGGCTTGTTTTCTCTTCACTCTCTGCTTCCATAATTCCTTCCACCAAACATCTTACTTTTCACTGTATTTTTCAAAGTGGAGTTTCCAGGTTTCTACTTAAAGGTCTTGTTTGAAATGTCTAATCTTACTCGTTTTTATTATGAGTGTATGGTTTCAAATTCACACTTCCTCACAAATGTTAGCTCTTGAAAGGATGCTTGTACTTTGCCCCCAACTGTACTGCAGATAAAAAAGTCCTTTGGAGTCTTCATCTTCTGATCCTTCTTTCCCTTTCCAGTTATGTCATCCTTAAGAGTTCTAACTGCCCCGCTCAGCCTTATCCCATACTGACCCCTTTTCTGTTAACTGTTAAGAAGCTTTAGTCTCGTCACCTTCTTTATGTAGTTAAGTGACTACATAACTTCTTTTTTCTTTGAACTCAGATTCTCTAGCTTTAGATAACTAACATTTCATCTCTCTCCCTCTCCTTCTCTCTCTCTCTCTCTCTCTCTCTCTCTCTCTCTCTCTCTCTCTCTCTCTCTCTCTCTCTCTCTCTCTCTCTCTCTTCCCCCCTTCTCTCCATGATCCCTTTCAATACCCACCACATTTCTATCTGTGTAACATTCTTTTGTCATTGCCCTGGGTGCTTAGTCATGGCTTTGATACTGCCAAAAACAGCAGTCATCTTGCATACTATGGTAAGTGAGCATTTAGCCACATCAGTGGCAGTGACTGGGTCCTTAATTTTGTATGAGTCCTTAACACTGTAGCATGCTCATGTGTGGTCTACTTTCAAAGTCCTGGTTTTGTACCTAATTTTCCTGAATTTCTTCTTAATTTTGATAGGTTCCTCTTAAAATCTTCCTGAAGATTTTGAGTTGATGCTTACACACACACACACACACACACACACACACACACACTTACATATGCACAATGTATGTTATCATTTTGATCTGAAAATTCTTCCAAACATTCCTTTGTTTAAGACTTGTCTATACTTGCCAGTGGTATTGGTGAGAATTCCCAACGTAAAGCCTGTTACTAGAAACCCAAAACTCCAGGTGTGTGGTGATGGTGGTTATGTTGATATTGTCCTCCCTGAAATCATTAAGCTTTGCTTTACTTCCTACTCACCACAAACAATGATAAATTGGCTTCTTTTATAAATTCTTATCCCTACACTTAATTTTATCATTTTAAAACATATTATCTTCTGTCTTCTAGAACATGGCTACTTGAACAAGAAATTCAACAGACTACATCTATATGTATTATAAAATTTACATATTACATATATATTTTATATTATGTATCATAAAATGTATACATTGCATATACTTTATAATATAAATTTACATTTATTATATACATAATTAGTGGACTTTGTTGTATTTTCTCATCTAATATGCATGGAGCAGTTCAGCGATGGCCAGCTGCACTCTGCAGAGGCAGAGCACCCAGTAAGTTCTCATATCAACCGGTTCCATGTATCACTAGTTGAATTTTATGATAAAAGCTTGAGTGTTCCCTGGATAGACAGAGGTTTGAATGCATACTCTGAAAAGTGGACAAGTTATTTCTCTTAGGAAATGTTCTTAGACAACACTAGAGGTGCATCTGATACTCTAGTTGACAATCCATTCAAATTGATTATCAAGACCATTTTACACTCTGACCTCCAATTTCTGACTCTATGCCTGTCTTAGTCAAGGTTACTATTGGTTACTATTGGTGTGATGAATCACCATGAACAACGCAATTTGGAGAGGATAGGGTTTTATTTGGTTTACACTATATCACTATGAATTTTTGAAAGAAGTCAGGACAGAAACTCAAGCAGAGCAAGAACCTAGAGACAGGAGCTGATTCATAGGCCATGGAATGGTGCTACTTACTGGCTTGCTTATCATGGCATGCTCATCCTGCTTTCTTATAAAATGTAGGACCAACAGACTAGAGGTTGCCACCTACAATGAGCTGAGCCTTCCCCAATAAATCACTACTTAAGAAAATACCCTGCAGGCTTCTATACAGCACAATCTTAATGGAGGCATTTTCTAAATTGATGTTCCCTCCTCTCTGATAACTCTAACTTGTGTCAAATTGACATAAGACTAGCCAGCAAGTACCTGAATTTAATATTAAAACATACCTTATTGTGTTGACTCAGGCAGTACTGAAAGCCAATAAGTAGTATGTCAAGCAAAGAGCTTCGAATTGTCATCAAGAGAATCTAAGGAGAAAAACAGAAACCTGGAGAGCTAAAAAAAAAAACAGAAAGAAAGACAAATGGCACATTACAGTAGGACTGGAAGCCATAGTGGGTAGACAAATTTCCTTCTGAGATAAAACAAAGAAAGAAACAATAACAACCTCCTCCAAAACTTCCAAAAATAACTCTGAAAACCAAAAGTATTTTAAAATATATTAGTAGTAAAATCTGATATTACTTATTCTCGTTAAGTAGTCACATGACTAAAATTCCTGAAGAGTATGCATATTTATATTTTTAATTCACTAGTGCATATGTCTTTATTTTGTGCCAAGATTGATCAATATTTTTGATTAGAATGTTATCTTAGATAACTCTGGAATTGTTAAATAATGTATAGTTTATATGTTATATAATCTTTGTAAAATATGAAAATCTCTAGATTCTAAAACACATCTATATTCATCATTTTAGTAAGGAGAACTAATATCTAGCAATGATAACACATTTACCAATAATAATTACTAGATCAAAATTTTCCCACAGAAGAATGTGGCCCTACCAGAAGTATGTAAAGTAGGTGAGAAATATACATAGGATCAAGCATTAGTTCCAAGGATGAATCCCATCAATGTAAAATCATGAAGAGTATTCTTTGCCACAGTGCTGTATGGTTTCCTATAATATTATTATTGAAAATCAGAGACATAAGCACCACTCTATCTGGAGAAGACATTGAGGAGGTTCTTGGAGAAAAATCTTGAACCAAAGAAACTGGCATAGGAAAAGAAGCCAGAAAATGTTGAACAATGAGTCAGCAAGGGCAAAGTCAACTTAAAACTGTTAAAAATACAAGAAAATTGTCAAAAATATCCAGTGTCAGATTGCAGCCATGTTAGCTGTCCCCGTTGGATTTAAAACAACTGGGTACCCATTATTATCAGAATCTCATCTCATCTCTCTGTCTCTCTCTGTCTCTGTCTCTGTCTCTCTGTCTCACTATTTCTCTCTCTGTCTCTGTCTCTGTCTGTCTCTGTCTCTGTCCCTCTCTCTCTCTCTCTTGCCCCACCCCCTTGGTTTGTCTCTTCATCTACAATGAACTGAAGTAGAGATGTGGTGATGTGGGGTGACTAAGAAACACCAGTATCATTGAGTAAGGCATCTCTGTAAAATGAGAAATATATTAAGTGACTTTAAATTAGAGGATGTCATTGGCCATTAAATTTAATCACTTTTGCTATTCTGAAATATTCTTGTGCCAACATACACAGCTGAATAAAGTCTTATATCCTTAACATCTCTGAACTACTTTAAAATATAGTAATGGTTTTTATTAGGAATAATAATTGTATATTTAGACAGTATATTAGATTGTATGATTTTTTTTCTGATTTTGAAAACATCCAGCCCTTACTGTTTATTTATAGATAGCTTTTGTAAAGCTAACAAAACAAAATGAAACAAACAGAAAGCAAAACTATACCAATAGTAATTTGTCATACTCAAAAGTGTGACCACTAAGTTAATAACTAACATATCAAGGGAAACTGCTTGTGTTCAAAGTCTGTAAAGGGTAATTTTATTAAATAGAAAAAAAGTGCTGTATTATAGAATACACAAGTGGTTAGAATCTCCTATTTGCTAGATGGAGGCAATAGGATGATGATTTGTAGAATCCTGACTTAGAAGCTAGCCTATAGTTATTTGACAGCCTTTCTCTTGTCTGGAAGGTTCCATGGCAAGAAGATGAGACTGTAATTCAAGTTTTGAAACCACTAAACATGCAGTGTAATGGTAGGTATACATTGAATCCATACTGTAGATACATCTTCTGAAGAAAATAATATTCATTGCTGGTTGCTGATGGTCTGAGAATGGAATGTCTGAGAATTTTTACCCAGGGACTAATTTTTGAGGACCCCAGAAGAATTGAGATGATCAAGGTTGACAAAGAGGCTGAAATGGGAGTTGTCTAAAGATTAGACTGAGTCCCCCAGGACCTCTGTAAAGGAACAGGAAACAAATTGCCCAATGCAGCAACTCTTATGTACAGTCACCATGTTTGGCTATTCTGCAGTCAATGCTGAAGAAACATGAACACTAGATGCCAACATAGATGTTGATTGCTTATATGCTGTGGGTTTGATTCTCTCAACATCCTATTTCAATGCCTTCACCTTTGTGTATAACTTGCATAAAAGCTTGTTCCTCCTGTTGTTGTCTAACTTCAACTGAATCAGTTATACATATGGATAATTAAGCTTTGTACCCAAAAACTAGTTAACTGCTCTTTGCAGGTGAGTTTTGTTTACTGAAAATTTGACCTTGGTTGTCAGTGACAGCTTACACTGTAACTGGAATATCTGATAATGGATGGTGAGACTCAGTTCTTTGCTTTCTTTGCTTACATCATTTTACCATACTGTATTCTTTTCTGTCACTCCTAAAATGCTTTGTCATATTATAAAGCACATGCTCCAATTATCAACTAAAACTGTGTTATAGATGATATATTAAAGGCAAAAATATCACCATATGTTTACGATACACCATAGGAATCAGTCAAGTTTTATGGAAAAATAATTTGTCTGACTCCCTTCATTTGTTGATTATGGAATGTCTCATGTAACTGGACTTAAATTACATCAGCTAAGAAGATGGAAATTCTGGCCCGAATACTTAAGGATATAATCTGCTATCAAATTTATAGAGTGTGAATTTTTAATGGCTCCTCAGGGGCTGTGCTTACAACAAGTAAAGCAAATATCAAATTATTTTCAAGTGCCAGAAAAATTACTGAACAAATAAAAAGTACTGAAATGACTATGGACAGAGTCACATCCCAATACCGTGTGGAGTATACAGTGCATCTAAAAATGAGCTAATAGGTAACCAGTGTTTCAGTGTAAGGAAAGCAGATACTGATCAGAAACCCAGCTCATACATCAAAGGGAACATAGGATAAGAGAAGTAGTTTTACAAATGGATGAACTAATGAGAAGGTTCATTGGATGAGGGGATTCCCATGCAAATTGTGGAGAGTGTGTAAAGGTGGAAAGAAAGAAACCTCTCCACCAATGTGTCACCTCACCTAGACACATGGGCCATGATGGCTATGCACCCTCACCTAGACACGTGGGCCATGATGGCTATTCACCCTCACCTAGACACGTGGGCCATGATGGCTATGCACCCTCACCTAGACACGTGGGCCATGATGGCTATGCACCCTCACCTAGACACGTGGGCCATGATGGCTATGCACCCTCACCTAGACACGTGGGCCATGATGGCTATGCACCCTCACCTAGACACATGGGCCATGATGGCTATGCACCCTCACCTAGACACGTGGGCCATGATGGCTATGCACCTGAACATGTTCTCTCTCTCTCCCTTCCCCCTCCCTGCTCTGTGTGTGTGTTTATGATATGTGTGTGTGACACACACACACACACACACACACACATACAACAAAAATATTTCAAAAAGTGACAAAAAGCATTAAGGAAGCTGGTCAGGTGGCTCAGAGCATAGTACTACTTTCTACCAAAGCTGATGACCTGAATTCAATTTGTGGGACCCACATGGTGTAAGTTTACAGTTGACTTAATCAGAAAGTGGATGTGTGCACACACATACATTCATGTGCACACATATACAAAATAAATAAATACAATAAGAGTGCACTAAGGTTAACTAGATTATATCCAGGGTATAAAATAACAAGATTAAAACATATATCTATATTTTCATGACATTTAGGAGTGAGTGGTGTGTTGTATTCTATGCTTCAATTGATATTTAAAATGCTGGAGCATTGAGGAATAATATTTAGTCATAAAGTGCATAAAATAATTTATCTATGGCTCATCCAAAGGACCAGGCCAAGGTATTCATAAGCATTCAAGTTTGGCCCCAAGTTATTAACATTTATAGTCTACCAGAAGTTAACATTTATAGAGAACATTTATATTTTAGGAGCTCTCTAAGTTGCATCATATTTTCTTATGATATCCTGTGATATAAGTATTATCATTAACTTCATTTTACATTTCCAGAAATTGGTTTGTTGCAACATTCCATAATATGCAGAAGACATATGCCATAATGCTGGATTTGAGGATTTACAAATACATTTCTTTTTGGACTCACATGCCTGGCTGGTTTTAATATGTTCACTCAGGGCAGACAGACTAATGTGCAAATAAAATGCAAATACATCTTATTTACATGCTTAAATCTTCAAAAGAGAAAAGAAGCTGAACTAAAGACCCAGGACATGGCATTCTGATGGCCAAACATTCTGTCCTCTAAGAGCAACATAGGAACTCAGATATCATATATGTTAGAGATTAATAGACCAGGAGCCCACATTCATTTCTCTTTTTGTGGATGGATTTGTATACACTACATGACATAGTTAGGGTTTTACAGCTGTGAACAGACCATGGCCAAGGCAACTCTTATAAGGACAACATTTAATTGGGGCTGACTTACAGGTTCAGAGATTCAGTCCAGTATCAAGGTGGGAGCCATGATGGCAGCAGGCATGGTACAAAAGGCATGTTCTGAAGGCAAACGGGAGAAGACTGGCTTCCAGGGAGCTAGGAAGAGGGGTAATGAAGCCCATGCCCACAGTGACACACTGTCTCCAGCAAGGCTATACCTAATAGTGCCATCTCCTGGGACAAGAGTATCCAAACCATCACACTGCATTTCAAACCATCACACTGTATTTATTGAGAGTGCCCTAGTGCTGTTTGTATTTGGGAAGAAGGAGGAATTTTAAGCAATCTGTTATATACCATTAAGGAATCCCAGCCATGTAGACACCATGTGCCCACACATGGCAGGACTGCTTTGGACCACATGGATGTGGACAATATGAAGGTTACCTAATTTTAACTGATTCGGGTAAATGTGTATTCATTCTCTACTCATGTTAGAAAAACTTTAATATTTATTAGGCAAAGAGTCTAACTATGCTACATATTCATTTGGAGCTTAGGAAATTATGAGTAATAAAAAAATGTGGTTTCTGGTAAATAGCCTATGCTCCAGTGGATGGCTCTATACTCAATTTTTTAAGAGTATCAACATAGCCAGGCAGTAGTAGTGCATGCCTTTAATCCCAGCACTTGGGAGACAGAGGCAAGCAGATTTCTGAGTTCGAGGCCAGCCTGGTCTACAGAGTGAGTTCCAGGACAGTTGGAACTACACAGATAAACCCTGTCTCGAAAAAACCAAAATGATAGAAACATAAAATCTGAAAGTGATTCTAAGTTAAATAAAAGAAGGTTTGCTGCACAAATCATTCCTGTCCCTGTGTTGACCATTAATTAAGAAAACGTTTCCATATCAATCTTCCAAAATAAACTTGCTACTACTCCCAAGGATTTACTCAATATATTTTGATTGTTTGCTCCTCCTCTTTCTAATGTGCTAATAGACCACAGAATATCATCCTAAAATTGGCGAAGCTAAAGCATTTCTCAAATTTGGCTTATACCTTGGAGACTATGAACAACCAAGAACACCTCTTCACCTTGCAATATCTATAAGGCATGAAAGTGAAGTTGCTGGAATCAGTTTTACATTCAGGACATTAACCCCATGGTCGTTTGCCCAGCAGGAGGAACGAGCTGTTAAAAGCAGAGTCAGCTGTTAGTCACTTCTTTTTATGATCACCAGTGTGATAACAGCTTCCCAGTCAATTACATGACTAGAACTATTTTGCTGATAAAGTACCAAAAAGAGAATTGTGTAGAGACAAATTGAGATTTTTCTCCCTTTGCTGAATTTTCCTGAAATGAGAATAACTCATTATTTTGAATATGGATTCTGATTAAAAATTGATTTTACCTAAAAATTACAATATTATC
The DNA here is from genome assembly GCF_008632895.1 of Mastomys coucha. NCBI lineage: Eukaryota > Metazoa > Chordata > Mammalia > Rodentia > Muridae > Mastomys > Mastomys coucha. The sequence continues at coordinate 86,120,792 of NW_022196894.1, forward strand.
TAGCTCCAGTAGACTGAAAAAATTGATATTAAATGTTTCAACTTCACTGTCTGAAAAGAAGAGAAAAACAAAAAATGTAATCCTTTCTGTTTTTTTCTCTAGGAAATTCACAAAACACTGGCTCATACTTTTAAAAAGTTATTTAGAGAGGAGAAAACTAGACCTGATGAACGTGGCTAATCAATTATTAGGAATTTAAGTTGAAATATACATCTAACACTATGTAATATTTCCTAAATATTACCTAACACTAGGTAATTAATGCTTGAACGTAGGGTTAGTTGTGTGGGACTGGAGCAACAGTTTTACCAGTTCCGTCATAAAGCAAGACTTAAAGGATAAGCTACACAGTTTGAAACACGTGGTAAACATGGAAAAAAGTAATGAGGTCAGTGTCTTGTATTTTTTGACTCACTTCCTCTAAATCTAACCTTGGGGGTTAGAGATGCTATAAGCCAGTATGTTCTGTGTCCTCGCATCATAACCAATGGAATTTAGTCTCCAAAAATGTCCCCTACAAGCATTAAAACACACCAGCTTTTATTCTCGATCTATGGTTACCTTTCATTAAAATTTTATTTTGGAATTATTATATTATACGGTCTCAGGAAATTGCAAAATTAGCATATAGAGTTTATCTGAACTCTGCACCTGTTTTTCACCATTGTTTACATATTTTCTAACCTCCACAATATCAAATTAGAGAGCTGACATTAATGCAACAATATTCCCTGAAATTCAGAATTCATTGAGTTTTTTAAGTCTAAACACACATGCTTTTGTGTGTGTTCACATGTACATGAGTAGATGCCATTTATTCAATCTGTACATTAGTGTAGTCACTGTCATGGTCTGTTAAAGAACTATTCCATTCCTGGTCAACTTGTCAGTAGAAAAATTTAAAAATGGAACCATTCAAGTCATTTTCATAGTGAGTGGATCAAATACCAGGCAATTATGTCTCAAATATTTGAAGACAAGAATGTCAATATTGAGGTCAGGGTTAATTTGGTTTCTGTGAGGGACCGCTGCCTGATTTGTTGGTGTGTATCTTCATGCTGTCACTTCAAATGGCAGAAAAAGAGCTCTAGTCCCCTCCCCTAAGAGCACTAATCCTATCTTGTAGCTTCAACTTTAACCATCTCTCTCATCTCACTCATCTTAATTTCTCCCAAAGGCTCTACTGCTAAATATCATTACACTTGGAATTGAAATGAAAGAATTTTTGAGGTATACGAATTGCCATTCCATACTAGTTATAGATAAAAAAACTGAAGCTATATATTTTTCATATTTACTATTATGAAATATTATTTAACCTTTGAGAGAGGGGCTAGAGTTAGTTCCATAAGTGAGTGCTTACCTGCTGCACATGAGGCTGTGTTCAGTCCTTAACACCACACTCAAAAAGGAAACACACAAAAGACAAAATACAACACAAATCATTTTACAGAGATTGAATACCCCCATGGCATTTGATAGATAAGGATCAAAACAAATTATCATATCTGTGTATAATAATGTCCCTTTCCCATTAAGCCACAAGCTGAAGCTGTAACAACAAAAGAATAGGAAATCTGAATGGTTCTTAGGGAACAGTATAGTAACGAAAGTCAGTCATAGACGCAAAGACATGCATGCCATGATCTTATGCAGAATCTGAATCACACCGAACTCATAAATGTGGACTAGTTTAGTGGGTACCAGGGCAATTTCAGGGCACATGCATTTAATGACCTAAAGCAGAGCACAGAGAGTAGGGAACACTGCTCTGCTACACTTCAATTCTGCCAGAAGAGCTGATGAGTCATCACAACAATATACAAATAAATACATTTTTAGTGGAAACTGTGAGATGATGGGCTTCTTAATTAGTTTGCCTGTGATGACTATTTCACACAATTTGTGCTTCTATATCCATGGGGAACAGTTCTGGGACACTGACGGTAACCCACATCCATGTAACAAAGTCCTCAAATATTTGAAGACAAGAATGTCAATATTGAGGTCAGGGTTAATATAAATATAATATGTGACATATAAAATGTCACAGCATTTACATGTATCCCTGACCCAATAGTCTTTATGCTTTAAATCATTTTGCACTTATTAAAACACTGAAAACAATGCCATTGCTACAAAATTAGTTATTACTTCCTTTGAGTTCATAATATATCATTTTCCCTTTTATTCCTCCAAACCTTTCCATGTACCCATGATCTCTCTTTCAAATGCATATATGTGTTATTTGTTATTACATACATACCTGTGTATGTATATGTATATGGGTAGATCTATATGCATATATATTCCTATATTCAAACTGGGTCTTTACAGTGTTACTCGTATGTGTGTTTACAGGGTTAACCATTTGCTACTGGGTGGTGGGTGGAAGTAGTCCTTGTCCTCATCAGAGAAAGGTCTCTATGCAACAGAATTACTTTTTATACTGTATTATTGAGATTAACAATGATGAGAATATCCTGTACATTTTCAGTATACAAGCAATTTTTCCATGCATTTCCAATCCATAGTTGAATGAAACTATGAAAATGTAACTTGGGGGACACCAAAAGTACACACGTTTTCTCAATATACTCTGAATATTTTACATTGTATTGTTTAACTGCTACATATAATTACATAATAATTGTAACTAGCATGCTTCAGAATGATGGATTAAACTCCCCCAAATAGCCTATTAGATTTTTCTGCTCATGTAAAATAATATACTTAATGTAATCCTGAAAAGGATTTACCTTCAAATGAAGAGCTATTAAAATTTAAGACAAATTTTAGTTTATTGGGAAGTGAGAACATAAACAGGTAAAAAATGTGTCTTTTATTTCTAAATGGGTGCTTGTTTATACAACCATATGTAATATGTTCAAGAAGTTCATTTGATGAAGGGAAAGGGAATGCCTGCGTTTGACAATGGCTGACTATACAGGAAGAACTTTCCTTTGCGGTCATTTTACATTTGTTCTGAAATCTAATAATCTGTGTGGCAATTTGGCATGTAATCAAAGCAAGATATGCAAGCAAGATAGCTGGCAAGCCTCCAAATAATTTTTAAAAGAAAACAGGCTAGGTAGTAAAAGCAGAATCAATACAGGGAAAATTACAACCTTTATGGATTGAAAGTGCCCCCCACAAAGCAGTATTTCAAGGGCTTCGTTGATCTCCTTTGGGGCTGTGGGAAGCTGGTGGAACTTCTGAGAACTGCAGCTCATAGGAAGTAAGTTAGTGGTATGTGCCCTGGTCCTGGCTGCTCGCCACACAAAAGCCAATAATCAGGAGTTGAGCTGATCACCAGTAGGGAGCTATCTGAATTTAACTATGAGCTGCCTTCTTGAAAAAAAAAAAAATGGAAGGGCCACTGTTTTTACTGTGGGCTTTTGTAGTGAGGCAAAGGCAATGGTATGAGACTATGGCCATAAAATAGAGATTCTGAGTGGGATCATCAACATGTAGGACACACATCTGCTTTCTTCTTTCAGTGGGACCCACCCAAATGGCTTGGATGTACTAAAGTTTCTGTAATTTTTAAACAAACTTCCTGACGTTTTTAAAAATTGAAACCTCACAGAAAAAACTTAGTGTTTGTGTTAGTTAGTGAGCAGAACTAATAATTCTGTGCTGATATTATCTGAAGGCCACCAGATGTTGTGGGTTCTGTAAATCTAAAGAGAAAATTTAACAGATAAAAATCTTAATTGACTTCTCCTCGGAATTCACAATCCCAGACAAGAAAGGGAAAGTGAGAACAATTCGAAAGTAGCAACCACTGTTGCAACACTGGAGCTGTGACCCTTGGAGAACTGTGTTGGTAACCCAGCCCCAGTCCCCCTCCTTCCTCTCTTTCTCTCTCTCTGTCTCTGCCTCTTCCTCTGTCTCTCTGTCTGTGTCTCTGTCTCTGTCTGTGTCTCTGTCTCTCTCCCTCCTCCCCTCTCTCTCTCTCTCCCTCCCTCTCCCTCTCCCTCTCCCTCACCCTCTCTTTCTCTTTCCTTCCTGCAGCTGCTGTGCCAGGTGCAGCTCTTAGCTAGTGTGCTTTAGACAGTGAAAGTAGAAGTCAAAATTTGGCAGACATTTCACAGATCTGTCTGTTGGGTTGGGAAACCACACCTTGTTGCATCTGGCTGTCCAGATTTTACAGTTTAACAACAACAACAACAAAAAACGTGAATACCCCTCTCATGAAACCCACCCAATTCCCTTCTAAGTCATTGTGCTCATTGCAGTAAGTGCTTACTTACCCCGGCACTTTCCACACCCAGATACTAGGAGGAAATGTGTTCTTCTCTCTAGATATGAAATAACTCTTTAAAGACAAAAATCATTGTTTGGCTAAAGATCTAGCTAGCATTTTTCACAAAAGAACCTGAGGCAAAGTTAAAAGTCAAAACATATGTGAAGAGCTGAGTTCAGAACAAAGAGCTCTCAGATCACTTGAGAATTAGTGTCAGAATAAGAATAAATGACTCAAATGGGTTTGAAAACATCTTTTCCTGGGTGATGTATCCATTAGATTCCTGTCACCATCATTCAACAAGCTGCTGAACTAATAGCAGTCTAGAGCAGAGAGAGAGGACACAGGATGTGAAAAATAAGAGAAATGAGAGGAGATGCGAAGGGGAGGCAGGGATTTACAAATAGTAGCAATGAAAGAAAAACCGAATCAGGGAAAACATTGCAAAATAGAGGGTAAACGAATCTAAACAGAGTCACTAGGTAGTTATTAGGCAGCAATCGGAGGACACAAAGTATCACTCTTTTGTCTAATATCCTGAAATCCAAATGTAAAATTATTTAAATTAATATTCTAATTAATTATATGTTATTTACATTATATGAATAACTATATATAGTCTTAATTAATTAATATATTAATCATTTCTTAAACAGGTTGTTTCCCAAATAACCACACTGAGACCTTTTCCTGTTTCAAGGCCTTAGCTGGTTCATCTAAGTTAACCTGACTATCTAGCTCTATCCAGTCTCATGGCTAGTTCTACCTTCCAAGCCCATAGTCATGACTCCTGTTGCGAGGCATTCCTCTTTCTTCTTCCCAGAGCTCCTTTTTTACTTCCTGAAATCCTCCCTATCTCTCTTTACTACCCGTTTACAGGTTTTAGCCTTTTGTTGACCAGTTAATTTGGGGAGCACAGTTTGCATAACAACAACAAAAAAACAGTACATCAGAATTACCTCTTGGGCCAACCAGATCCAGGGGTAGAGAATTTAGCATTTGAATACACAGCAGCATCAGACCAACCCAACATGCAAATCTTCTCCCTGAGCTTCATGGAATCAGAGTCTGCACACATGGCTCAGTGGTAATCACCTCGCATGTACAAGGTCCTGAGGTCAATCCCCAGAGCAACATGTGCTGTTGCATAGTCACTATCTGCAATCTTGGCGGTTCTCAAATGTGCTTGAGCTATGCAGAAAAACCTTGCCTAAATATGCTTAAATGCTGTATTCTAATGCAGGCATTCTTTGTTTATTCTGTTTTATTCCATCTTATTCTCTTACAACAACATTACACTATCAAGCAGAAACTCATTAAGTCATTAGATTATCTGTAGGAGTTGTGACCCTTTTACTTCCTTCTATTATTTTATTGTGTATCTAAATTTTTAGGCAATATACTGCATAAGTCTTCACAACAAATACCCTTGTCTTCATCCTAGATTTAATTAATAGGAGACTGTTTGAAATTTTCTCCATTTAAGATGATGTTGACTATAGGTTTGTCATATACATTGTTATCATATTGAGCTATGTTATTTCCACTCCTATTCTTTCTAGAACTTTTATCATAGAGTAATGTTGAATATTGTCAGAGACCTTTTTGTATACCAGTTGAAATGATCACATAATTTGAATCTTTGAGTCTATTTTTATAGTGTATTACTCTTTTTAAATTTATAGATTTTGAACTATTCCATTCGCCAGCAGTTTTTGAGGTTTTTTGCATTTGTATTTATTAGGGATAACAATATATAGTTGTCTTAGCTGGGGCTTTACTGCTGTGAACATATACCATGACCAAGGCAAGTTTTATACAGGGCAACATTTTATTGGAGCTGGCTTACAGGTTCAGTCCATCATCATCAAGGTGGGAGCAGAGCAGCATCGAGGCAGGCATGATACAGGCAGAGCTGAGAGTTCTACATCTTTATCTGAAGGCTCTTAGGAAGACTGACTTCCAGGCAGCTATGGTGAGGGTCTTAAACCCATGCCCACAGTGATACACCTACTCCAGCAAGGCCACACCTCCTAATAGTGTCACTCCCTGGGCCAAACATATACAAACTCTCCCAATAGTTTTCTATTCTGTTGTGTTTTAATCTGGTTGGGATAATAGAGTAACACTAGCTTTATAGAAGAAATTTGGAGGTGTTCATTTGACAATTATATGGTTACTTTTGAAAGGTTGGTTTTAGTTCTTCTTTAAAGGTCTGGTAAACTTTTGTTGTGAATCTGTCCAAGTCTGTGCTTTTATAGTAGGTGTATTAAAAACAAAACAAACAAAAATTACTGCTTTAATATCTTTTCTGATTATAGCCCATTAAAGTTATTAATTGCACCTGTGTTTAACTCTGGTGGGTGGGTTGTTTCTAGAAATTTACTAATTTCTTTTAGGTTTATCAGTTTAGTTGGATATAGACTTTTAAAGAATGGATTTGTCACTCTCCAGCTTCCTCTATTATCTCTTGTGGGAGTTCCCATCCATCTCTATCTCTAGATTCATTAATACCCCCTTCCATCCTCCTCTCTTTCTTCTTTCTTGATATTATTATTAGTCTTGAGCAATGTTTGTGGTAGTTGCTAGAGTTAGACTTGATGCCTTCTTGATGAACACTGGATGTTTCTAGGACATTGTCACCAATGATCCAACATGACCCATTTGAGTCTGTTTTCCCAAATGGTTTTTTGTCCTCTATTATCCTCATTGTATGTTATTTAAAGAGAAATCTTTGGGTTAGAGTTACTGCTCATGGCTCTCATTTACACTCTGTAGATCATTTTTGTTTTTGTTATTTTAGTTGGATAAATTGGAAACGCACATGTTCAGAAAATGAGTACCTGCATCTGATGGTATATTTCATTAAGCATAACTCTCTGCAACTGGCAAATTCTTATTTTGTTTTTTTGTTTTTTGTTTTTTTTTTTTATTTTAAAAGAAAGGAAGAGTTTGTTGGCCTAGAGAACCCAAACCCATAAACAGTAAGTTAAGGGACCACGGGAAGTAAAGGTTCCTGCCAACATGGCCTTCTCTTCTTCTCTTCTTCTCTTCTTGTCTCTTCCTATCCTGTTATTGCCTTACTATAGAGAAAAATTCCCCTCTTTTCTAGGATCCATGTAGAAGAGGTTAAGGAAATAATATTAGGGAAAAAAATGAATAACAAGTTACATAATAGGATGAGAATCACCGTTCCTGCCTTCTAGTGCCATTACTAAGGATGGCAGGGGAACCTTGCAACTTCATTTTCCCATCATGCTTAGCTGCCAAGAAACTTGCCTAAAGTTAAAAGGATCTAGAGTGTGCTACTCATATGCCATGAGTGTGCTACAATATTTTATTTTTATCCTCACTGCTGTGGCCAAGTGGCTCGCAGGGAGATATAGGCAGCTTTTAAGATTTAGATTATTAAAAGTAATCCAATATTACTTCTTAATCAGAAACAGAGTGAACCATTCATTTGTCCTCTCAGGGATTCAATAACCCCAAAAGAACTTAAATAATATTGATTCAATATACTTATAATTTCTTAATGTAACTGACATATCTGTGAGTCCCATATTCATGGGATCTTACAATCATGGATTTTAAAATATATAAAAATACATCACTGTTAAGCATATATATTCTTTTCTGGTCTAAATTTCTAAAAACATACTAATATTATTCATTGGATACTATGAATAGCATATCCACAATTTAAATGTTATGAGAATATGCATATATATGTATCTTTGAATGAAAACACAATGTCATTTTATTCAAGGAATATCAAATATCTTCATCCATGAATTTTGATACCTGTAAAACTTCCTGAAATTCTTCTTCCACAGATACTGAGGGACAGCTGTGTTGATTTCTCTGCTCTAAGACAGCATATACCTCTTTCACTAGTAAGCTTCACCATTATGTCATTATTGTCTTTGTCTATCTCTGTCTCTTGTAGCCTGACAAACTCATTTTTCTCATATATTTAAAGATAAACATGATTATTTTTACTCCCCTAGATTCCATGTTTTCTCTTATCATGTCAACACATCATGTTTTTTTTTTTTAATAAATTAATGATGTGAGTTTTTTTGGTTTTGTTATGTTTTTGTTTGTTTGTTTTTAGTGTTCACCATCTAGTTCATAGCATCTTGGGGAGCTCTAACTCAATGTTGTGTAGATCACGTAAGGTAAAAGCCAACTATGATCGGCAGCATAATGTTCTCTCTTTGAAATTATGAGCTGGCCATGTCCTGGTGTCCTTCATGACTTCAGACTCCTACAATTTTTTACCCTCTCTCACACAGGGTGAAACACTTTTGCCTTGTTTTAGTATATCTTGTTTTGTCCTGCATGGATGTTGTCTCTTGGAGATGTGCTCTCTTCTAAAGAGATGGATAGTGAATAAATCTGCAACCAAAGGGAGTTGTGGGGCTGGGGTAGGGGGCTGGAAAAAGGAAACTGCGGTAAGACTATATTATATGAGAAAAGAATCTATTTTCAATAAAAAGGAAAAAAAAGAAAGACAATATGAGTTGGCTGACTCTTCTGTGGACATATTTTCAATGATACTACTGAAAATTTCAGTAGGTCTTCACTCACCAGCTTATAGCCAATGGAATGCTCAAAGAAAATATTCCCATGTACCAAATATACTCCATGCACAAACCCTGATACAATGCCCTGCGTAGACTGATTTCCCAGACAAGGTAGTCTGAAAGTACCTAGTCTCAAAGATAAATCACAAATCAAACCTTGAGAGTCAACAAAGAATCAGAGACCACAGTAGATGGAAGAATAAATGATTTATTAGGTCAAATATAAGTGGACTCCCATACACAGTCCAAGAATTTATGAATAGGTAATTTCTCATTTCAAAAGGCATTGGTTTTATATTTTGGTTATTCTATAATATCTTAATTGGATAGAACTTGTCTTGCCAGAGAAAGGATGCAGAGAAAGATTAGTTAGCCTTATTGGAAAATCCTGTGATAGTAGAACTAAGTTAACTCAGAAAATTCATTTATAATCAAGAAGTTCAACAACTTGATCTCCAGATGGTTGATCCACAGGTGGGTCTGTGACAAGAAGACTGGAAGTTTCTAGAAGTCACATAGGTTGGGTGACAGAATCCAGATCCATAACCAAAGGAAGGATAGCCACGCACTCCATAACTCACAGGTCTAAAGCCTCCGGAGCCACAGCCTGAAGTGGAGATGCTCCTTGACCCATAGCCCAGGGAATGGCAGCTGTTGGATCCAAAACTACAAGAGCCAGCATATGTGGTCCTACAAGGGCTGCAGAAGCTGGACACACTTGGACGGTAGCAAGGATGCTGGCAGGAGCTGCGCACCACATGGGAAGTCTGGCATCTGATGGGCTGGAAGCAGTTCTGATGACAGCCATGGCCGAAAGAAGAACCCAGATGGCAGTTTGTGGGAGAGCAGAAGTTAGTGCTGTGGGTCAGTTGGCATGGGAAGGAAGAGCCACAGGAGGAGGGGTAGCATAGTTGACCTCTGTAGGATCTAGAGGAGAAGCTTCCAGAACAGCAGCTGTAGGTCATGTTGAGAGGAGAGGTGTGATCAGCTAGGTGTCAATGGGGCAACGTGAGTTTGAGTGACATGGTCCAGACAGAGGTCAAGTTATATATCCTCTTGCACTGGGCGTGCCCACATTCCACTGGTTCCATTCACCTCCTCATCCTTCATATGAAAATACTTCCCTTGGTTATTAAGTCTAATTTTTGACACATTCATATGTAATTGCAGTTTAATCACTGTGGCACAAAGTAAGAAGAGCTTCTTTGCCCTGGAGTTTGCTTAGGTTTGAGGTTCACTGTTACAACTTACCCTAGTTCCAGTGCCTCTGTTTTTATCCATACATTGGCTGAGGCTCTATCCAGTACAATGAGTACACAAACTCTGCATTTCCTTGACACTAAAAGTTCTCAGCGGTTACTACTCAAGATCCTTTGTTTCTTTTGGTTTTCACAAGCACACTGCAATGTAATCTTCAAATACTATATTTAGATATTTAGATTTTTTTTAAAAATGAGGCATTGTTAGACAAGCCTTCCCCTAGTATGTTGAACTAATTATTAAAAATATCAACTGTTGCATTTCTATCACTGATTTTCTTCAGGACAGAACTTTCTTATACCGTGTTCACTTAAGAGACAATAAGTATCACCCTTTGGGCGTAATTTTATAGAGAAATATCTTCATAAATTTTCTGAGGAGAATAGTTTGTAGTTTACAACTTTAATCTTTCTCTCTCTCTCTTTCTCTCTCTCTCTCTCTCTCTCTCTCTCTCTCTCTCTCTCTCCCTCCCTCTGTGTGTGTATGTGAGAGAAAGAAACAGAAGACAGAGAAACAGAGAAAGACAGAGAGAGACAGAGAAAGACAGAGAGAGAGACAGAGAGACAGAAACAGAGACATAGAGAGAAAATAAATTTGTTTTATTTTGTTTTGGTAGAAGAAAATGTTCTTAAATAAGATCATTTATGTATACTTAAAATTCAATTTTAGAGATTGCTATTTTTTTTCTGTACATCTTAACTTCAGATCTTAAAGCCAAGTAGATATAGAAGCAAAGTCTGACTAACAATGTAACTGAAGAGCTTAAACTTCTCTTGCCTTACATCTCAGCGTGGCAGGAGAGTCCATCCTTAACTGTGGCATCCTTAAGCACAGCCAATCTTCAACCTCTGCAAATTCAACTCTAATTGTCTTTAAAAGTAATCTATTAAGCTTGTTTATACTAACATGTAAAAATCTTATTAATTCTTATTTACCTTTATGGGTAATATTGGCACTGAATAGTATTCAGCAGGAAGAATCTCTGCCTTGGTGATTTTTATACGTTTCAAGAAAAGTTGATTTTCTAGCTTCAGACTGAAAATGACTAGAAAATCCATAGTCAGATTAATGGGGACAGAGGCTCCTTATTTGCTTGGTATCCGTTCTTCTTCCTCTGAGACTGACATTTTATGGGGCTTAACTAAGGGAGATGGCATTCCCAACCATCATTGTAGAGAAGGTCCCTTAAATGCCTGAGAATTAACTTGCTTTATGCCAAGCACCAACACTCTTCACAGCACTTACTTCCTTTGTTTTATGATTATCTTCCCATGAAGAATCCAGAGGTGGCATGCATCACACAAAGAGACTGTGTGCAATGGTTAGGCCAACATTCTGACTCACTTAAGTAAAATAAGCTATGCTTTATGAATGGACACCTTTGAATTTCCTAAAGCACTAAGTGCCATTCTCAGCATGTGGAACTCCAGATGATGGCTAGCTGTGAATTCCTTCAGATATAGAAGTAGCTTTGTATTATTAGAACTTAATTCTATGAGGTGGGGGCAGAGGGGTGGATGTTCAAGTTGCAAAGTTCCCGCTTTCCAGGCTAGGTACCGATATTGGAAAATAAGGACTAGAATTACTTGAGCATAAATCAATTCTAATTAACGCAGCCTCCACTCATTTGTAATTATGTTGTTATTTTTCATTAGAGTTATATGGGCACTTAGCAGAAATGCTAATAAGCAACTAATAAATGCTAATAAATATTTCCTTCTGAATGGAAGAAAGGGCAGAACTAAGCAGCTTTCATAGCTCAAAAGTGGATTCTGGAAACAAGAAGATACTCTATACTTTCTGTGCATATGGGCAAGATGTTTAAGGAAAAAGTCACTCTACATACGTATGCAAAATGCTACATCTTGGCAGCATTAGTTTTGGACTTAGAGAACTTTCTCTATTTATGTATCTATGTATCTATCTACCATCTATCTACCTATCTACCTATCTACCTATCTATCTATCTATCATATATATAACTATGGAAATAGTATGGGGAGGGGGTCTGGGGGAAAGAGATCTGGGGACCTGGGGAGGGAGTAATGGAGTATATATAAAAACACATTGCATACAATATCAAATGCTCAAACAATAGATAGCAATATTGGAATGCTTTGTATTTCTCTCCTCCTCCATGTTTACCAGTTTTCCCTCTCCCATCACTCATTTTTTTGAAAAATACAAATAATACTACATTAAGATAAAACAAACAATAACAGCAATAACAACAAACACCCACCACAGTGCTTGTGCTCCAACCCCCGTGTATTTCCCATCAGGTTCACTTTTATGCCCTCAATATTGACTTCTCAAGGCCTAGAGGAGCATCGTGCTGCCCAGGCTTGGCAGGTTCTTTCTCATGACAAATCTGGTTCCAAACTGTGCTTTCTCCATGTTTATCGCCAGGGGCTTTTGTCTTGAATCTGGTGATAAGGATGGACCAAAGGACTCCTGACTGGCAGAGGCTTGATGAAGGATCACAGGCCCTGCCCTGGTGTTTCCTCCCAGATCCAGCCTACCTCAGCTTCCTAAAAGGCATACATTATATGATTACTCATAGACCACTTAATCTTCGTGAATAATTCTACACACTGTTTTATGGTTGAGGAAGCTCAGACACAAACAGGTTTGGCAAGTTTTCTAAGGTCAGTCTTGAATATAGTAGCAGAGATAGGATTTGAACCCAGTTCCTGATATGCTGATAGTCTGTGCAAAAACTGTTCTGATGCATTATGGGCAGCCAGTTTCTTTCTGCTTCTACTGCATAGAGTTCTCCCACATAAAGCACCATGCTTTATGTACTTATCTACCTACCATTTTTATCATCCACTATTATAGATTGGGCTTGTGTGCCTATACTTATGTACACCAAGGTGATATCTAGGTATTTGTGATTCCAAATATTTTGTTGTTGACAGATGTCATTGGCCTATGGACTTAGGCAGGATAACTTGAACTCTGACCCAATCACATACCAGTGAGCCTCTGTTCTCTTAGTTTTATGCATCTTCCCATAAACCCCACTCCTTTACACATCCCTTTTTTCAGCACATGTATACCAGCATATGTGTACATGCACCATGTGTATGTCATGTGCTTTTGCAGGCCAGGAGATGGTGTCAGATATCCTGAAACTGGAATGAAAGAAGACTTTTGTAAGTGAGCCTCTGGATTTTGGGAACAGAATCAGGTCTGCAAGGACAGAGTTATTTGTGCCTTCTTTGTGTTATGATTTTGTCTCTCATATGTGTACTTATCTAGTCAGATTTTTAAGTCTTAATTTTAGTCAGCTTCATTTAGATATAATTTCCATGTAGTGAAAATCACCATTGTGTTTGTGTGTATGTGTGTGAGCACATGCACATGTGTGTGTGTGTGTGCATGTGTGTATTTTGCTATAGTGAATGTGGACATGCATGCCTATAGATGTGAGAGGTTGACCCTTGTCAGATGTCTTCCTTAATCACTTTCTATTTTATTCTGAGGCAGTACTAAACCTGGGGCTTATTAATTCAGGTATAATGGCTGGCTAGGAGCTTCCTGTCATCCTGCCTCTGCCTCTCTGGCATTTGGACTATAAGTGCATGTCACCAGGAGTTGACTTTTTGCATAGACTCTGGTGGAAAGTCCTATTGATTGTGTGGCAATTTTAAAGATGCACCAGTGTGTTCCCTTGAGCATATATAGTTATATAACCAAAAAACAAACAAACAAAAAAAACCCCAAAAAAACCAAAACCAAACCAAAACAAAACAAACCAAAACAAAACAAAAAACAGCAAGAGAGAGAGAGAGAGAGAGAGAGAGAAAGAGAGAGAGAGAGAGAGAGAGAGAGAGAGAGAGAGAGAGAGAGAGAGAGAGAGAGAGAGAGTTTCCTTAACAGATCTCAGGCTCTTTTAGGTCTGTCTCCTTTCTGATGTATTGCAATATCTAGACCTATAGTTTCCCAGTGCACAGAATTATAAATCATCAACATATTTTGGCTTGGATCTTGCAAAAAGCAGTGTTTTTGATATCCATCTTCTTGTTGCATGTTTCAGCAGTCCATTTTGTTATATCATTGCTATTTAATTGGAATATGTTACATGATATAGATAGACAAGAACTATGACATGAACATTAAGCAACCCCCTGATTTCAGCTTTTATGGATACAAATGCTACAAGCAATTATACATAGGTATTTTTGGACATTCACTTTCACTTGTCTTGGGTAAATACCTAGAAACAAGAACACTAACTCATGAGACAACCTAAGCTTACCACTGTAAGACAGTGAGGCACTGTTCTCCACAGGAAGTAACATTCCACATTCTCAATGACAATGTCTCAAAGCTCCTGTTGTGCTGCATCCTCAATGCCTCTTTGGCTATATGATTATCATAATAATACAATTATTGTTTCTTCTATTTTAAGTGGGTATGTAATGAAATACTATTGTGGTTTTGATTTGCATTTGTGTGAAGACTAAGTATGCTGTATATTTTTCATGAGTTATTCCCCCTCATATTTCTCATTTGTCTGTTTGTTGAAATCTCTTGCCTATTTTTCTATTAAAACTGTGTGCTTGCTCTTGAATTCTACCAGTTCTTACAGAAGCAAAATTCAAATGATCTACTATGGGTTTTTCAGTACATTCCTCTAATTGTGGCTCATATTATTTTTTAAAGTATTGTATGTATTCACTACACATGCACTGTGTTACACAAGGATATTTTTACATATTTTTGTGCTGAGCATAGTCTCCTCATGCAGCTTTATTCCATTTTCTTCACTATGTCCATCCTATAAGCCTCTTCACTTTCCAAGACATCTTGCATCTACTTTTATGCCATGTATACAGTCATGATCTTATATATCTGTATTCAGTTTAGGATATACAAATGTAAGAATAAGTATCATTTGTGTTTTAGAGATGACTGTGATTCACCTAATATGATTATCTCCAGTTTCCTCCATGTCCTGCAAATGACATAACTTTGTCCTTCATTAGGCTTAAATAGAAAACCAACTGTAGAGAGAGGGAGAAAGGGAGAGGAGAGAGAGGAAAAAAAAGGAAGAGAGAGAGAGAGAGAGAGAGAGAGAGAGAGAGAGAGAGGACATACATGTGTTCAGTGATTCATTTTTAAGGACTTGTCAATGCCCTTACAGAGATGCCAAATATGAAATCTGGAAAGCAGGCCAGCCTGGCATTCTGGAAACAGGGGAAGGCTGGTGATTTAGCATGTTTCTGTTTTAGGACTGAAAATCTCTTCTTCCTCAGGAAATTGAATCTTACTTTTAAGGTTTTAAACCAAGGTAAGCAAAATAGATCAGTGGATGATAGTACTTGTGGTAAATCAAAAGGGCGTGACTTCATATCTCCATGTTCCATGCAAAAGATGGGCTGCACTTTGATTGACAGACTAAGTCATGCATGTATTACAAGTTAATGTTAGCTATTGCAGATGGTTAAGTGTAGAGGAATTTAAATCCAGCAACATGGCTGCTCTGGCAATGCCTTTTAGGTCTGTGTGATCCAACTGGAATATGGATATGCATCTAATACTAAGAAACAAAGGAGAAGCAAGCAGATCTCTGAGTTCAAGACCAGCTTGGTGTAGAGGAAGTTTCAGATAAAGAATAGCTTAGGTTCAGGCATGGTGGTTCCTGCCTTTAATCCCAGCTCTCAGGAGACAGACACACCCACAACTCTGAGTTCTAGTCAGTCAGTTTGGTTGAGACCATGCAGTGGAGTGGAGTACTTGGCAGTTCAGTTTATGGAGTTCAGAGGCAATTTTTACAAGTGCAGTTTTACAGACTCAGGTTGGTGACAAAATAAGCTAGACAAAGGTGAATACAGAATGAGCCAGAAAATGAAGAGCCAGAAGATTAGTACAAATTGCAAGAGTTACTTTAAGGTCAAGCAGAGCAATTCTGTGAGGAGCCTCCAGAAGTCAGATTGAATCCTTAAGCTTGGAAAGGCATTTGAGCCAGAAGAGCTGAGTTGAACCAGTCAGCCAGAGTTCAGAAAGAACTAGAAAGGGTGAGATATTCAACAGTAAGCCTCAGAGATGGCAATTACATCAGGCAAGTAAAAGTTACTTTTACAGGTAAAGTGGCTAAGTATCAGAACCTTGAGCAATAAACAGCTTCATGCATAGGTTTTATTAGAAAACATATTATTGCATTATACTATATACTCTTATTGGATTATTTCTCCATATAATTTCTTCAATAATATTTAGATATTTCTCTACCCTAGAATCATCCCATATTAACCACTATTTAGACAGTAAAATCATAATAACTTTCCAGAACCTTGTTGAGTAGGGGAGGGGGTGTTTACTGAAATATTGACAACACCCTAGTGGCTATCCACCACTGAGCAAAAGGACACACCTGCCATAGCAACTATGAACTGTCACTCATCTTTGAGGGGTGTCGAGGCTTATGGCCCCCTTTGCTACGGAGAGCAGAATGCCCAATCTTGTTGCAGGACATGTGCATGTTACCACAGATGCTGGGAGTTTGCAACTGCAGGAGCCACATGATGGCCAGTTTCCTTTCACAGCACTTTTTCCCATCTGCCAGCTCATAATCTCCCTGCCCCTCCTCAGATGTGCCCTATACTTTGGAACGGGTGTAAGAAATCATAAAAGAGTAAAAATCTCAACAACACATAAAAATTTTTTTTTAAAAAATTAAGTATTAACACAGTGCTTTGAAAGATAAAAACACCATCTGGGAAAAGCATTGGTCTTATTTATAAGAAAGATCATTACAAAGTGTTCACTAAACCAGTGCAATTGAATGCAAGCTATGCTTGTGAATGTTCTATACTTCATTGTAATGTTGAGATTCTGTCAGAATTTATGTTTACAAAAGCACATATTGATTTCATAAAATACTGGAACATTTATGATAATAGTTCTGACAACTCTTTGACTTGATGCATGAAACAACAGATCTTAGTAATGAGAAGCCAAATTTTCTTAGGGAATATTTGTTCAATTAAAGTTGGGAGTTATATCTGTGATATAACCCAAGTCTTCGCCCCTGAACTTCTGGCTATTATTAACTTCTTAACTATGATCTCACTACATTTAACCTATTGAGTTAACATGAAAATGCTGGAGAGCTGCTGGGAAGCCAAAACCATTCATTATAAATCTCTCATTCTCTTTGTTCTTCCAAAACTTAAGTGAAATAAATTCGATAATCTAATCCTTAGTTTTAAAGCAGATTATAGGAACTCAATTTTCTAATTTAATGAACTAATAATAATAATGGGTAATATTTAACTCAGTTTACACGGACCAAACATTGGGCTAAACATTTATTTAGTCAGCACAAAATTTATTCTAGTTAACGCTCAGTGATTATGTAATCATTTTAAATCCTTAAAAGGAAAAAAAGAAAACAGAAGCTATGTCCCACCCATCATAATTTGCTCTGAGCCTCCAAACTTATTTCTGGCTCTTATTATTCATTATTAACAATGATTTTCAATTTCTCGGTTGTCAAAGTTTGATGAACCAAGACCAGAAAAATCAAGTACCTGGGATTTACTTCATGTTACCAGCCTACACTTAAATTTCAATACAAGCATTCTAGCAATTCTCTGAGAATTACCTCCTTTACCTACAGCTTGGTGCTATAGGAAGATAGATATTATATCAAACCATAAAAGGACAATATCCAGCTACTAACAATCTAATCTAAGCTCAGCAGAGAAAGCAAGTAGAGCACTATGCTTAGAAACATCAATCTAAATGGTTTGCCTGGGTAAAGAGAAATGTCCTCAATAAAGGCAATGAGGCAACAAGAATAAGGGGAACACAGGAAAGAAAGTAATGCAAGCAACTCACATTTCAAATGTCCACCAGCAAGTTCACATGCACAATACCATCTAATTTTCCTAACAAATATACATATCAATATGAGTAGATGCATGTGTGTATGTGTGTGTATATATATGTATGTGTGTATGTGTAGTTACATGTGTGTATGAATGTGTGTCTGTGTATGTGTGCATGTGTGTCGGTATGCATGTATGTGTAAAGGTATGCATGTATGTTTGTGTATGTGTGTGTATCTATATGTATGTATGTGTGTGTATGTGTATGTGTATATAGATGTATATGTGTGTGTTTTTTGTGTGTGGTGTGTGTGTGTGTGTGTGTGTGTGTGTGAGTGTTTGTGTGTCTGTGTCACATTTTTCAGCTGTAGAAGCATGGGCAGACCATATTATTAGTCTTTATGAGTTTGCTCCTTATGCATTATGGAATGAAGATTCAAGTTCAGATTTCCATGCTAAACTACTTTCCTGATGCCTCTTCACTCACTCATTCTCTCTTCTTTACTTGTGGTCCTGAGTATGAGTATTCAATTTCTGGCTTATATATTTTTATCAATATTTCAAGAAATTCTTGTTTTGTATCTTGATAATATTTATTTCTCTCCTCCATTTTTCCCATTCTATATCCACCCAACATTTTGTCCTTTTTAAATATATATGTATATATATATATATATATATACATATTTATATATATAACATATATAAAAATATTATATATAATATATATGCATATATAATATATAAAATATTATATATATTATATATATACATAAAATTTAGACCCATCAATTCTCATTAGTATTACTTATAGACTTTTGTTGTGTAGTCATTCATTGATGCATCTCACACTCTACCAAACACCACACTCTAAAGCAACAGTAACACTATCTTTCCCAGAAGTTGATTAATAATAGCTTCTTTTTTATTGAAAATAGATTTTTTTCTCACACAATACATTCCAACTACAGTTTCCCCACCTCCCACTCCTCACATATCTCTTTCACCTCCCCTCTCCTGCAGATCCATGCCTTCTCCATTTCCTTTAAGAAAAGAACTGTCTCCAAGAGACAATAGCCAAATGCGACAAAACAAAATACAACAGAAGAAGGCAAAGCAAGCAAATAGAGGCAAGTCAAGCGACACAATAAGAGAAAAAGAGTCCCAAGAGCAGGCAAATGAGTCAGAGATGCACACTCCCACTGTTAGGGGTCCCACAAAAACACCAAGCTAACAGGTATAACATAAAGGCAGACATGCAGAGGACCTAGTGTAGAACCATGCAGGCCACATGTTTGCCACTCCAGTCTCAGTGAACCCATGAAATCCATGCTTAGTTGATTCACTGGACTCTGTTCTTCTCGTGTCCTTCAACCACTGGGCCTTCTACTATCTTTCCCCTTTCTCTTCCACAGGTTTCTCCTATTTCTGAGTGGAGGGACACATCAAAGACTTCCAATTTAGGCTCTCTGCATAATGTCTGGCTACAAATCTCTGCATCTGCTCCCATCTGGTGCCTGAGAAAGCTTCTCTAATGACAACTGGACAAGGCACTAATCTATGAGTATAGGAAAAAAAATCTCATTGATTATTTGTTTTGTTTTTTGTTTGTTTGGCTTTGTTTTTGTTGTTGTTTTGTTTGTATGTTTTCAGTGTTATTCCTTTCTATTCTAGGTCTCTGGTGTCTGGTCCTTCAGCCAGTGTAGGCACGAGTTCCCTTTCATGCTGTGAGCCTCAAGTTAAAGAAAACAATTATTGGTGACTTTCATAAGTTCTGCATCACTGTTACCCAAGGACATCTTGTAGGCAGGAGAGATTATAGGTCAAGGGTTTGTGTCTGGTTTGGTATCCAAGTTTTTCTTTCTGTATCCTGCAGAGTACCTTCTCGAAGCAAAGAGAATAGAATATATGGGTTAATAATATGAAGGGTGACCTTTCTATGTTCAAGGAGCTGTTTGTATGATGTCCTTAGTAATGAGAACCTATTGTCAGGCTCCAGAGAGCAACCTTCTATCCTTGCATCACCCTGGGTTGTTTAGAGATCCCATGGAACCTCCTCACCTAACAAATCAACAGAATACAACCCAGTTCCATCAGTGGAAATCTTGCCTGGATATGAAAGACGGTCAGCCCAGATGCCATATCCTCCATTGCTAGGGGTCCTCACTAGAGTCAACCTCAAAGTTCCAGAAGTTTCCACTGTACTAGGTTTCTAGATATCCCCCACAATATTCCCCAATTCCAACTGTCTCTCCCTGCATTTCTCTCCACCCTCCCAAACCTGATCCTTCCTGCTCTCATTCCCCACAAAATCTATTCTATTTCCTCTTCCCAGAGAGATCCATGCTTTCCTCTCTTAGACTCATCCTCTTCATCTAACCTTTCTGGGTCTGGGTTGTAGTCTATTATCATTTACTTAACTGCTAATATCCACATGTAAGTGAATACATACTATATTTGTCTTTCTGGGTCTAGGTTGCCTCATGCAGGATGTTTTTTTTTAATCCATTTGCCTACAACTTTCATGATGTCATTGTTTTTAATATCTGAGTAATTCTTGATTGTGTAAATGTATCACATTTTCTTTATCCACTTTTGAGTTGAGGAACATCTATTTTTCTAGCTTCTGGCTATTATGAATAAATCTGCAGTGAACATTGATGTACAAAGTCTTTGTGGTAGGATGGAGCATCACTTGGGTATATGCACAAGAATATACAGGTGGATTTTAAGGGAATTCCCCATTCTCGGAGGTACCAGTATATTGAACCTGATAGAAAAAAAAGGGGAACAGCCTTGAACACATTGGCATAGGAGACAATTTTCTGAACAGAGCAACCACAACACAGGCCCTAGGATCAGAAATTGATGAAACTGAAAAGCTTCTGTAAGGAAAGAACACTGTTGGCTAGACAAAAAGACCACCCACAGAATGGGAAAAGATTACTTTTACTAACTCCATATCTGATAGAATATCCAAAATATATATATTAAAAAAAAAAAACCTGAAGAAAGTAGGTAGCAAAAAAAAAAGTAATCAAATTAAAAATGGGATACAGATTTACATACAGGATTCTCAAAAGAGGAATTGCAAATGACTGAAAAGCTCTTTAAAAATGTTCAAAATCCTTAGCCATCAGGAAAATGCAAATCAAAATTACCTTTAGATTTCATTGTAAACCTGTCAGAATGGCTAAGATCAATAACACAAGTGACAGTTCATACTGGTGAGAAGGAGGAGCAAGGGGAGCCCTCCTTACATTGCTGGTGGGAGTGCAAGCATGTATCCGATAGCCTCTTAACGAAGGGTGGGACTTCATGCTGCTTACAATTTCCTTGCTCGGAATCTGTCTGTCTTGAGCTTGTCCAAGTTGTATGTGCAACTGCCCTATTAAGAACACCCAGACACTGTTTTCCTGTGTTTATCTACTGCCTCTTGTTTTGAGTATGAACTGTATGCATTATTTATTCAGAATAGATGTCACTAATGTTGGACAGATGAAATTATTTAAAGGGGAAGGAGTGAACAAAGCCTATGAGGTCACTTAGTCTGAGTTATTATTAGAAAATTCATTCTCTGGTTCTTGCAAATGCTGATTCCTACAGGAGGCAGAAATATACTTCTGGGTTAGGAGAGCTGCTCTTCGTCAGATGAATTTGGATTCTGCTTCTCTGAGATAACACTTAGGTCTCAAGTGGATCAGCTAGTGGAGAGAAAGCTCTTTTGTCAGTGCATTCTTTCCCTTGTAACCTTTGCTTTATCTTACAAAGGATGGGAAGGAGCAAGTAATCTTTGTTGGGGCTCTTTACAAAGTCCTTGAGCCTCCAAGTTTGGATAGAGACCAAGAGGAAAGAAACAACAGAGGGAAAGGAAAGCTAATTAAGGATTTGATGACAGCAGTTATTCCAGAATGTGGAATAACTGGTTAGAATGGTCTATACTTTGCAGGTGAATGATGTTCTGTCTGGGGATTGGGACCAGTGGTTTTTATGACAAAAGAAACCTGTTAAAGCTCCACCAAACGCACTGAAGTAAGGCTAGCTGATATCTATGTTAAATAACTTACTTTAAAATAAAGCAGCAACTTTTTTTTTCTTTAGGGTATATGGGGCAGGTGCAGAAGGTACAACTACAGAATGTGTTCTAGAAAAGTAGAAGCAGAGAGATGGAGAAGAGAAAGACAGGTGAAAAGGAGGAGGGGGGATCTCTGGAGTGGACACATTTCTAGCTGTGGCGCTGGTTAGTGACGAACAGAAAGCTTTGGCTGTACTTGGCATTTAACATCCATAGCTTTCGTTCTTCTTCCAGTTTTCCCTTTATATATGCCTGTCTCCATGTAAAGATATTTCATTTTTAGAAATAGTAGTACTGTATAACAACTCATTGATTAGCCAGCATTTTACTTAATCACTTCTATAAATAAATAATGTTGTGGTCTGAGACACTAGGAAATCATAGTTGACTATAAAGAATTTAAAGTTAGATAGGACATAATTTGTTTTTTATAGTGATAACAAAGCTTTATTACATTTAAGAAAAGAGCTGCTTGAGAATGTTGGCTACTGTTTACCAGTTTTAATTTCCCTTGAACTTAATGATGAGTTATAGTACATTTCGTCATAAATGACTTTATACACATTTACCAATAAATGGTGGGATGTACAGAGGCCTTTGATGATTCGTTACTTGTATTGTTGAATCATAATTTATTTTCCCATGTGAATATTTGGCTGAATGCATTTTATTCATTTAGTTAAGAAAGACAAACCACTCATTTTTTTGTGTAGTGCATGATGGTGGCTGTTTTCATGACTAATAACAAGTATTACTTCTCTGAGCGCCACCTGCCATTTCTGCCACTTCTCGAACAAGATGTTCAGTTGTTAATAGTTCTTTTCTGGGAACCAGGCAACAAAATCTTACAGTTCACAGAATCATAACACATAGTTCCAATTATTAGCAAGGGAAAATCATAATGTTAATATGGAAAATGTCTGCATTCATCATTTTAACAAGTGCCTTGAAAGTCTGCTGAGCCCCTGTAAATGGCAAAGATGCTGCCCTTTACTGTGAGGCTCTTTACTTTGTGAAGGGTGAAGATGAAAAGCAAATTCGAGGTCCCTGGAACATTATCAAGAATAAACTAATTCATGTTTATAGGGGCCAGTGATACAGAGCTACAGCCTAATGTCCCCCAAGGCCATTGTCAATTATATTGCTTACTGAGGTCAAGAGTTCATGCTGCAAACCATGCAGAAAGCTAAAACAAGAACTTTATCTCATGGGTTAGATTCCCTGTTACAAGAGGTGGGAAGAGGAGGAGAAAGGAAAATAGAATCTATCTGCTGCACACACACAGTACAAAATCAGAGTATAATAACTTTCTTATCAATAATTGAATGCATATTTCAGAAGAGTTAAATAAGAATTTGAAACATAATCAACAAAATGAAGTGATACATGCTTAAGTAGGATGTTATGCTAACAGCCCTGACTTGATCATCAGACATTATATACAGGTGTGGAAAGAAAACACACCATGCCAGCATAAAGATGAGCACATATTATGTATTGATTGAATTTAAAATGTATAATATATCTGGATAAAAATCTCTTTATGGAACACTTCACTGTATATAGTTTATATAAGAAAATAATATTAACCATAACAAGAACCCAAGTCATTAGTAAGTAAATTACAGGAGAGGAACATCCTGGCTGTTGGAGCTTTGGCCAGTCTACTACAAAACTGGGGCATCATCATATCAGCGGTATCTCTGCTTCTGTTCCCCAACCTTCCGCAAAGCTCTGTCAACCAAACAGGAAAAAGTACACCCTAAATGGAGGGGAAAATGGAGCTCTGTTCCATTTTGAAGCTATTCCTGTCTAGGACTTGAGCTTGCTCAGCTTTCCAAGGTAAACTGACAAAAAAGAAAAAAAAATTGAAGTATCCTGCTGAGGCCTCTCATTCAACCTTCTGAAACCCAGACAAAGCAGGAAGAGCCCACCCTCTTCTTGTTTTCTCTGCTCCCTCACCCATGTATTCCCTCTTGTTCTTCTCCCCTTCCTCCCTCTCCTTCATGCCCCCTCCTTCTTCTTCTCCTTCTTCCTTTCTCTTCCTCCTTCCTTGTTCTTCCCCTTTCCCTGGTTTCCTCTGCTCCTTCCCTGCCTCTCCCTTTCTCCTTTTCTTCCTCACTCTCTTCTTCTGTCTCTTTTCCTTTCCCTCACTCCTACCCCCTCTCTTTAAGATCACCTATCTCACTCTGACAAATATATACAGAATAAACATGGGACTTGCTCTTTGTGCCCATGCAATCTTAACATAATTCCCTGCAAAGATTCTTTTAAAAGTAGAACAGATGGTGATACCTCAGGGTCAGGAAAAGGTCAGATGCCCAGAATAACAAGGCAGGGAAAGCTACCTTTCATACTCCCTCTTATTTTATATCTTATTGCCTCTCCTAGGACTAAGTAGAATATATATCCTGTTTTGTACCCAATTCCTATTGATGCTTCTTGCTTCTAAGCAGAGAAGTTACAGTCACTAGATAGAGTCAACCTTTACCCAGCTGGCCAAGAAAAATGAAGAAATGTAAAGTACTTGATATTGACAGAACCATCATATTTTATTTCTCATGAGACACCTACCAGCTACAAGTTTTCCCTTCTTGTTCTGTGCTCATGAATCCCTCCAAAGCCTTCTATACATCACAGGATTGGTTTGTGTACCAGTCATGGACTTAAAATACTACTCATCTGACTTTGAACCCAAAAGCCTTTTTTTTTTAAATTCTGCCTCGCATTTTCAGTTGTCACAGTGTGTCAAAATTGCTATTCTTCTCTCTGGTATTTACAGCTAAAGGAGTCATTACTTGTCATCAAGGGCCATCTGTACAGTGTCATTGGGTAGTAACACAGCACTCTTAAGCTCTGAGATATTACATTTCTCAGGATGGATATCAATACTGCTCTACCCATCTTCCACATTCCCCAAACAAAAATGTTAATAACTGTTATACTTGCACAGACATTTGAACAGAGAGCATATCATAGTGATATAGAGAACCGCCCTTTACAACATAATCACAATGTTACAAACAGAAATTAGATACATTTTTTAAAATTTTGGCTTTGTATTTTATTGTCTAGGACAGGCAAACCTTGAGCAGGTTTAACTACAGACACAGAGTGCTATTTATACAGTGTGAGGATTCTCTTGCTGGGGCTGCGGGCTAGATGCTGACCTTGTGGTCCAGCACTTGCCTAGGGCAGTGATTTCCAACCACTGTGAGATATCAGATATCACCTGAAGTTACAGCAGGTGACATTTTCCCATTTTGTTTTAAGTTGTGTATTTATTATTTCTTTATTTACTTATATTTTGGTTTATTTTATAACCTAAATGACCCATTGTTAATTCTGCTGTATATTCAGTAGTAATACCTCTATTGACCCAAACTTTTTTCCAACTCAGATTCTACAGATTTATAAAGTATTTGAAGTCAAAGTCCCTAACTTCAAATCATTTAACTGTCTAAGAAACAGTGACAAGGACAGATAATTGATTTCAAGGTTGGTGTTTCTTATTCTAATCACCAATACAGCCTTTTTTTTTTTAAAGCATGGAAGATGAGGAAAGAAGTATTTGTATTTCTTTCTGATCAGTTTCTTTCTTTCTCTCTCTCTCTCTCTCTCTCTCTCTCTCTCTCTTTCTCTCTCTCTCTCTCTTTTAGCAAACATAAATCTCCTTAGTTCTGTGGCTCATTCTCTTACTAATGACAGGGATGCTAATAAACATGGTGACTAGTAATGAATGGGATATGGTCTGGGATCTGTGAAGTATGAGGATTAGTGGTCAGGAGTAAAGAGGCATACACCCTCAAGCTTAGGCTCAGATCCAGACAACCATGCAAAATAGCAGCTGGTTAACATGTTTTTAAAAATCGTGTATACAGTCACCAAACCAGACACTATTATGGATGCCAATAACTGCTTGCTGACAGGAGTCTGATATAGCTGTTTCCTGAGGGGCTTTACCAGTACCTGACAAATAAAGAGGTGGATGTTCTCAACTAACCATTGGACTGAGCACAGGGTCCCCAATGGAGGAACTAGAGAAACGGCCAAAGGAGCTGAAGGGGTTTGCAGCCCCATAGAAGAAACAACAATATGAACCAACCAGTACCCCCAGAGCTCCCAGGGACTAAACCACCAATCAAAGAATACACATGGAGGGACTTATGACTCCAGCCACATATGTAACAGAGGATGGCCTTGTAGGTCATCAATAGAACCTGTGAAGGTTCTATGCCCCAGTGTAGGGGAATGCCAGGTCCAGGAAGCGGGAGAGGGTGGGTTGGTGAGCAGAGGGAGTGGGTAGAGGATGGAGGTTTAAAATGTAAGTAAATAAAATATCTATAAAACAAAAAAAAAATCAGTAAAAATTATGCATATATATTAAAAAAATTGGAAGTCAATATCTCATGTGTATTCTTTTTAGCTTTTAAGTATTGCTTCATAATTTGAAGTTTGATAAATAGCCCATGGGACCTACATGTAAAGAAGATAGACTGTGTGGGCTAGACTTGATGTAGAATTTGACTGTGCTCTGTGGTCTCATCACATTGAAGGGGGAAGGAAGGGAATATGGAAGGATGAAAGGTACCCTAGTGTGTGCCTGAGAATGTTGTGCCATGATGGGAAAATGTGTTGACTTGATGAATTTGACCACCATTGAGCTTGTCTCCAGTGATTGAAAACTTACTCTAGGTTTGACAATATGTCTGCTTTCAGAAAGATTTTAGGAAGTGCTGATTTGAAAAAAAAATCTGCTTCTAGTAGTAAATTAACTAAGATATTTACCCCAGTTACCAGGAGCCCAGAAAAAGACATTTAAAGAATTAGAAGATAGTAAAATAAACTTTTCAAAACATAGATGTTAGATGTTGGATGCCTGATAAACTTTTAAAAACATAAATGTTATATGTTGGATGTTTCTTGTCATCCAAATCATGGAGTGACGCTTTTAAAGAAATTACAATTAAACATACTTTTACAGAAAGGACACTGGTAATTTCAGCATCTGGCACTTAAACTTATTATATTTTCATCAAATGAATTTATCATTCAGTGATAGAAGCCTTGACATTGTCCATTTTAAACACTGATATCACCTGTTTGACCTTTGGTGAGTTACGTCACTGTATTTATTCTGAATTGCCAGGAAGTAGTTATATTAAAAACTCCTGATGACTCTTTCAAGTATTTTATTGTTTTGTGTTTTAATGTGGAATTAGTGAGAGGAAAGGGCAAGAAAAGGGACAACAGAAATGTCTAGGATAATCACCAAACGTCGAGGCCTGGAAGGCAACTTTGCCCCAAAGGTCTTGGGAAGGAGATGTGACTGTGTGTGAGTGCCTTTATTGTGTCATAACAACAATTCACAAACCTAGAACTGATATCTTCTACAAGTCAGAATCAATTAATGAAGTGTAGGATTTAAGGCTTTGTCTTTCCTCAGTGTTCTAGGAAGATGAAGCAGAAACCGCAGCTCTAAGCTTGAGAGCTACAGGTGACAGTCCACAGTCCGTGAGCAGGTTTAGAGGGCTTCTTGCACTACAGGTACTAAACACATTCCCATAGCATAATACTGGTGACTGTCAGAGAACACTAAACTAGAAGCATTGAAACCTTGAAGGTGCTCTGCTACCTGTGAGGAGATCCAATCCTCCATTGTAAGTAGCAATCCTATAGTGATTTTTCTAGAAAATAATGACACTTGGAACAGCAGTAGAGTTATCTATAGGCACAGAGAAGAGTAATGGCCAGGAGACATTTTAAAGGAAAAAAATGATAAGAGAAAATTATGTAAGCTATTTCTAACACAGAGTTCATTTGTCTTAGATTCAAACCCAGGAACTAGTGTAAGTTCATTGGTGAAGGTGTTATGTAGGACAAATCTTTTCTCTAAAATATTTTTCCTAAATTGTTTCAGGATCCAAAACAGGAAAGAAACTAAAGTTTCTACATGTTTATGGGTGGAATGCATGCAAATCCTGTGGCATGTGGGGAAGCAATAAACTATCTATCTTCTGGCTTCTACAAAGCCTTGGCAGCAGTGCTGACCACAGAGAGGCTAGTGTTAGCTCTTTCACACTTCTACTTTTGTCTGAGTCTGGGAAGAGTCTTTTTTTTTTCTTTTATCAGCAACTTCTACAGACTCTAAACTCCAAGACTCACAGCCATTTGCCCATTTGCTATGGAGTTCCACATAAATATTGACACCCACAGATTGCAGAGTGGGTAGGAATGTGGAGAGGGAAACCTGGCTGGGAGGAACATGGTCTTTGTCTTGAAGCACCAACTTAGAAGAAGTGAGACGAAGCTTAAAGCTGAGACATTCTTAACAATCAAGAGTGATATTGAAGGGAGCTATTTCTTTCATCTCAAATACTTTCAGCATTTTCCTTTGCCAGGTTTATAAAGGAAAAATATTATTTTCACCCTCTGCAGAAAAGCATGTCGAAAACTCCGCTCTTGTCTGTAGAGGTGATCATGCGGTCATGTCAGGGGTATATCCATAGGCTCATAGAGGAAGAAGACATCACATTCTAATTTTGTGGTATGTGTTGGTTTTTTGGACTTTCAAAGTTTAGGGATTTTGCTATTATTTCCATTCTAAATTATCATTCATACTTAAATGTATTCTCATTTATGATATATTGTTCTGATAATGATGACTCACAGAAGTATCTTCTTCAATATTCACAAACTCTGGAACTCCCTCTGGGAAGAAAGCTGCAACCAAGCATGGACAGGTAGATTGGATATGGATAAGCTCTGAAACCATCCATCACATTGAAATGATGGTGAGTTGGGAGGGAAACTCTAGATGAATTTGAACTAAGAGGAGACTATCCACCAGAAGATTAAATAAAAAATATATACACAATACCATGCCTCCTGATGCCAAAGACCTTTGTACACTAAATGTCCCTTAATGGCCCCATATTGTTCTGATTTCCTTATTCTAAATAATCACTTTTTATACATATGTGTTCAAGACTAGAATGATTTTGTACAATGTCCTAATTCTTTTGGTTTGCATTTATGTAGCTCTGATTAGACTGGACATAATAACCATTGATAATAATGTATTAAAAATTGGAACATTATACTCCAGAGTATGAATCAGTGATTTGATACTGGAGCCATCTTGAAATGGCTTTTTGTCAATGCAAGATTTTTGCCTTTTATTCAATGACCAATTGAGGATAGAGACTGTCATCTCTAAGAGTAATTCCCCTCTCCAAACAAGAACACGCACACGTCATAAAAAAGAGAACAATGGGGGATTTCCTGACCATAATGGCAGAGGCACTAATTAAATAGTCATAGCATTTGTAGCATAAATGCATTTCATTGACTCAGACATATAAAAAAATGAGTTCTCCCTTAAACAAAAGATTAAAGGAGTTAGTTAACTGCAATTATATAGAAAATTACTGAGGTCCAGACATGCAGATGAGGGAGTCCAAATATGGAAACAATGATTATATAAGAAACCACACCCATTGCTGAGAGTATATAAAGGTCCCAGGAAAGGATTGATTTTCAAACTTAGAATCTTCTGTTGTAGTCAGCTCAACTTACACCTGCCATCAACATGTCCTACAGCTGCTATTCTGGAAACTTCTCCTCCCGCTCCTCTGGAGATCACCTGAGCTATCCTCATGCCTCTTGTGGCTCTTCCTACCCCAGTCACCTGCTCCAGAGCACTAGCTTCTACTCCCCGAGAACCTGTCATCTGGGATCCTCTCTCCACAGTGGCTGTCAGCAGAACTGTTCCCAGCCCATCAGATGCCAGACTTCCCATGTGGTGCACAGCTCCTGCCAGCGGCCCTGCTACAGCCCCAGAGTCTCCAGCATCTGCAGTCCCTGCAGAACCACATATGCTGGCTCTCAGGGCTTTGGATCCAGCAGCTGCCACTCTCTGGGTTATGGATCTAGAAGCTCTTACTCTCTGAGCTGTGGGTCCAGTGGATTTAGACCCCAAGGGTTCTCTTCTCTGGGCTGTGGTTCTGGATTCTGCCACCCATCCTATGTGCCTTATAGAACCTGTCAGTCTCCTTGCTACAGACCAAGTTGTGGCACTGGATCTGGATTCTACTGATCTTCTTTCTAACTTCCGGTCTTGCTAGCCTCCATCAGCCACTCCTGGATCCCTGGCCTTCGTTGTTTTCCTTTGTCTGGGAAGAATTATCCTCTGGTTCCTTGATTGCCAATTCTTTATTTTCCCTCTGACCTCAGATATTGGCTGGTGGGTGTCCTTTGAGAACTCTGTAATTAATCTCCTAACTCAAAAATAAAGCCTGCATTGCAAATGAAATTTATAGTGCTGAATTTCTTCCCAAATTTATGAATACTAAAATTTCAAGCTAATGAATATACTGATTTGAAATTTATCTATGCTTGCTTTTGTGAGTTATTTACTGTATGCTTGCTTTTGTGATTGTAAAACATGAAATTGATTAGTATTAAATGAACAGCATGCACAGGGATTCAAGTTTTGAAG
This sequence comes from Mastomys coucha, assembly GCF_008632895.1. Taxonomy (NCBI): domain Eukaryota; kingdom Metazoa; phylum Chordata; class Mammalia; order Rodentia; family Muridae; genus Mastomys; species Mastomys coucha. The sequence continues at coordinate 86,151,303 of NW_022196894.1, forward strand.
TTCTATTAAGTTGTGAATTAGATAAATACCTTATTGCCTCAGATAGTTTTCTTACTTAAGAACATCAAGTAAAATGATTCTATGTGAAAGTATAGATTCTATCAATGAAATCTCAGATGCAAAAATTAAATTGATTTTTATTAGTAGTGGATTCTCAGGTCTATGCCAACTAGTCTACCTATGTTATATAAGACAGCAAAAGATAAAATGTATTTAGATTTTATGGTTATGGGTTCTCTTGTGCACTGACATTAAATGTTTTCATTGTAATGTCACTTATGGGCTTGCTCGTGTCTTGAGTGCCAGTTTAACAGATGATAATCTCTTTAGGAGGCTGTGTAACCTTTATTAAGTTGAGGCATACATCAAATTGATACCTTGAAGGTCGGCAATAGTGCGGACTCTGCGGTCTGTATTTCTTTGTCTTCCATGATCAGAATTCTCACCATCTCATACTTCTAGCATCACAGGCAGAGCCTCGCTGCTCTGGTTCCCTGTGTTGGATTTGTAATCCCATGAAATGGTGAGTGCCTGTGACTCTTTCCCATACATTGTTCTGCCAGTTATCTGGACAAGAAACACAGAAGAAATGAAAATGACTGCATCAACTATGGAGAACAATACAGATTTTCCAAAATGTTAGGAAAAGAACTGCTATATGATTTAGCAATACACTAGAAGTAGAAGAATATACTGGTAAAAGATTGTAGAAAAATGTGATACATATCCATAGTCAAATATTAGCCATTAAAATGATAGGGTATCCTTGAAAGGATATGGATTAAAAGAGACATTAATATGTTACATGATATAAGCAGAGTCAGAAATCCTGAATAATCTCACCTACATGTGCAACATGAAAAGATTGCTCTCATACATATTACTTAACTCAATTTATCTGTCATTCTGCCACTCCATATGATTCTCACTGCTTGCTTCCTAGCTCAGTCCAGTCTCTCTTCTGCTGCCTCCAGGGACTCCATCCCTCTGCCTGCTTCTCAACTTCCCTAAAGCTCTGTCCCAACTCCTCCCTGGAACATTTTACCCCAGCTCCTTATTATGCCAAAAACAGCATTCCTTACTCAACTAGCAAGCTGGGGAAGATCTTGGTCTTCAGGACAGGTTGCCTTTCTTTTAAAGGCAGGTGAGGGAGTAGCATTTACATATCCCACTAGCTAGGAACGGAGGGCTCCCCAAAACAATTGAAAACACAAGGTCACCCTATGAAATTTAGGAGGACCCTATAAAAATTTAGGAGGGCCCACATGGGTAATGACAGCAGCCTGTTTTTCAGGGGTGCTTTCTTGTACTCCTTTAACAACTCAAAGGAAAATTTAACCATGCTTGCTGCTGGAGAGTTTGTTAGTCTATGGCTCTGGGAAAGAACACTATTACTACAACTTCAATTCATTTATTTAGGTATACACATACAATTTGTACATTATATATTTATTTTTGGTTTTAAATTCTGTTCAGTAGTAGGGAATTCATGTCTGGGACTATAAATCTAGCCAATTGGTCATAGCTAATTGTTGCAGGAATTATATAAAATGAATCCACCCCGCAAAGTCGCTTTCCCACCAGGCCACGTTTTTTGAGCCTGTACCAAGCTCCGGCGGGTTTTTGTTATTTCCTCCCAGCAAGCTATATCTCTCTCACATGCAGCTCTACACACTCCCACAATCATTCATCTAAAAGGCACCTATTACCCGGTAAATAAATAAAAGTACCCAAGGCCTTAATATCCAATAAGATTTATATAAAATAAAATCCCAATTTACATGATGCCAATACAATAATTTTAGGACCAAATAATAAAGACAATATTCTAACCCAATTAATCTATTTTGTAAGAACCTGCTTGGTTGTATAACCTCATGGGATCTGGACCATCCTCATCATTTGCATCCATGATGACATCTCCTGCTCCTGACCTTTTTCCTCCTCCAACTCTAGCTCCACCTCACTATTCCTGTCCAATCACAGGCCTGTCACTGCCCTAATGTGATTGGACAGAGAAAATGCTGTAGCAGCTAATGATGAAGTCATGACCCCTAGTAGAAAACCTATTATTGTCACTTTTCTTAAACCACTATAATTCCTAACTGCATTCTACCATACGAGCTCCATGCCTGAGGCTTTTGGAACATTGCAGAGGAAAGGGCAGAACATCAGCACAGGAGAAAGGATGGAGCTGTATAAGGGCCAGCAGACCAAGATTTCTACTGTGAGACTGTGTCTGTTATATATTACAAATATCTGAACTCCTGACATCTTACCAACATGGCTGGAAACAAAACTTTCACAAAGACAGCATCAGTTGTTAGGACATCATAGATGAGGACAACCTCATGAGGCATGGCATCAAGATGAATACCTATGGGCAATCCATGGCTGCTGAGCAAAAAAAAATTTCAGGATTAAGGACCTTGATAGGTTATCCAGTTTCAAGAAGCCAACCTTAAACACATACAAACAAGGCACACTAAATGGACTCTGTAGGTTGTATTTATAAATGCATACATATATGTCCCATAAAATTAATAATTAAAAACTAAAAGTTATGAATTGGGAAGTACTGGGGGGGAGGACACAAGAGGAATTGGAATGATGGTAGAAACCAGTGACGTTGACTCCAATACAATGTTCAAGTATGAAATTTAAAAGAAATTTAAAAAATGCTTATGTAACTAGATGTAAAACTTGTAGTCCCTATGGTTTGAAGACCAGAAAGAAGGCTTTGAGTGTTTTAACCAGAAAAAAGTGTTAAATATTTGAGAATATAGATGTTTTCATCCGAATGTTATGCAAAGCATACATTTAAAAGCCATGGTAACATTAACATATGTAATATTATGATTTCATGTAGCAGTGAAAATAAATTTGATTTAAAAGCATACAAAGAAGTCATTTCTATCATGTGGAGCCAGCAGAATTGGATTAGAATATATGATAGTAAATAAAATCACCAGACTTAGAAAGACAAGGAATGTGTTCACTTCTATGTGGAATCTGAAAATGATAATCATATAGAATCAGAGAACTAGAAGGTATTTAGACTCTAAGGTGAGGAAGAACACGAGGAAATGGAGGACAGCCTACACTTTGATAAAGTGAAAGATTTGCTTTTAATGATTTATTGCATTCAGTAGTAACCAAATTTAATACTTAGCATAATGTTAGATTGTAAAATTAAACAGTATATCCTCTTTAGATTTTATTTAAATTATCACCTAAATAAAGATAATGAAGATAATGACATTTTTATCATTAGAAGTATTTGATGTGTATTTAAGTAAAAATATTTTTTCATGGTAATCATGTCTGATTTATAAGCCAAGAAATTTCTGAAACAGATGTGAAGATAGACACCTTTATATAAGGTCCCTCTAACTGATAAAATAGATGATTCATGAAAATTCCTATAAATGTCCTTCCTTTATTTTATATAGCTGTGTTAGTCACTGTTGTATTGCTGTGAGGAGACACTATGACCAAAGCAATTCTTATAAAGGAAAGCATTTAATTGGGGGTTTGCTTACAATTTCAGAGGGTTAGTGCATTATTCTTCTGTCAGGGAGCCTGTAATCCAGATAGGCAGGCATGGGGCTAGAGAAGTAGCTGACAACTTTATATCCAGATCCCACAGAGAGAGAGGGAAAGGGTCGGGTAGAGGGGAAAAGAGGGGAGAGAGAGGAAAGAGAGAGAGGAGAGAGAGAGACAGAGACAGAGACAGAGACAGAGACAGAGACAGAGACAGAGAGACTGGGCATAGAGTGGGCTTTTGAAACCTCAAAGCTGATCTACCTGACGGTCACTGTACCAATACCATGCAGTTTTTATCACAATTGCTCTGTGGTACAGCTTAAGGTCTGGGATGGTGATTCTACCAGAGGTTCCTTTATTGTTGAAAATAGTTTTCACTATCCTGGGTCTTTTGTTATTCCAGATGAATTTGCAAATTGCTCTTTCTAAGTCTGTGAAGAATTGAGTTGGAATTTTGATGGGAATTGCACTGAATCTGTAGATTGCTTTCAGCAAGATGGCTATTTTTACTATATTAATCCTGCCAATCCACAAGCATGGGATACCTTTCCATCTTCTGAGATCTTCTTCAATTTTCTTCTTCAGAGACTTGAGGTTCTTGCCAAACAGATCTTTTACTTGCTTAGTTAGAGTCACACCAAGGTATTTTATATTATTTGTGACTATTATGAAGGGTGTTGTTTCCCTAATTTCTTTCTCAGCCTGTTTATCCTTTGTGTAGAGGATTTGCTTGAGTTCATTTTATATCCAGCTACTTTGCTAAAGTTGTTTATCAGGTTTAGGAGCTCTCTGGTGGAATTTTTGGGGTCATTTAAGTATACTATCATATCATCAGCAACTAGTGATAATTTGACTTCTTCCTTTCCGATTCATATCCCTTTGTTCTCCTTTTGTTGTCTAATTGTTCTGGCTAAGACTTCAAGTACAATATTGAATAGGTAGGGAGAGAGTGGGCAGCCTTGTCTAGTCCCTGGTTTTAGTGGGATTGCTTCAAGTTTCTCTCCATTTAGTTTCATGTTAGCTACTGGTTTGCTGTATATTGCTTTTACTATGTTTAAGTATGGGCCTTGAATTCTTGATTTTTCCAAGACTTTTATCATAAAGGGGTTTTAGATTTTGTCAAATGCTTTTTCAGCATCTAATGAAATGATCATATTTTTTCTTTGAGTTTGTTTATAGTGAATTATGTTGATGGATTTCCATATATTGAAACATCCCTCATCCCTGGGATAACGCCTACTTGATCATGATGGACGATCACTTTGATGTGTTCTTCGATTTGGTTTGCAAGAATTTTATTGAGAATTTTCACATCAATATAATTGAAGACCCAGAAATGAACCTACACATCTATGGTCACTTAATCTTTGACAAAGGAGCTAAAACCATCCAGTGGAAAAAAGACAGCATTTTCAACAAATGGTGCTGGCTCAACTGGAGGTTAGCATGTAAAAGAATGCAAATCAATCCGTTCCTATCTCCTCAAGTCCAAGGGGATCAAGGACCTCCACATAACACCAGTTACACTGAAACTAATAGAAAAGAAAGTGGGAAAGAGCCTCAAACATATGGGTACAGGGGAAAATTTCTTGAACAGAACACTAATAGCTTATGCTCTAAGATCAAGAATTGATGAATGGGACCTCATAAAATTACAAAGGACTGCACATGGAGGGGTCTGATTGCTCTGTCAGCATGTGTATAGTAGAGGATTGCAGGTTCGATCAGCAATAGGAGGAGAGGGCCTCGGCCTT